>NW_013525505.1:27185-97598 GCF_000836215.1 Papilio polytes
GAATATTTTGTTTTTGGTGTATTTTGTTTTGTTTTGTTTTTCGTGTATTTTGTTTGGAAGTCGGTTTTATTTTTTTATTAAAAAGTTTTTATTGAAATAACTCAAAAACTACCAGGCTCGTTTTAACAATTCTTTTACCGTTAGAAAGGTAATTTATCTGAAACATGGGCTATTTTTTTTAATTTCACGCGGGTGAATTCGCTACAGCTAATAACTGGTAATTTTATAATAAAAAAAATCAAACAAAATTCTACCATGTACTTGTTTAACAGGTGGGCATATGACGCTGTTAGTACCCATAAATTCATTTGTCCATATAATAATGTACACGTATTACTTGCTGACCGTTTGGGACGAGTCCTACAAGAGGTCCCTCTGGTGGAAGAAATATGTAACGCAGGTACAAATTGTAAGTATATTTAATTATTTATAAAACCGTTTGGAAAACGAAAAAATGTTTTTTTTTACTATTTCAGAGGATGGTGTACTTTATATATTATATAGTAATTTTCCCTTACAGTATATTTAATTTTGTTTCAGCTACAATTTACTCTGCTGCTGTTACATTTCAGTGCGCTAGTGGTGGCCAAGGATTGCTCCATACCGCGACAACCTGCATACATCCTTATACCACAAAACCTCTTCATGTTCCTCTTATTTAGTGAATTCTATTACAAAACTTATATTAAAAAGAAAAACACCAAGAGTATATGATAAGGATAATATTATAATGAAAAAAACAACATTTTAATAAATTGTAATTTATTTGCTCCCAGCATAATATAATACTTTTACTTATAGTAATTAAGTACGTTTTTTTTAATTTACTACGTCACATCACAGATGCATAAATCAGCAAAAAATATGTAACAAATACTAATAAAAAAAAATCACATATAGATATTGCCTATTTCTGTTATTTATGTCAGAATCTTTTATTACATAGATAAAATAAAATTAACCGAGACGTTCACACAAATTCTGCTTAACAAGTTCTATCACATTACTTTGACAGAACGCGTCTATGACAGCTTTTGTCAAATGAAGTTTGTCAGTGGCGCCCTCTATCTCGTCATCATCGATTTGTTTGCCATCATTAACAAACATCTTTATATTATCTTTTAATAAATCTATTAAATCGTTTGTATTTAACATTGTCGCTAATTCTAGCTTATTTTCTTTATTATCTAGTAATTTTTTTAAATCGATTTCGTCTTCTGCTTGTGACACTGTATCAGAGTCGATGTCACAAGTTCTCTGTCGTTTGACACGTCGTAGTTTCTTCTTATTGTCTAAATAAGTCTTAGCGACCGTGTCCAGTTGCAGAAATAGCACCGCTAAAGGTGTCTCCGATATATCATCCTGTGAATATCAAGTGTTACAACATTATATTCAATTTATTATAATATACATATTAAAAAGATAAATTAAAAGTCTATTTTCATTTTGTATTGTAAACAACAATACTGAAGCAATTTAGCACTACTTAAGAGAGCCTTTTGTTGCCTTTTCTGCTCCAGATTAAGTATCCATATGTTATAAATCTATGTTGATATCTTCTGATAAGTTTTCATACTACTTAATGTTTGAATATAGTAATTTTTATGATTTTCCTAACTGTTGCAAATTTGTTAGTTAAGTAATTTGGTGTAAAAGGAGAGACTTAGTTTATAAAATTCAACTGTGCACTTGAGTAAAGTGCATTTTTGCGGTAATATATACATACCTCATTTGGATTGACTAGAAGCTTAGCCGTTTCTTGAGGCAAGTCTTTACATAGTTGAGCTACTAAAATTTTAACCAATGCTTCAGAAACTTGGGTTGAGGTATCCTTTTCCTGAAAAAAAAAGAAGAAACCATTATTTTTAATTTTAATTACTATTACTAAGGTAAATAATACTTACATGTGGTAACCATATGTTAAGAGCAATATTGACATTGTCAATATTTTGTACATAATGCCACCAGCCTCTAGGCACTACTAAAGCATCTCCCGCTGACAACTCTACCAATCGAGCACCAGTCAAAGCTGTAAATGTAATTATGATTCCTTATATACAGTTACCTTATATACAATTTTACAAAATTATTGTACTGGAGAAAAAAAAATCAATATATGTGAAATTTTGTTTTAAAATTGAAGTTACAAATATTGACTATTACTACTGGATTTGTAACTTGAAATTCTTAAATGTACAAATGTTTGTTAAAGTTTTATTTAATAGTATGATATAAAGACATTCCTTTAATTTATTTAGATGAGTAGAATAAAAATATTTAAAACCTACCATTAAAACTATCTAAATTACTAGGACAGTAGAAATTCAGTTCACTGTACACACTGGATTCTTCATAAGGCACTCTGGTCGGCTTCAGGTTACCAGTCTCAGGAGGGAACAGTATCCAACGCTTTCTGAGAACAAAATTAACATGTTCACATAACAGAAACACTCTTCTGCTAAATTCACTTTCATACTATAAATTGTATTTACCCGAAAATTCATTTACACATTTTTAAATGAATTCAAGACAAAGATCTCCGACTTTTAGCATGCTTTTTTAAGATAAACTTAAAAAGTACTGAATAATGTTTAGTTTTGAAAAAAGTGGGACCAAATACCTAATATGCAACAGTCAAAAACAATCATGTAAATTGGATCATAGATCATAGCATAATCAAATTGAGATCTCAAATTTCAAGTTAATTAAAAATACTAACTTTCCATACAACTGTGTTATGATATTGTATCCATAAGTATCCTGGTGAGCTGGAGTATGTGCTCCTTTGCTTCCAATCCACAGAGTACTGTGTGAAGCATTTTTATCAGGATGTCCAAACTTTTTCCATGAGACCTCCTGAGGACATAATAATGTTATTCAGATATAGCAAATATGTGATATAGTAATCCTAATATTGACTGATAACTTAAGTAATTATTTTACCTTAATTAATTCATTATGTCCATTAAACCATTGCTGTAAATATTTATAATCAAAATACATCCACTCTTCACTCTCCTCTGCCTTACCAACAAACTCATGAAATGTCATTAACTTCTCGCTGCACATCCTTTCCCAGCAAGGACCCGTCGAAATGAAATTTCTCTTCATACAGCGGAAAGGCACCGCTTTGTCTCCAAAAATCGAAGACCATTTTTCCAAGTTCCACCAGCATAAAGGCCAGTCGTCAACAAATTGTCGTAAGATAAGTGGTACAGTAGTCTTTTTTATCAATTTTTTAATTATATCCTCGTTATGAATAGAAGCCATGTTATTACTGCAGTATGTTGCTATGTTGAATGCTATTAATATTACCGGTAATTAGTCACTATTTCATGAGATCATTCTTTTCGAGGTTCATAAGAAGTTTAAAATAATAAACATTTTGACAAAAAGTGACTTTTCTTGTCGTTGACATTGACATAAGCTTTTTTTTAATTTATGGACTGGTTTTGGTTTTGAGACATGTAACATTTAAGCCATTAACAAATATAGCCACCGATAATTTCGTTACAATTTATATTCCTTCGTATATAAGAGTGTATTTATAACAAAAAGGAGTTATTTCGCAAACAAATGAAGTCAAAAAAGTGTTATTTCGTGGTTTTTAGTGCTTAAATTAATTAGCTAAGACGTAAAGACCTGGCTCCAAAAAGGCAAATAAAAATATAAACTGTCAAGTATCTTTGTCTATTGTCTTTTGATTTCGTCTGTCAAACTGTCAACGACGCGTTGTAAATGTCTTGTTTATTTTAATTTTAAAACAAATTAAAACCACAACATGAATATACCTTTGTAAGTTAAAATTATATTACAATTATCGTCCGTGTATTCAGAGATGCATTTAAGTGTTCTTGGTAAAACTATAACCATTGTTATAAAACTGTTGAACTAAAAGTTTTACTTTTTGAAGCATGAAGCAATACTGTAATAATCTAAACATTTGGATGAAATGTACTTAAATTTGAATTTACTTGGGTAATATCTATACATGCTATAGCATGAGCTAATCAGTATTGAGTATTATTGTCAGAATACGAACCGTTGGCTAAAATCAAAACACTATTTTTTGTTTTATTAAATAAATGATACATAGTTTAGAATGTAATTATAATTATTGCAAGTCAATTTTAATAAATTAGTAGCAAAAATTACTCATATTAAAACCAAAGAATCTAGAAAAAATAATTATATTTAATACAGTTCAAATGTAAAAAAAAAAAACAAATTTGCATTTCAATATTTGAAAATTTCAATACAATTTCAGATATCAAAAATGGAAAGTCAAGCTATAATTCTCTCTTTGTGACCGGAGTCATAAAAAAATGTAATGATGGTTGAATTTATGAAAAGAGCTCTCGAATTAGCATCTGAGGCATTAGATGCACAAGAGGTGCCAGTAGGTTGTGTATTTACTATTGGTAATACAATTGTCGCTGAATCAAGAAATTGTGTTAATGTAACAAAAAATCCAACAAGACATGCTGAAATAAATTGTATTGACTTCATATTAGAGCATTGTAAAGCAAACAATATTGATTATAACACTTATTTTACAAATATAAGTGTTTATGTGACTGTGGAACCATGTATAATGTGTGCTGCAGCCTTGCAGAATTTAAAAGTCAAAGAAGTTGTTTATGGTTGTGCAAACGACAGATTTGGCGGGAAAACTGTTTTGGATGTAAGTGAATTCTATGTACAATATTACGAACTACGAGGTAACTTATTAGCATCAGAAGCAATGGCATTATTGAAGCAATTTTATAAAGGGACAAACCCAAATGTACCAGAATCAAAAGCTAAAAAGAAAAAGGATAATTAATAATTAATAGTTGTAAAAAAAATGTGTAATTTATTCCTATTGGAAGTTAAGTTCATTTTCATATGATATATCTGATATCTGATTTTATTATTTAAACAAAGCTATTCATTAAGGTGTTCCCAAATAGTGTAATAAATCCTGATAATATAAAATACTGTTACGTGTAAATATTCTTTGATAATTAGCTTTTTAATTTGTGACATGTTATATAATTTTGATACTCTTTGGATATAAAAACTGTAAGCGGTTACCATGGGAACGTGGGCTGTTAAGTCAGGGGAATAAAGAGAAATATAACTAACTTGGAATAAGTCGTTTTAATTCGCAACAATACATTGTTTATGAAAGGTGTAAATATTATTCCAATGAAAAATACATCTTCAACCTGTGTCCTAAATATTTAATTCTCAAACCAAAAGTTGATATACTGGGCATCTATACTAATATTATAAAGAGAAGAGATTTGTATTTTTGTATGTATTGAAATAACTCAAAAACTACTGAGCTGATATTAAAAATTCTTTCACCGTTAAAAAGGTAATTTATCTGTAACATAGGCTATGTTTTTTAATTTCACGCGGACGATGTCGCGAGCTACAGATAATTATTTATATTTTGTTATAATGTTGAGATTGTTAAAGGAACCTGTCCTCTCAATAAGTAGAATCCCACATTTGTAGTTGTTCAAATCTGGAAAAAGTATTTGTGGCTTGTATTAAATAATTCACATTGATTCATGTTTTGAAAATGACATTAATTTACCCTTATAATTTTGGTATATGAAAACAAAATGACTTCTAGGATATTTAATATATCTTTTAATCACATTGACTCAGTTGCCTATTAGAAATTACGCCTCCATTAAAATCAGAATTTAATAAGGGGACTCAGTAATAACCCTAATATAAATTCAACTTTATTCATTCTTACACTCTATATGTGAAACTACAAAACCCACCAATTTGAAAGAGCTTGGCGAATTTATGTGCCTTTAAAGTTTGCTTCTTGGGTTTTTATCTATGGATGTTATCTTCATCTTGCCTACCTTATTCTACTCCCGTATGATCGGCGCTTCTTAATCATGTCACCTTTCACACAATTCATTCATCTCTTTCTAGGTTTACCTCTACAGTTGTGCCCCTCCACGTTCATAACTAACATCCTTCATGTTACATGTCCATTTATCATTAATATAATTTTCTAGGTAATAAAAAGGCAACAATGTATTATATTAGTGTTATATTTCTTAAAACTTACAGAGAGACAAAAATTAAACTTAACTAAGGAATCAAACACTTATGTACATAACACCATTTGCATGACTATCAACAACTATATGTAAACAAAAGCAGCCAAGATAGGTTTATTAAACATTTCAGATATTGCATTCTCATCAACTGGAATGTCCTATTACAAAACTGATATAAATAATACTCCAGTTTCTCAGCCATACCTTACAACCATATGCATATGATCTATTAATTACATGCTTCAAATCAGACCTGTTAAAATTCTAAAAACTATTCAATCTATATTGTGTGCTGTTTATTTTTACTTATAAATATTCATAAAAACTTATCTAACATAAATCTTAAATAAATATAATCTTAAATTACATAAATAAACTTTTATGTGATGTTTTATCTTTAAGAAAATCATTATGCATATAAATGTGATGACATTATTCATGGAATTATTAAAGTTTTAAATGCATCTAATAAGCTTTCTTACAGTTGCTAACCATTTATAACTTTAAATATATGTTATCATACATCAACAACTTTTTTTTAGCTAAAATGGAAGGTCCATGTATGTATTTTAATTTTGTTCCTGCTATATTGATGAAAATATTGTCAACAAATTCTTAATCGGATAGAAAAGATGTAGCTGATTTCAACACATTTTTAACCTAAGTTGTCTTAAAATCCAGGTGAAATTTTAAAATTAATTATCATATACAATTTGGTTTTACAATAAGAATTAAAATATAGCAACAACAAACAATAACCACATTTAATGACTTAACAAACTAAAATATATTAACTTAATGGGTAATATTAATACATACAACTGTACAAATATAAAAGTGAGATCTATCCTTGGAATATATACACAATTTTAGAATAATTTAATATTACTACTGACAAAATATCCAAAAGGACATCACAGGAAAACAACTAAACCTAATAAATGAGATCTCACAATTACATTATTACAGTAAAAAACTATCCAAAATTTGTACAATAACAAGTCACTAAATATTTCAGGCAAGCAAATAAACACCTATATTATGCTCCATGTTCTTCCAATCGCAGACCTAAATCTTAGTGATTTATTATGGTTACCTTTTGGGCTGATTGTCCCATCAATCACTCAAACCTGTTTTTTTTTAGATTCTTTGTATGGATTTAATTGGCCCAATAGGAAAAATCCCATTGTCTCGATTGGTTGGTGGACCGATCGGCCCATCAGGTATTATCCCTTATTGTAAGCAAACATTCTCCACCCTATTCACTGGGGTTGTGATAACCATTAAGAACCGGAGAGCTTGATTGCAAGTCTTCAGTGTTCTCATGTATGCCATTTGTTTCAAGTTGATTTCCATTAGTAACAACTTCATTTGTAGATGGAGGATCAGTGCCAGGGGTATCACATCGGCTGGAATTGCTTGCGCTGTCGGAACTGGAGGAACTGTCGCTTTCCGAATCTTCACTTGTGGTAATGACCTGTAACTGATGAGTCAAATGATCATTTTCCAACTTCAACCTATCATTCACAACTTGGAGATCGCGAATTTGTTCGTCTTGCTCTTTAAGACGTTGCATCAGCTCCACCATAGAAGGCTCATCGGTAGAACAAGATGCAGAGGTCTCAGAGGTGTCTTGATCAGTCAGCATGCTTTCTCTATCGGTGTTAGAAGAATCTTTGTCCATTATGATAGTGGCATTATCCGATTCCGACTCCTTTAATTTATAACGCTCGGTTCTTTTAACAAGGTTATCATACTTAGTTTGTAGAACAAGGTATTCTTCGATCAACTCAGTTTTGGACATGTTATTTAAACGTTCACTTTGTGCGTCTTCGTACACGCTTGAGAATTCTTTAGTCAAATATTCTTCTTCATCTTCAGGTAAGGAATAGAAATAATTATCTTCGGAATCAACACTGAAGCTAGAATCGCGAGTACGCGCTGAAGGCGTTCTTAAATTATGGAAATTATTTTCTGGCTCCGGTTTATGAATTTCCATTAGAAACTGATTGTTGTTAAATGGTGCCTGAGTTTTAGACAAAACGATTTTACGAAATCTATTGTTTCTTTTAGATTGATCGTTCTTCCTACGTTCTTGCCAAGGAACTTTTGAAAACGGTTTCATAATTTTGCGTTTAGTTTTCCCGCGCCTTCTCTTCTTTTTGAAATTAGTTTCATGCTTTGGTTTCGATGCCTCAACTATAGGTGGCGCTTCTACCACTAAAAGTGGTCGGGCAAGATCGCCATCTTTTATTTCTGCGATGTTATTTACATCCATTGTAATTATGTTCCGAAAAATCAGATTTTAACTTTGTTTTAAGCAAATCTCACTTGATCACTAAAATTACAACTTATTTAAATCACAATAGTCAATAAGAATTTAAACTGGTATTAACTGCAGACAAGAGCCACAATCCCGACAGCAGCGAAATCGCCATCTTCCTTTTATATTTTATCCATATCCATAGGTATACGATGTTTATATAGCAGAAACGAAACATCATCAAACATGTTGACAAAGTTACATAAAGTGTTACCTTAAAATGACAATAATTATGCCTATAACGTTTAGTAATTTTTACAACATGTATGTAATTACTAGTTTATTTTTCGCAACCATTTTATACAATTTATTGCGATATTTCTCTACTTACTAAATATTGCGATCAACTTCTCCCAGAACAATTAAGATATAAAGATATGTTGGAAGAGCTAATACTACATTTAACATATTGAGGTAATTTAAAAGCGATCTGTTTATATTTGAAAAGAACAAGTGAGGCGTTTTTTCTTGTTTCACCGTCCCTTTCGACGCCTACTAGTCGAGCGACTTCATTTAAGGTGGCAATATTTAAGATGTCTATTTGTCTATAGTTTATACCAGTTGACAAGTTGTCATTGTTATTATTGCTGGTCAAATTTTATTAATGTCAAAGTAAACTATGTATTGATTTATTAACATTAAATTAAATTTCAAATCCATATTTTAAATTAAAGCAAAGATATCAGATTTTAGACTTATTTATTTTTACTCAAAAAATATAAAAACAAGAACACGGTGTTCATCTAAATATTACAAGGTGCATTAAATAATGGCTGATGACATTGTGTTTGAATTGTTACATTCAGAAATAATAAATTACGTTTTAGAAAATTCAAAAACTACAAATGGCAGTAAAGTAAGTAGTTAAACTAAACATTAAGTCATAATTCATTAGAATATGATAATTTTTCTTGCATTTACTTTTTATAAATGCCATTATATTTTTGTAGGAGGTAGATTTGTCTCTTGTTGAGTATATAGGTTTTGCTGCTGGTTATAAAATAATGGAGAGGCTAACTAGAGAATGGCCGAGATTCAAAGATGAATTAGACACAATGAAGTTCATATGCACAGATTTCTGGACTTGCATATATAAAAAACAGATTGATAACCTGCGCACTAACCATCAGGGGGTTTATGTACTGCAGGACAATGCTTTTCGTTTTCTCACAAACTTCTCAAACAGTCAACAGTACTTAGAGTATGCACCAAGGGTAAGATAGATTTCTTTATTAACACACAAGCTGTTGCCCTGGTCTTCATCCGCGTGGTATTAGATAACATACCTACTATATAAATTACAAAAAGCTATATATCCCTCGGGAACCGGACATTTTTTGGGGATGAAGCTTATCCCATGTGTTCTCCAGACTTTGTTTTATATCTGCCTGTTTTATTTCTTTGCCAAATTTCAATAAGACATGTTGAACCGTTGCAGAATGATCAGTAAACATTAAAAAAATTATTGAATCCCATGGGAACCGTAACTATTCCCGGGATAAAAGTAACCTATGTGTTCTTCCAGACTATGCTCTAAACCTGTGCCGAATTTCATGGAGATCCATTCAGCCGTTTAGGCTACAAACGCTTACAAACATCCATCCATCTATCCATCTAAACTTTCGCATTTATAATATTAATAAGATTTATTGCTACTGATTTATCTTGAAATTTTACTTTTAAACAAGTTTGCCAGGAATATACTAATATTTGACAATAATAAATGAAGATATGTAGTCTATATATTGCTGTAAAAGGACAACTATTGTAAATCTTAGTATTTTTCTGATGGTTTGTGCTTTCATAATGTGTATCAATTAAATGAATATAGATTACATTAGATTTTGTATTATTACTATAAAAATTTAAATCCTAGGATTTGGTATTTTACAGTAACATGTACTTCATAAATATTTCCTGTTTAGTTTTTAACCCATAGGAAATATTCCCATAATATACTTATGTAATTTTTTTCAGTATGTTGCCTACACATGTGGACTTATAAGAGGAGGGCTGGCCAACTTATGTATAAACAGTGTGGTAACTGCAGAGGTGCAGTCAATGCCGTCATGTAAATTTCACATACATGTTCAAAGAACTTAGATTATATTGTTAAAGTATAATAAAATTATTTATCTGTAAACACATCTTTAAATCTGATCTTTAAAACTCTTCTTTAAAATGTAGTGTTTACTTTTATTAGAATTATATAAAAATTATATAAGGAAAATAAAAATTATTCAAGTAATTTATTTATTTCCGTTTCAAAGTCCAAAAGTTATGAAATAAAAATTAAATTCAACAAGTGGGATTTTTCCACGAAGATGGTTTTGCTTGATTGAAGTAAACTATGAAATTCATAAGAAGACCTAAACAGCACAAGGTGATAGTGGTGGTATACAGAAATCTATCATAAAAGCCACCTTTAAGCCAGATTGGCTTTCCATCTTGAACCTGCAATTTGTTAGGAATATAAGTTCATCTTTAAACTAAAGTTGCCAGTGTAATACATTAGAATATAGATAATAAATCATTTTTGATAAAAATGGAATGTGTCAGGCAGGTATTTAATCAACACAGATATAGTAAAACAAAAATGAAAGAATTTATGCTTTGCTTCTACTCAACCTTTTGTACCAAAGGCAAATGCCTACATCCTATATGTTCATATTATATGTTATCCTATATGTTACAGTGGTTTACAGTGGTAGTGCCCGCTTTAACATCTTAGCACGAATGGTGGAACGGTGCAATACTACGACCACACAGAAAACAGGCGTGAAATGGAAGTAATTCCGTGTTTCATCTGAGGAGTGTAGTGCCGGAGGCCTAATTTAAGTCCCTTTCTCTTTACCATCCTTTTCTTATAAGAGGATGCGAAGGGGAAGTGGATTTGACGGTGGAGGAGATGCATAGGAAGAGGAAATATCCTCTTTATGTGCGTCTCCTCCTCTGTCGGATAAGGGTAGGCAACGCATCTGCGATCGCATTTTGGCGGAATCAGGTGGCCGCTTGCTCGTTTGCCACCTTATTTTAAAAAAAAATGTTATAGAACTTGCTAAAATAAATACATATACATACACCGACCTATGTTAAGTGCGAATATGTAAATGAATTAAATATGTACCTGAAATTTGGCTTGCAATGTTTTCTTTTTTACAAGAGTTTGACAATTATTTATTCTGCTAGTAGAAATAAATCTAGCAGAATATATCAAGTTCTGTAAAAGAAATATCAATTTTTAAGTATCGACCAATCCGGCTCGAGGGACCTTCTTATGTTCTTGATGTTTAATTTTAGTTGGCTGTAGCTACGCTGGTAGAAATCGGGAAGCTTACTCCGATATTAAATACACTGTTGCGCTGAATTCTTCGCCTTTATTAAGCACACCTGAAGTCCAAATAGACTTAGCGGTAGTCGGAAAGAGAATACGGGTGTTGTCAATCATTATTTATTTTTATTGGTGCTGCCAACTGTTACCCAAAGGAAAATCTTTGCGAGGAATTACCTATGGACTAAAAATGTAAAGAGAAGCAGTAAAAACGGCTACAAAATCCTGCATAAAATGAGTTTTTAAAAGAAAAATTAACTTACTGTAATTGTACATAATTGTAAAATAAAGTACTCCTAACATCTATAAAGAATAATAATATTGTTAAATAATAAAAAGACTCGCCTTATTAAAAAACACCATTCTTTACGATGTAGATTTTACTTTTAAAAGTGTTTAATTTTATGCGAAAGATTTCTATAACAAACGTCAAACCAATTTTTTTTATTTATTAATATTACTCTTCTTATTTTTAATTGTTCAATATACCAAACAGGATGGTTATTATTAAATTCTCAGCTGCCTATTATACTGCCCATACCAACAATTTGTCTAAAAGACATCTTTTAAAATGATAAAACGAATTTCGTACCTAATATGGATCTAAATTATGCCAAACGAACTTCTTACTACTTAGTAAGCATAATTGATAAAGATGTGCTTACATCTTTAGGCATATAGAATGTTTAATTTACTTCCATAATATTCCATCATGGAATGCGCGGTTAAAACAAGAAATCTAATAGGTATTTATGAAATAAGATATAGCGGCAAATCTGTTGTATTCTATTTTAAATCAGTATTATGGCCGTTAAAATTATAATTTTGTCTATGCCCAAACTTTTCGCGTTCCTATAGTTTTTGATTGGCGGTTTTACTTCCTTCGTGCTTCCTTTCCGTCATTCGCTCCGCTCTTTCAATTTTACAGAAAATGGCTACCGAAGAGTTGGTGACTGAGCAATTTCAATTTTTAGGAATAGATGTACAGAAAGAAGTATTAACAAAATGTGAGTAAACTAGTATTCACCTATGGATAGTCAACCTAGAAGTCTCCTAGAATATTAAAATCCAACTTTTAATAAAAGTTAGTTTTGTTTGTAAAACTTCAACGCTAAGAAATTAATGTTCAAGGTTGTTTCTTTATTCATGTCTTACAAGGTGTAAGTTTGTGTGAAGAATATAACGTAGACGCTGAAACTTTTATTGAGCAATGGATGGCGTTCAGTTTAACTCACTTAAATGGGTGTCCGCCTACTTTGGAGAACTTGAAATTACTTGAGAAAAAGGAATTTTCCAAAGCAACAAGTAGGCCCAACGCTGTCGCTAATGATGCGGCAAGTACCGGCTCAAGTTTGACGGTTTATGGGGCGCAAGTTTCTACTCAGTATCCTTTTTATGATTAATGTCCACGTGTTATTATGTTTAAATTTATTTTTATGCGACTTTTAAAAGTTTGTATATTTGGCGACTTACGAAAATCACGCATCGATAACTTTCAAAACTTTTACTTAGAGGTTATGTTGTGATATTGTTTTATCTCTTGTTATTTGAATCATTACAATGATACCTTTTACTAGAATTGCGAATGTATCCTTAACAAACAGGCCAGATAACGAAGTGCTCTCGGATTATATGACGACAACTCCAAAGGTAACTTTTTATACATTATAATTAATTATTGTGTGCCTACTAATTTAAATGAGTATTTTTCTTGTAATATACTAGGCTTTCAAGAAAACATAATCTGTTTGTGTTGAATGGGTATATGTCTAGTAGCACAGTATTTCCAACCTGTGACTAGATCTACACTCATTGAGTACATGCAGAATTATCAACCAAAGAACAAATACAAGAAGCTATGAAGAACCATACAATTACATGCAACTTTCTACCTTTCATATTCAGTAGGTTTATTATGATGCAAGGAATGCTAATACAGAGTTGGGGTAAACAAACTGGAGCTTAATAATATTCAAGTTGAAATTTTGTGATTATGTACTTAGTAATGTTTTAGTATAGAGAATGTTTATTTACGTATTTTTAATAGGTCCTACATAAAGATTTGTTTATAATGTAAATTTTATAGGACTAGAACTATTCTTATGTTTAAAGAAGGTCCAAGCAACATAACAGACAATAGGTAGCTGAAACATAAAACTCACTTTTTTATAAGTTAATTGTAAAAAATATCAAAATTACCTATGTAGCAGTCATGGTTTTCTTTTTAAATTGTGAATTAGATTTTTCCAGTAAAATAAAACATTTTTTTCAGGTTCGTTTTGTGCGTCTTGACTTGATGATATTTGTGGGCGAGTTTGCTTCTGGTTCATGTCTTTATAAATCATGACTAGATCCATACTCGTCTGCAGCCATCAACTCATTCAACACTGATCATGTTAAAACATTGAATGCCACCAAGGGTCCTATAACACATACCATAGTGAGCAGTGCAGATTTTTATCTTAAATAAACTTGAGTTTTACATGTCCTCAATGCTTGCTCTTGTTAAAATTTAAACTTGTTCTTATTTGTATGATCGCTTAATTTTATTTATTATAAAAATCTGCTGTGTTCTTTGTCCAGTCTGAATGGAATCCTAGATAGTAAAGTGGACTTGCAGAGTCATTTCACTGAATCAGTTAAATGTTAGTTTTTAAAATTCTATAGACAGGCATCTAAGACTAGATTGTGACAAAGATATAAAATGTATCACTTTGTGTACTTAATTTTAACTATATGAAGACTTTTATGATTTCTGGTATTAAAAAGTGAAATTATTTTCGTGTTATTTAAATATTTTATCTATTACTATATTTTATATTAACAGTTTGTACCATTAGTTGCACTTGAATTTACGTTATTGATTATTATGAATTATAGTCATAAAAGTTAAAAAGTAGTTTTTGTAAAGAATTGTAATTTACTTATAATTCAAGTTGTAACTTGTTTTATAGTTCTACCTACAATAACAATATGGTTGTTTTTGTGATAGATTCAATGAAATATCACAATTATTGATAATTTTAAATTCCAGAGAGTAAAGATAGAAACAGAAGTGGTAACAACCCAAGAGTTACAACCAGCTACATACTCACCTGTTGTGTAAGTACTTTAACATAAAAAGGACTTAACAGTAAAACTATTTACTTTAGAATATGTTAAGAATTTCCTTGTAAAGAGATACGATAACTTTTTACAATCATTTAAAACGCCCAATCAGTGTTATTATTAAAAATAACAATTACGACTGCCACAATATATTGCCGTTTTCCTTCCCATATCAATATTGTTTGTGGTAAACCACTATCTGTACTCAAACACTAATATACCTTCTCTCTCTTTCCCAAGGTATTGAACAAATACAAGTTAAATGAAAATCTCATTAGCAATATGTATTTGTACCCTTCTTTATAACAGGTTTATTTCCTTAGGTAGGCAAATAGATTTTGTCTCAGTTAATAAACTAAATGCAAATACTAAAATTAAAGTTTTGATTCTTTATCCATAAGTTTTATTTTCTTATGATCTATCGTTTTTCGTACTAACTGCAATGTATCTAATATAAGTATAATTAAATGCAAAAATTGACAAAATACCAAATAAAGTTAAAAGGTTCTCTGACATGAAAGAAGTTACTTTAAGATAATTGTTAAATATTTTAGCGGCAATTCGGCTAAATACGCATCGAGGACAAACCCGGGAACAGTTGTCCATTCATTTGGTGAAGATAAGCTCCTACAAACGCTCGCGAAATCAAACGGACCTAATGATCTATTGGACCTCTGTATTACTCAAGTGCCTAACGAAGATGGTGACATTTATACAAAAGCTATGTAAGTATAACATGCAATTGATAACTTGCGTGCACTCAATATTGTAGAATTCCACTGCAGTGATACTTTTCTTACCTACGATCTGACACCCGCAAACTTCGTTAGCGCAAATTTGGATCACCCGTTACGCCATTTTGAAAGCGCAGTATTTAAAAAAAGTAGCCTATAATTATAGGCTACTTTTCTTCTCCAACTGACAAAAAAAATTAAATGAGATTTTCGTTATCAGTAACGCAAATACATCATCTTCCCGAAATCGGGAATTTTCCTTTTGATATTACAGACACTCCAATTTTATTATATGTATAGATGTAGTTGGTGCTTCTTCAATGAGAAAGTAAGGGATAACAATATGTAGTAAGTCACTATAGAGACCTACTATTAGATTACGATGCAGGTTGTTGCCTCATAATGTCGATCCAACTAAAATTTAGTACTATATTTTGCTTGCGACTTCGTCCGAGCGGAACTAGAAAAAACTTGATTACTAGCCTTTATGTTCTTTCAGACTATGTTCTCAATCTATGCCTAATTTATTTGAGACCAGTTCAGCCTTTTCGGCGACAGACCCCTCTAAACATCCATCGATCTATCTAAACTTTCGCGCCAACGTTAACGCACAGCCTAAACTACTGGATCTAGAGACTTGTCTATACTAAATTATAAGATTAAAATGTATACCTTTCACACTAGAGTCATTTAATGGTCATTTTCATAGGCACAATTAAGTTGTTATTATCTAATATTTTTAGAACCTATGTTTTTTTTAGGTTTGGTTTCGAGCTGTTACATGAAAAAGCATCTACATTTGATAACCATATCCAATATGTCTCACAATGTATCCTGAAGAAAGCCAACCTCACAGAAACTACCTCAGTGAGACATAAATCACAGGCAAGTGCTTATCTTATAGAAAGTTGTATAAGAGCTTTAATTAAACTTTGTATTTTGAACAACATCATTAGAAAATAATGTAAGTAAGGGTGTTGCCAGGGTTTTTTTTAAACCCCTGAGGGTGCCCCAAAATAACCTACTGCTATTGCTGAAGCAGCAACTTATGTACCTAGGATAATATTATCTTGTTAAAAATTTAATATGTACAATGTATGCACAAATCAAGTTGCTAGAAATAACCTAATTTTATAATTTTTTAATGCTACTTACAGTAGTGTTATATACAACCAATAGAAGATTTACCGCTAAATACATTAACAACAAGTATCCTTTTTTTAAATTATTATTAAACTCTGGGGGTTTTCACAACTTTCACAACATTCCTGAGGTGCCCTTTTGTCCTGTGCATTTAGTGATCTCTCCACGCCCTAAATGTATAGAATATAATGTATGTAATAATTTTAGACAGAAGTGTTAGTAGCGGGGCGTATAGAATGCGACGCGGATGCCAGACTGAACGCCAAGAGTGTCATACTGCAAGGCACGTGGCAGGACTCCCTCAGCCAAGCTGTTACTGTTGATATGGACAAGTGAGATATTCCATCATACATAGTAATATAATCTTTAAATAATTTAAATTATAAATAACAATAGGTATATTATCTGTAACATTGCACAATTCCCCGAAGAAAGTTTACATTTTCATTAAATAAATAAAAACAAATCAATGTATATTTGTCTTTTTTCCTAAATCATGGGCCAGATTATGTTGAAATTTTAGGATGCTTGAAAATATGTATGCTCAAAAAAATATTAGGTTCAGTGAAACCTTTTGGTGCAGTGAATATTTATATTTCTTTTAATGTGTTTTGACATTATTTTAATCGTACAATAGACTGATAAAACTGAACTGGTCGTAAACAGTTTGAAGCAATATTCGCTGTTCCCCGGCCAAGTGGTGGTGATGCGCGGCATCAACCCGCGCGGCGACAGGTTCCTGCCCAACCAGGTGTACTGCGACGCCGCTCACCACAAAACCGATATCAATACTTTAAAAGGTCAATCAAATTTTACATTACCCATTACAATATACCTGCTGCAATTAATTAAAAAAAATAAACAATGAATACTACTTAATATTACAGAGATTAGATAACAATTAGTACATTTTTAGTTAAATTTGGATTTGGATTTATAAATTAGATATTAATTCATTATTAACCTAAGACTTTCTACTTTTTTTATAGCAAAAATAGATTATTAATATTGGTTAATAATTTCCTTTTCTAGGTCCATTATCAATGTTAGTGGTGGCTGGACCATATACTACATCAGATAATATGAGTTATGAGCCTTTAAAGAATTTTATAACATACGTGAGTAACCACAGACCACATCTGGTGATAATGACGGGGCCATTCATGGACTGTGATCACACAAAAGTGAAGGACAACACAATGGCTGAAACATATAAGAGTTTCTTTGACAAATTAATGGATAGTTTAGGAGAATTGACGACAACAAGGTGAGATTATTATTAAATTGTGATAAATTTATGACAGCCTTAATTTAACCAAAAATTTAATCTATGCAAAAAATTATTGCATCTTTCTTGTGTCTATGTTATATTCTATACTCAAAAACTACTGGGCTGATTTCAAAAATTCTTTCATCATTAAAAGCATTATCAGTCAGCGACATAGGCTGTTTTTTACTATTTTTTAATTTCACGTGATCGAAGCTGCGAGCAACAGCTAGTTATCAATATGATGTGATTTTTCAGCCCATTGACAAAAGTATACATAGTGTCGAGCTCCAGGGACGTGTTTCACGTGAACATGTACCCCACGCCGCCGTACTGCGCCCGCAAGCGACACGCCAACGTACACTTCCTGCCCGACCCCTGCACACTCAACGTCGGCGGTCTCCTCGTCGGCGTCACCAGCACTGATGTACTAATGCACATCAGCCAAGAGGAAATATCATTGTGAGTTTGTTATAATGTTAGGAATAATGGGGGTAGTTTTATAAAACACTTGCAAGGAGTGGCACAGCCCTCAGTCGCTCAGTACCTTTCGAGTCGTAACCACGGAACGTTCGATATCTTTTGCGTTGTTATTTCTAAAGAAATTAACAAATATTGTTGGTACAGCCAATCGTCTATATTTTT
The DNA here is from genome assembly GCF_000836215.1 of Papilio polytes. Lineage (NCBI taxonomy): Eukaryota > Metazoa > Arthropoda > Insecta > Lepidoptera > Papilionidae > Papilio > Papilio polytes. Next base: position 45,811 of record NW_013525505.1, read on the forward strand.
TTTAAAATCATTGGTATCAAAATATCTAAAAGTATTATAAATGTGAAAATTTGGATGGATGTTTGTTACTATTGCTTTTAAAACGATTTACTGGATCTCAATGGAATTTGATGTAGAATATTTTGTTGAAGAAGACATTCTCTTGACCATTCTCATGACCAAGGGCAGAAATTATGAAAAATATTCTTTTGCAGAGACATTGCAAATATTGGTAGAGGAAAAAAATTATTACCCGGTTTTCATATACCTAGAAAATTTTCGTGATGAATTTAAAAATTATTTAATACTTTTGTCTCCTCAGTGGTATGGGTGGGGACAAGCTCGCTCGTTTAGCAAATCACGTGCTGAGTCAGCAGTCGTACTACCCACTGTGTCCGGCGCCGGCCGCGCTCTGCCTCGACGCGGCGCTGTGGGCGGCGCACGCGCAGCTGCCCGCGGCGCCGCACATACTGCTGCTGCCATCTAACTTCAGATATTTCATTAAGGTGCACTATGACAAATATCCACAAAATAACGAAGCCCTATTATAGTAACACTTTTGACGTATGGATGGATGTTTATTAGGTACCTCCGGAATAACTGTACAGATAATTATGAAATTTGGCACATATCGTGAGCAGTATTCAAAATGTATATTTTATAAGACAAGCATTTAAAGGTTTTAAATTTAAATTTAAAATTACTTTGCTTTTAGTTGTAAAATTTTGAAAAATGTCATTTTTCTATGTATGTGTATGAAAAAACAGATAGACTACTCGCTTTGTCTTTTTTTTTATTGATTTTGACTCCGGTGATAATAAATTAAATGTATAGTAAGTAATGATATATTGTCCGTAGGATGTGAATGGCTGCGTGGTTGTGAACCCTGAACATCTGACAAAAGGCACCGGCGGCGGCACATTCTCAAGAATTCTTGTCACCGACAGCGGAGATTTCCCGAAAAACATCGCCGCACAAATTGTACGAATTTAAGGAAATAAATAACACTTTTTTAAAAACATATTTTATTTTCCAAAAAAAAATACCCTTTACATGAAATATCAAAATTTAAAACATCATTGTGGGATGTAAATAGGATCGTTCAAAGACACGAGGCGGCCGGGCTCCGACCGAAGTGACATCTGAATGCCCATACGCGGAGAGCTGCCTGTTGCCTTCCGTTCCTCGGGATCTATTACTTGTCGGTATCTAAAATGAAAGAGAATTTTTTTTTTTCGAAATAAACATTCAAATACTGAACAAGTTCTCAAAACCGCTTACGATTTCAATGTCTCTAAAGGCTCCGTTTTCGAGTTACGCACGCCGGTCTCCGGATCTATAGTAGTTAATATGCATCTGAAAAAAAAACAAATTACAATAGTATAGCAATACAAAATACATGCTTATAAAACAACTTATCTAGTGACCACTAAATCCGATAAGAGTTCACTCACGTTATAAATGTGCATTTCGTGTGGATAAACAACTTTCGTAGACGATAAAATGCAAAGGTGCGTACACATTCCATCGTTCAAGCTGCGCATTAGTCAGATTTAGACTTACCTTTATCTTTATAAAATTACTAGCTGTTGCTCGCGACTTCGTCCGCGTAAATTTAAAAAATAAGTCAGACCAGTAGTTTTTGAGTTACTTCAATACATACAAAAATACAAATCTTTCCTCTTTTTAATATTAGTATAGATGGAGTTAAACTGAATACTTGTCTCACCTAGTGCATGGTTTTATTATTTCAAAAACGTTTTCACCGATCTTCACGTATTTCCAATTATCCTCGGCGTACGGTTCCGCGCCGGAAAGGACAAAATTCGGTCTGAAGTTAAGAGCAGTCACCTGACAATCTTTCAAACGGCTGTTCAATTCGTTAACCGATGCTTCATTGATTAAATTAAAAGGTACTTCGTCTGGTAAAGCGCCCTAAAACATATAAAAAGAAGATAGTTAAAAACAAACAAAATCCTGGGAGTATAACAAGATACTTTAAACAGCTGTGATATGATCATTACCGTATCATTTTTGGTGAACTTGTAGTAACTATTTGGAACACCAGTTGCAATCTCACGACACTTCTGTGAGGCGTAATACACCAGCCTAAAGTTATCCCCGGAACGATTTAATAACCTAGAAGTGTGAAAAGTTGAAAAAACCGGCCTTTTAAATTTAAACTAAATTGCGTTGGTCTTTTCTTAGCTTCTTTTTTTATGAATTACGCTATTTTTTAAAATTTTAATTTACCTCGAGAACCATTCACTGGGTTCAAAGCCACAATCATAGACTGGGACCGTAGTGCCCCAAACCTTGGCAGTTTTTGCTGTCTTCATTTGTATAATCTAAAGACAAGAGTTAATTAATTATACCGTAATATTATTACTTTGTGGTCTTTCTAAACTCTACCGTCCGTCTTTATTAATCTCGAGAAAGAACTTAATATTAAGTAATATTTACTTCTGCCAAGTTAACGTGCAATGGCTCCATGTCGACGTGCTTCAAGCTGAGCACGGAACTCTTCACTTGGGGATGCACCAGCAGCAGCTCAGGGTATCCGCGCGCCGTTATAAAGTTATACTTGTCGTCTACTACCATCAGCACTCTGACAAAATGAAAAAAAAAACAAGTAGCTGCCAGTATCTTTTATGTTATGGTGAATATCAAAAAGCTTAAGAATGCTACACACGTTAAAGCTATGCAATTTAAACTGAAAGGGGACTAATATGGAAACTTTTAAAGAAAACGAAGGGTTTGGCAAAATGTTCGTAATGTACATTAGCCGGTAATACATTAATAGTTATTTCATTATTCATTCATCACCTTATACTACTCCGGGAGGTGCACAGGGTTTTTGTCCAAATAACTCTACCATCCGTCATCTCAGTCACCACTCCCTTCTTGGTCATATCACCTTTCACGCAATACATCCATCTCTTTCTCGATCTACCTCTACCGGCTAATGTAATCTAATCTAATTATATTGTAAATGTAATCATTTAAAATGACCTGTCTCTTAGCCATCCATCTTTCGGACCCAGTGTACTGCATTCCACCTTGTTCAAAAGTACTGGTCCGCAAGATTTAATAGGGTACACATAAATGTCCTTGAGTGTACCGACTTGTTTCCATTGTTCAGGCAACTTGGGTTTCCTTGTCTCCTTATAAACATTGTAAGCGTAGTACGCTGCTCCGAGAGCGCATGCTGTTGCCGCTGCGGTCACTAGAGGACCTGAAAGTTGAAGTCATAAATAACGTATTCGATTGAGTTTCGATAACGAAGTTAATCAGCAGGAGGAACTAAGAGGTTATCAATTTATTGCGTTAATTATTATTATCTTTGTAAACAAGACTGCTTGTTCTCAATAAATTATAATAGATTGCATACCAGATGCATATTACTGGTAATATAAATTTCTGAATGCGTTTGTACTAGAAGTCTACAATTGATTCTAACAATATTGTCTCTTAATTTTCTCTACGATATGTATTATTAAGTACATGTGGTAGTCACGTATTAACGTTAAACATTATGCAATCAAACCAATCGCTGTAACTAAGACTTTGGTTTATTTTTCGTTTTTATTTACTTTAATAATAATGTATAGAAATGCAAAAATTAGCCTATTGGATTTCATCGAAAATTGTGGGTAAATAGAAAAATCATAAGTATAAAAAAATATATTGAAAAAATAACCATCGCAAAACGTAATTAATGCACTTATACTTTTTTAAATGTTTTATTTGATGTTGCGTACTACAACTGTGTACTTTAATGTTATTTTAATTGCTTCAAGGTCAATTCCTCAATTACAAGCACAAATAAAACATATTATATGAGAACATTCCTTCTGAGTCAGTAGGAAAAAGTTAGTTTAACTTTATTACAACTTTACTTTTCTTAAAACAACTTTAAGATAATAATTAAAAATAAAATAATCGTGCTTACCTTTATCAGTCATGATATAAAGCAGTCGGACGACTATATCTTTGCTACGCTACGTATTGAATACAAATCACCAATGCGCAAAAACAAATTAAATATCTGCCAATAAGGTTGCAATTACACTGTTCTCCTACAAATTGAAAATAAAATGTTGTCAATATTTGTACGAGCTCTGAGGACCCACACGACCATTTAAGAGAAAGAATTCGTATCAAAGTCGACTTTGTATGAAATTTATGCAGCGCCTTTATCGGGCTTTAAAGTAACTAAGAAACTTGCGCGAGCATAATACATAACAAACAATTTTTTTAAGTCCGATATTAGCGCTGCACAAATCTCATACAAGAGTATCGATGAAGATGCAAATACTTTCGTCAAAAGTTTCGTGCTGGGTCTCTATCTGATGATAAATGTATAACGTACAGACACAAATCATATTAAAAATCATATTAAATCAATACTTTACATAAAACGAATACGAATATAACTATAGCTATATTGTTATACTATCTATGGAATAATGAGTCTGCAATGTCAGTTTGACAAGATGACGTTAACGTCATAAACGTAAAGTCAACGTGTATTCAATCTGTCTTCGGTACAAGTTAAAATTTAGTTTTAATTAATGAAAGTGAGAAAAATGTGCAATTAGAATTATTTATTATAGTTATATAAACAATACCTGCAGAAATCGATGCTTACAACTACGTCACAATCATGGTGTTGTTAACGAATGATGAGGTAAAACATTTTATATTTTGAATGAATTACTTATTAAGGTTTTCTTAAGGGTTTATTGATTAAATTTTCGTTTACTTGCAGTTTTTGACGGAGCTAACAAAGTTATTTCAGAAAGCCCGTGTATCTGGATCAGTAACAATGACCATGAAAAGATGTAAGTTAAAAAAAAACTAAAATCTGAAATATAGTTTATGAAATAATATTACATACTTGTTTTTAAAGATTAAAACCAGGGCACAGACATTCTGTCAGAGCACACTTTCATCAATCTGTTAGGACCTTTCCATTTTTATAAAACATTGGTTTGGACTATTTTGTATCCTATTTCTAAACTACTTACTTATATTTGAATCTTGAAAATATTATAAGAAAAATCACTGAAAATATAGACTATCTAATAAAGACAGTTGATAAAACTATACTTAATTTTGAATATTGTTTTTTCAGATGATGGTAGGACAAAACCACATCCACGAGATGGTACACCAGCAGTACCTAATCCAAAATATAAATGCCTAATAAGAGCACAGTCAAGCAGCAAAAAGATATCAACAGTTGTTGATCAGGAAGATGTAGAAAAGTTTAGCACTGCCTATACAAACTTATTAAAGATTAGTGTTACTGGGCTCAAACGATTAAAGAAGCCTAAGAAAAAAGCAATTGCAGCTCAATAAGTTGGGTATTTAACAGACTGAAGTTATATGCGATAGTGCGGAGAATGTGAACTGATGACATGTGCCTCTGTGATACATAAGCTGATGGGATTGTCCATTGAACTGTGCTTTTCTTTCGTGCAAATGAAGAGTTGGAGTCCACTAATGCTGGTGACAGTGGCACAGTTTATCCTCTATCATCTGTCCAACACTGTTAATTTTGTAAAAATAATAGGCTATAACATAACTTTTTCCAATAAAATATTACAGTTCTATCAGATTTTAATTTTTTATATTATAACCTGTTTATTACACAGTTGCATACTTATGTTAACTTGTGTATAAGGTGACAATCTTTTCCACAGAGTCCTTTACATTGTGATAATAAATTGAATTTTTCAACTTTCTAAATACTCACTTTATGAGGTCAGTGCTTAATCTTATTTCATTACAACTTTGATTGGATTAGCATCATCTATTTAGTTACAAGTTTTTACAAACTTTATAACTGATGACAAGATAAGATTTGGATATACGGATGTTTGTTAGATGGTGTCTCCAGAATTTGGTATACATGTAAACACTCTGGAAGAATACATAGTTGGCTATTTTTTTATTCCACACAAGATTTCTCTCTGAAAAATATAATACGATTTTAAATAAAATAAATTCTTGGTAACAAGCAAACTGTATTTGATTAAAAATAACATGTCTGATAAGGAAACTAATCAAAATAAAATGTAGAGAAATACAATTACAGAATAATTAAAATGTCAAATTGATGAGATGCAAGTATTTGTCATTTTTACATATAATTATCACAATATGAGACCAACATGCATTAAATTAGTTAAAAGTTTCTCAATGGTTTATAGTTTTATCTTAATCTTTATTTACTAGATAATATCAAAAAGTACAACATTCTAGGTTTTATTTATTTAAGAGTATCATATTCATAAAAAAACCAGTAACAGATAATTTTTGAAAATAAAATTGCCTACACTACTATACTACCACTGCATCCCTTTTTTGCAAATAAAAAAATCATTTAATACTGTTTTCCAAACTTTAAACAAATTATAACATTAATAGTACCTATAGTTATGTTCAAGTATGTTCAAAAAAGTTTAAGCATTTTATGATTTCTCAATATTGTTAGCACCATCTATATTAAATTCTACCCATAGACAATAACTTTAGTCGTTTATTTATGTATTTTTGGTCATGATTTTATACACAAAATGACTAAATAAATAGTAAGCCGCCATTTTATCAACCACTTACTAAGCTAATTCAATAAGCCAAGATAATAAACTATGTTATATTACTGAAAACTTAAAGCTAAAAGTCCGATATCTCATAATTATATAAAATTATTTGGAAGCACATTTTCAAATTAACACTGATTATAAATATTACAAAATATATTTATTTTTTATCTTTGACAATAATAATAAAGATCTTTTACAACTTATGATAAAAAGCTAATAAGAATAATACGAATCTACTCTTTAGTTTGTCTATGGGTCGCTTCGCTATAGTAATTCGTAGTAACGAACCCAAAAAAATCTATTTTCTCATTTGGCCACATTCTAGTATAAAACTTACATGAATCTAAGCAGAAATGAGGAAAATCTTATCTCTCTTCTAAAATGAGAAAAACAGCAAAATTTAATAAACCTTGTATTGCATAAAATATTTATTAATATAATATTGCATGTTTGAGCAAAGTTTAAAATTTGAAATCGAAAATTGCATAATTTCCCTAAACATACTAATTGAGAGGTTCAAAACCAAGCTAGATGTAATCAAACGCGGTGGCCCACTGTGACTTTACATCTCTGATTTTTTTTTTAGATATACATTATGATGTTTTCCCTCACCGTAAGAACATTGGATAACTATATTACTATACATATGATATTCGAAATACACATTTGGTATGTATCAAAAAAATTGGCGGTTCAAGGGAAATTGCAACGCCCCTTAATTTGTTTTACTCAGCTTTTAAAGTTCAGAACTGCCAAGATGTTTGTAAACTTCGATACAAGGTAGAAATTATTGGTAGGGATTTTTGTTGTATCCTAGTGTAAAAGGTTTTTGTTAGTGAGTCGCTTGAGGCAGGCGTTGCGTACATGGTCGTTGCCGAGGCGCTCCGCCTCCTGCAGCACGCGGCGCAGCTCGCTGGTGCGCTCGAGCCGCGCCGCCAGGATGTACGCGCTGCTCACGTTGCGACATGTCAGGTAGCACGATATCTGACAAACAGTTAAGGTCTATTTACACTGAACGGCACCGCGTCAGCCGCTAAGTGGAAATTAGACTTTCCTATGCTAATAATCCAAGGAAAATAACGGATGAATTACAATCATACTAATATTATAAATGCGAAAGTTTAGACGGATGGATTAATGTTTGTAAGAGTTTGGATTAATAATTGTTAGTGTTTGTTCTAAACGGCTGAACTGATTTGATGAAATTTGGCATACATGTAGAGGATAGTCTGGAAATACACATAGGCTACTTGGTTTTTTTTAATACCACACGGACGGAGTCGCGGACGAAAATACGTAAAAAAGGTGTCAATAGTGTTAAAGAAATCGGTACCGTGCCCGAGTAGCGGCACAACACTAGTTCATTGACATACACGTCCCGTCCCTATGACATCTGTCAAATGTCAAGCAGAAGGATTAAAGGATAAGCGAGCCATTCCATCCGCGGCGGGAATCGATAGACTGAGTATCGAAGTAGGTTTACGTTTTAACGATTATAATGTCTAAAAATAGCAAAGGACACGACAAAGATTTAACGCCTTTTTTCGTACCTAAATGAAACGGAATATGCGTTATTCATATAAGAATTCTGACATCTATCATAACTTTCTAACATATAGTCAAGCAATGTTTATCCCAGTGAGAGAAGGATCATAAAACCTACATAGACAAAAAACATGTCTTAAAGGCTAGTAACTGTAACAATTTAGTTTCACTTATGAGAAATATAGTATATACCTTGATGGGCACGCTGTGCACGTCCGCGATGAGCAGCTCGGCCTGCTCGTCGTGCAGCTGGCCGCGAGCCTCGCAGCGCGCCACCACCGCGCCCACGCCCCACTCCAGCACCTGGTCGCTCATCAGGCTGCGACACACACACGCACTCAAACACCACCTTACTATACGTACCCACTGAGGGACTTAAAGCCTACCCTAAGTAAAACACACACACACAATCAAACATCATCACCTTACTATACGTCCTCACTGAAGGAATCCGCGCCTAAGTAGGAGTTAAGGGAATAATCAAACAAGCAGTCGTAAATATTAAGAACAAATAAGATGGTACTAATGATAATCTAAAAAGAATAACTCATTATCCTTCTTTATTAAAGTCAGCTTCGTATTGACACTGATCTGTATAAACGGATAGGTCATAACTTCTGTTTTGTTTCGATTTAGAGCCTTAACAGTTAATTATATCCTAATGATTAGATCCTCTCCACCTATTTTGGGGAGAAAAATTAGGAGTCAGACGTTCGAAAAATAAAAATAAAAATACTTACTTGGCAGCAGTCTCTTTGGAATTTCTTATACATTTAGCTAACGTCTTGACTTCCATAAATCTGTCGGTATTCACTAAGTATTTGGCCACATGAGTGTATATGTTCATAGAATCCAATTTATGTTCTGTTATAATTCTAAAAAATAAAACATGTTTTGAACAAGAAATGTCAATACTAATACTAAAAAAAAGTGCTAAAACTATAAAATTACTATAAATACAAAAAACTAACTCATTTTTTAATTTAACGATAAATACATTTAAAATAGCCAATAGAATTAAAAATTAAAACTGTTTTAACGGAATTTGAAAACAGAACAAACTTTGCTCTCTTGTCTATGGTCTTGTACGAAATCTGTACATTTTAAAAACATCCACATACTTGAACGCTAAATCGAATCCGCTCTCGATACTCGGTCCTGTGGCCAGTACGATGGCGACGAGTCTTATTTTATCTGTATTGGAACCGAACAGAGTGAGCGGTCTGTAGTCTGTGGCGCTGCTCGCGTGCGCGCTCTGCATCGGTATCACTTCCGTGAACACTTTCTCGTTCAATCTATTGCTCGCCTCGCACGCCGCTAGATACTTGCTCAGTTCCATCTGTCTCGTTATTGTCGTCATTAAATTGTCTATGGTCGCTTTATCAATGTTAAACTGCAGGGATTTCGGATCGTTTATCTCTGGAAATTAGAATTGAGAATGTCACACAAAATAACTATTATACCCGGTTCACACTTGTCCAGTCGCACAAACTAGGTATGAATGTATGGACTTATTAGCGCCTGTAAGTGTTTACATTATGGCAGTCCAGATATTGATGCTTAGTACAGTTGGACAGTTCGGACGGCAAGTCATAGATTGTATGGATTCCCGGGTGCCCGTTATCGTTTATACTATTCCAGTCGATTGATAGTTCAGTTATTGAATGCTACTGACCAACTGTACTGGCCAATTGTAAACCACTCATTAACATTGAGATCTGTAAACACGCAATAATCATCTTTTTCTCTTACAACATCCATTACAGTTTACTGGTTTATAAAACCAGTTTTGTCCAGTTTGAACCTGATTAAAGCAATACTAACTGGTGGTGGAGGGCACACACTGGGAGAGGTGGTGCAGCGCGTTGGCGAGGTGGTGGTGCCTGGCGAGGAGGGCTGCGGCGGGGGTGGGTGTGGGGGCGGTGGCGGTGGCGGTGGCGGCGTGCGGCGTGCGGCGCGCGTACAGCAGCGCACACGTGGCGGCGGCGCGCGCGTGCTGCCCCGTGCCGCACTGCAGCGCGTACAGCGCCTCCATACGCTTGCTGCCCTCCAGCGTGCGGCACACGTGCATTATGTACTCCTGGTACATCAATAACTTGTACTCACACTAGCTTTGCTCACGACTTTGTCCGAGCGGAATTTAAAAATAGCATAGTCTTCAGCTTTACAAATAAACGCGGTATAAAGTATAAGCAAATATCAGTAGCATTTTTTTTAAACTATGTTCTTCATTTGCGACAAATATCATGTTCTGTTTAATCGTTCTAGAGAAACCTTCTAACAAACATCCATCCATCCATCTAAACTTTTGGATTTACGATATTAGTAAGTATGATTTTAATGACGAAAATACCAAGTATTTTTTGTGTTTTACTGTTTTATATATTTTCAAAATTTGGAACATAAAAGTTCTAAACAAAACTAATGGTACGAGTATAAGTGCTAAAGTTTAGATGAATGGATGGATGTTTGTTAGAGTTTGTAGCCTAAACGGCTGAACGGATTCCGATGAAATTTGGCATAGATGTAGAGGATAGCCTGGAAGAACACATAGGCTACTTCCATTTGTTTTTATTAAATTCCGCGCGGACGGAGTCGCGGCTGAAAGCTAATTATTTTAATAATAGAGAAAACTTACAGCCCACAATTCCAACGTACTGTCCATATCTCCCATAGCTTTCAGCATTTCATTCACCTTATCCTTTTTAAGGCATTCCATATATACTGCTTCTGTAAAAGTTTCCTTGTCGACCATATTATCGTAACAATACCTCATTACTTCGGCCATATCGCTGTGTTTCATATAGAACAGTATATTAGCGACATGAGAGCCGTAGTTAGAGAGATAATAAACACATTCTTTATAGAAGAATGGATCCAGTCTTTTATGTTGATGATCGACTTTTGGTTCTTGATGATTATTATTTCTTCTTAAAAGACCTTGAGCGAGTGATTTCTTAGGCGGTAGTGTTGCCGTTTGGAAGTCGCTGTAATCGCCTTGTTTTATTTTTTTAACGCTTGCGAGTGTGTGCATTATATTTAAAGCTGGTTCAGTTATTGGTATTTTCTTTCTGCTTGTATTCATTGTTGCTAGTTTTGCGTTTGTATTCTGAAATTATATTACGAAATTAATTTGTATAAAGTCTTAATAAAGACTTCATATATTTATTACAGTAATTAAATCAATATTAACTTCTATTTTTAGTATGTTTGTGAACTTTTAGTCCCTTTCCCTTTCCACCCTTAAGAGAAAAAGATGGAAAGGAAAAGTGGATTTGACGGTGAAGGAGAAGCATAGGAAGGGGAAATGTCCTCTTTATGTGCGTCTCCTCCTCCGTAGATTAAGGGTAGGCAACGCATCTGCAATTGCGGATGTCTATGGGCAGTGGTCGCTTTCTATTTCGGTGGATTCAAGTGGCCGCTTGCTCGTTTCCACCTTATAACATAAAAAAAAAACTTAGAATAGTCGATTTAACTGCCGCACTCAGAATGGCCAAATGGTCGACCTTAGTGTCCAACTAACGTGTCTTGCGGAAAATGATAATTTTTAAAATTCAAGTCGAATTAAATTATGCATAAATGTGTACCTTAATAGTTTCAGCCTTGTTTAACAGCTGTTGATTGACAGGATAATTCATATCTTCTAATATATTTATAATTTCATTGAGCAATGGCGGATTCGTTCTAGACCTTCCTTCAGATCTTCCATCAGATTGTATACTAGACATAGAACCGGTTCTATCTAACATTCTCATTGTATTAACTCGTTTGTTCACAAATTGTGTTTCGGAAGCCTCTTTGCCATACTCGAAGTCTTCGTCTATTGGCACATTAAACGTGTTTTTGAAACAATGTGAGAATTTCTTACGAGCTTCTTTAAAACAACCCGCTTTTAAGCACGCTTTACCCCACGCGGCGAGTACGCTGTTTCTAGGAAGACCTGATTTTGTCGCTATTTCTAAAGCTAAATCCCATTTTTCAGCTTCTAATAGCGAACGTACTATTTGACCTAAAATAAAAAGCACAATGAAATATGTTAAAAAGAAAAAAAGACAAACTGTGCAAATAAGAGAACGTATCAAGAGTCCGTAGAGTTTAAATAAAAAAAATGAAATATGTTACTTTATTTGTTGAAGTTATAGAATACTTTAAATTTTGAAAGTTGCCAGTTTAAATTGTACTTCTACATTTAAGTAGGGGAATGCAAAGATAGAAACAAAGGTACTTTAAAACTACATTTTACTTACTTACCAGATGCTCCTTGGAAAGGCAAAGCAAAACGTACAGTTAGAAATGTATTAAATAGTCTACAAAGCTGTCTAATTAGCGAACAAGGAAAGTCCCTTAAATTAATCCAACAAAGAAAAAAAACATGTTGTTTTACACTAAACATGAATGTATAATTTTGTAAGGGAAGTTAATTCTTAAATACAGGAATCTAAGTTAAGAAGCCAAAGCAACATTGATTGATGTAGTTATACTTACAGACTTACAAATAAACGCGATATAAAGTGAAAATTATTATATTAATATAACGTAATATTTGCGTATACTCAGTTTATTCCTAAGTTAAACTTTATACCGCGTTTATTTGTAAGGCTGTAAGTGTGCAATAAAGATATTCTTATTCATAAACACGTTATCAGTTATTTTGTTACATTGTTTTAGACCGTACAAACTTACTAAATCGTTGTTATCGTGTACAGTTACTGAGGTGTGATGTTATCGTGTTCGTGCAGTATATGCAGTATATGCAGTGTATATATGTATGCGGTACTGACTTGGGTGTGCGTGGTGGTGCGGCATGAGGTGATGCGCCTGGTGCCGCACGAGCATGGCGATGGCGTCCGCGTGCGCCAGACAGCGCGCCGCGTGCGCCGCGCCCGCCTCCGACACACGCGACCCACCACTAACACGTGAGTATGTTGTCAAAGGATATATAGAATGGAATAAACATGATACGAGTAGAAATAATGACGCGGAACTTTTAATCACACTAGTCATACTAGCTATACTTCATAGTAGTATTTTAAATGCGAAAGTTTAGATGGATGGATGGATAGATGCTTGTTAAAGTTTGTAGCCTTAACGGCTGAACGGATTTCTAAGAAATTTGGTACAGATGCAAAGTATACACTAGAAGAACACATAGGCTACATACTTTTTTTTTTGATTCCTCGCGGACGGAGTCGCTGAGGAAAGCTAGGAAAATTCTAAAACTTAGCCACAGACTTCCAACTTTTTATGTAACGACTAGCTTTTGAGTGCGACTTTTTTTGCGCGACATTAGAAGAAAAGTGTCATGAAAATCAGTTATCATGTAACTTTCTAAATGCAATAGTTTTTTTGTCATCGGTCCAAAAGTTGCTTAAGTTTACTCGTTACGTACAAAAATACAAATCTCCTTTTTATAACAACATTGATATTAAAATATAAAGGGAAACTTATACAATAGAGAAACTGTATTAAAATCGGTTAAGCCGCTTATTATGCTTCAAAGAGTTTTTTTAACATTTCAGCGTTCGCGTTAGGTGATATTTACTCTACATGGACAAAGACTTACGTTTTCTCTTGCGGCGTGCGCGAGTACAGCTCCGCGGCGGCGAGCAGCAGCGAGCGGCGAGCTTGCACCAGCAGCCGCGCGTCCCCGCCCTTCGTCAGCTCCCGGCCCACCTCGTCACTCCGGTCCAACAGGAACCTGGATATTGTGATTATCGCCTTATGATACCGCTAATATGAATACAACGAATTACTATCATCTGTAGAATTTTATAGTTAAAAAGAAAAACAAAATAACGGGTGGTCCAAATTCGCGCTAACGACGTTTGCGGGCGACAGCTCGTAAAATATAAAAATCACACTTTTAAAAATGATACCAGTAGTATTAAATTACAAACCTTGGATAATCCAAATTAGGTGAATGCATCTTCATAATAGTGAGACACAGTGTGACGTTAGGCGTGAACTCGTAGCTAAATTCATTGCGGACGGCTTCGTTCTTCTCCGCGCTGGAGGAGAGGCACCAGTCCATGCAGGTGACCGCGCTGCCCGCGGAGTCCGAGTGGCTGCTGAGAATCAAGTTGTCCTGGTCGGTGTTCGGACGCCGATTCATCGTTTGTGTGTAGCAGTCGTCACAGACGCGGAACTTCACACCACTGGGGTATGTCGGGACCTGAATATCGACATAGGTGAAGAAATTGTAATATGCAAAGCATTCGTTATCCAAGATGTTGGCACGTCAAGCATAAGAGGACTCTTATTCCCGTCGTGCTAACTTCTATTCCCTATACTACAAGTCTTACATGCATCCGATGTCTGGAGCAGGCGTGGCAAACGAGCCGTCCGCATCGTCGACAATGATGCCGCCGTATGATCATAGAGAAGATAGAGATCTTGCACATCATGCAACGGTCCGTGGTGTGGTCCTCCACCCACTGCTCCTTGCTGGGCACCTGCTCCGGCATCAGGAACGGACGAGAAGCAGCCTCCAGGTTTATCGAATCTATAGACTGAAGAAGAGAATCGTCCCACGGCTTCAAAGGTGTAGGAGACACGTTTCTAGGATTCCTCATGTCTAAAGCTTTCTCCGCGTAATACCGAAGTAGCGCGTCTACAGCGTTCCGAGATATCACCAATGTTTCAATAGATTTTATATTGTAATAGAGGTTATCACCGCTCGGATCTTTCTTAAGATTTGGTGCTATTTTATTTATCACATCAGTTAGAGTTTCTAATTTTCCATTCATTAGAAACTGCTCGATCATTAATAGAGGATTTTCTATTAGATCCCAGAATGCGTTTCTCAAGTTCGGATTGATCCCGAGCATTATTTGTAGGCCGATTTTGATGTTTTCGAAGGATTTCCAGTCGTAGGAATTTTCGGAGATGTAATCTACGCACACTTGAAGGATCTCTACATTGCGTACTTTGGCCATCTCTTCTTGTATGAGGTCATTTGCTTGTGATGGCGAGAGCCGTGATAGTAGTTCTCTGATCATATCCGGCGTGGCTTGGTTCGTGTATTCAAAGAGTTGTCGTAAAAGATTCACAACGATCAAATTCTTCATGTGTTCCGACACATCGTGGACATCAGCCCATTCCAAACACAGCTTGAACTGAAATTACAATAAAAATATAAATACAAGATTATTTTTTTCTTACCTTTGACGACCTGGAATGTGATTCATTCTTACCTGTTGGCTGTCTACTAATATTTCTATAATTGTTTCCGGATTTTGTATAGACATCTCGTACACATTGTACCAATGGCCAACTCCCATGATTGTCGCTATCTGTAATAATTATCAAAGCTTATTATTTTGAAGCCACAATAAATGTTATTCTTTCGACAACTATGTCAAAGCAAATTATACTTGTCCCTTTAAATCAATGTTACCTGTTCATATAGAGGTATTTTCACAATCCAATCGCTGCATTTCTCATATAGTCCTTCTTCTACAGCGATGGGATCTAAAATGAACCGCAAATAATCCAATACTTCCGTTGCACCCTCTGCCGGCCAACAGTTCAAGTTATTGAGAATCAAATCTAACTTTAATTCTGGACATTTCAAGTGTTGGCAATGCTTCCAGTTACTGGTCATTTTGGGATTCGTAGCCAGTTTGAAAAGAATTAAATCCCTCAGATTGAGCAAATTCGCGCTGCTCAATAATTGCCTTTCGGACAATGAGTCAATAATCTTCAAAGATTGGAGAATCTTACCCGATTCCAATAATCTAGGCATAAATAAAAATAGTTTGTCCAAATCGATAGTGGTATGGAGCGACGCCAGATATTTGTTACCATCGAATAACACTTTCGTGCGCTCGAATCTTTCAAGATCCATATATCTGTTCAAACATTTGGTGCGAGAGTCTATGCTCTGTTGCATGCTGCTTTCGTTTAATGAAGTATGTATTTTCTTTATGATATGAGCTAGAACCCAATTATGTAACACAATGTATGTGAGACATTGTGTATCCGGCGACCTCGGCAACGGAGCAAAGTTTGCCGTCGGCTCAAGAAATAGATTCTCCTCGGGATTTTTAAAATCGTACACGACTTGTAGTAGATTGTTGAAATTCTCTTCTGTAGCCTCTTTCTGAGGTCCGACTAACGTAATCGAAGGACAAAAGTTTAATATAAGCTTTGGTATCAGATTGACGTTCAACTTTTTGCAAATCGGTTCCAGATATGTGACTGGGATGTCTTTGTTGTTGATCATGTTTCCGAAAATGTCGTGTAGATGTCGCTCCAATATAACGAAGTATGGAGCGTCTGAGCCGGAGTCTGTCGAACGATTGTCTTCCTGCTCTAACTGTGAGACGGATTTAGTGTACATGTAGCACATTCGCAGGTAATGAACTCTCGCTTTCTTGTTCCCATTGTGGGATACCTCGGCGATATTGCATATATCTTTGTCAGATGCGGCGACGACATTCATGTATATTTGATGGTATTTCTGTAATAGATTCTCGTCATACGATCCTCGATTCGGATTGACAACATCCTCGAGATCCTGACACGATTGTCTCAATTCTTTCGATAGTTGATTCAATTTGCAGAATTCTTTATGTTTGATGGGTATCCGACAGTCGGTGATCAAGCCGCATATGTTGTCGACGAAATCGAATGATTTTTCAGTGTTGCCGAATATTTCGAAGGTAACACTGGCAACGTCCTCGACGAAACGAATATAGTTAGTCTTCTTTACGGCGGATACGTCGGTGCTGCATCGGACTTCGGCCAGTTTTCTTTCGACGACATTGATGAGGCCATAGGTAATTTCTCTGTTGAGTCCACTGCTCAGCAAAATATCTACGGCATTTATGAACGGTGCGTTCTGGTGATTGTAGAGCTGGAGGTGCGGATGACGTGCAGCCAGTTCTATGATATCGAAGGAATTTGGTGCCCGATTCGATGCGAGAAATCCTTCAACTAGCCCCATCACCTCTGTAGATACGACAGACAACGCCGACAGTTCCTTAGTAGGATACCGTATGTTGTCTCTGTAGCAAATTATGTTTTTAATTTTTGCTACCAGATGTCGTAATTGCTCCGTGAATTGAACTTCTGTAGCAATTTCTGAATCAGCCAAATCGAACATCTGAAAATACAATAACGCCCATCAGAAATAAATAATATAAAAATTATAAAAAACAAAACCTATCGAACCTTTACAACAAGAGAGGTAAATCTGAAATGTCAAAATTTTTAACATTAAAAAGTCGCTTTGACATTCTGATGTTAGAATTTTAAAGTTTTTTAGTTTAATAAGATAAAAATGATTAAGAGAAATATATTTGTCTTAATGCTATTTACAAATATAATACAAGTAAAGAGTCGTACTTTTGAAGATTCTTTCAACATACTGATGAAAGACAGTGCAGTTTATTCTATCGAAGAATTTTTAAGCCCTGACGATTATGAAATGATAGATAGCAAGGATATAAATATAGAAAACATAAACGAAATGTTATTCGATTTAAATAGGTAATGTAAGCTTCTAACTGGACGATTGTTATTTTACTTGATTACGTGGGAAATTCCAACTGCAATGTTAATCACGAAATTCGTTTGTATTGTACATAATTTTGTGATTATTATAGACTAGCTGAAGAAGAATATTATAAAACTAAATCTTCACTTCCGACTGAGGAAATACTGGATATCGATACGGATATTTTTAAAAAATCTGATAAATACAACAATACAAGTATTGAAAATGTTAGTACATAATACTTGAGATCAATGCAATGAAAGTGGATCACGGAATATGATTCGAATGCACATCCTCTACATAGATATATCGGTTAAATTAATACGAAATATTTCAGACAACAAATCACATTGTTCATAAAAGAGATATCACAGTATCAGCTGAAGAAATAGACTATGACTACGATGAACTATTAAATGACTACATAGGATCGGATAATACAGACGGAATCGTTACCAAAGGTTAGTTGGATAACGTAAAAATTTACAAATCTATACTGATATTATAAAAGGAAAGATTTGTATTTTTGTACGTATTCGATTCATGCAGGAACTACTGGGCCGATTTCAAAAATTATTTCACCATTAGAAAGGTAATTTATCTATGAGTAACATAGGCTTTATTTTTTAATAACACGCGGGTGAAATCGCGTGCAACTGCAAGTACTAAATATTCCAGAAGTATATCATTTCCAAGTTTGAAATTCGAATGATTCGTTTAATAATCTTTAAAGACAGAGTTCGTATTCTTCATGATCTAAGGAAGTATTAATCAGAATTGTATTTACGCAGATGGCGATGGAAGTCACATTGCAGTTAATGATGTAATGTGTTTAATTAATGAAACGTTAAGACAATCTCCAAAAGTAATAATAGCACGACTGTGGAACAACTTAAAGATATGGCTGGTCGTTTACCTAGTTGTAGCTGTGCCTTTGTGGTGTACTAAAGGTCAGTATCAATAAACTAAAACAAATACTTTACTCTATGTTTTTTTTAAACATTTACTACCTATAATACAGACAGTATTATAGGTAAAAAAGATAGTTGACGACGACTAGAAAGCCTTTTGGAATTCAAAAAGATCTACCATGTGGTGAATTGATGTGACTGTTGTTGCAGGTTGGTGCTGTTGCTGCTTATGCTGCAAGCTATTGCAACCCCAACGTACTATAGAGGACGCTAAGCAATACTACGTCATGAACCCGCCTGGGGTATTAAATATACCCAACTCCGGAGTTATTTGCTACGAAGCGAGTGAACGCGAGAAAGAGAGCTATGAGAAGTTTGGTCATATTATAAGAACGATATAAAAACAAGATTTTAATCTAGAGAAGAGATTATTCAAATGAACGCTTACCTCTAAAATTTGATTTGCTTTCGGAAAGTCGTTGTGATACAGTGCAAGCGCCACCAAGCAATTCGGTTTAGCCAACATTATGGATATGAAGTCAATACTATTTTCCTTCGTGACATACGCTGAAATATATAAACATTTCATTATTGCAAAAAAAAAGCTAAATTCATCATCATTTCATACATTTTACGTACTACCTCTTCATTTAACATACCATCATCAGTCGCCGAGACAGTAGACGCGAGTAAAGCGTGCTCTGCGTCCGGTCTAGGGTTGGTATGTCGTCTTCTCACTTTTGGTTTTCTTCTTGCTGCCTTTAATTCCATTTCTCGGTCTTCATCATCGCTGCTTTGGTCCACCTCTACATAATCTAAGCACAATCTTAATTGTAAAGGACTAATGTCGGGCGAGAGAGTCGACACCAGTTGCAACTTCCAAATAGAATGATTCACCACTTGGATCATCTTTTTAAATCTCGCTGAGATATTAGGAGCCACATCCTCGTTATTATTATCTTTTCTCTCAGCTAATGTCTCTAAGCAGATTTTTAACGTGTTTAATATGACTTGAGTTGTAAACGAGTTGCACATGAATCCAGTACTTGAACTGTTGAATATTTTTGATTGCTTACTTTGCTTTTTTGAATAAAAGTATGAGCATTCGGAATGGGTGCCGCAAGGTAAGTCTTGTGTGTGTTCGTAGCACGAGAAATACTCGTAGCGTAGAAATAAACAAGAATATATCGTCTCTATAACTTCGATGCAGTAATGAAGAGGTTGGATCGATAGAATTAAACGTTTGATATCTTCTAAAGACACGTTCATGTCTTGCGTATTCTCTATTCCTTCGGTAGAGTTGAGTATGGTGTCTATTACTTTTGTGACCGCACAGTAACTGTTATACGTCGATGTGTCCCAATTAGCGCTTAGTGGTTTCTGGTTCTTGGCAACTGTTTTATCACTCAATGTCACTAACTCTGATATAAAATCGTTGTTTGTATTCAACAGTCTTGATACTTTATATCGATCTATTTTGGAGAGCCTGCACACTTGGGATATCACCGTCAAAGCGCTTTGCGTTAAAACCTGGCTTAAAATAGATGTGGTCATAATTTTGCAATTGTTTTCTAGACAAAATTTAATCACCGTTAATTCTCTTTTAATTTCAGTTATGTAGAATTGTAACTGATGGTCGGTTGTTGTATATGCTTCGAGGATTGAAAATATATTAGTTAATTGGTGTACTAGAGATGGTAAATCATAGCTTTCTGGACAATTAGTGAGATCAATAAGCACCATGATTATAATCTGTTTAGTGAAATTGTTTATTTTGAACGTGACATTTTTCATATCGTGCAATTGTTCTTTGTATATTTCGGCCGCTTTTAGCAACCAGTGTGTTTTATCCTGATAGCATAATTCGAGCATATACTCTGGTGTCAATTTAAATTCCTTCTGAGGTTCATTTTTATGCATCAAATCTGAAATTGTGCTTAAAATTTCAGGTCTATCTTGGGGTATCAGACTGAGCAAAATTTGCTTCCTATATTGCCTTAAAGGCTCCTCCGATAAAGGTCTTAGTACCTCATTTATGAATTTAGGCAAGAATTTATTATTTACCTTTATTAAAGACAGTAAGGTGACCAATCTATCTGTATTATTATAAATTGTTAATTCATGTTTCAAAACATCTAAATATACTGTTTGAATTTTATCTATATTTGAATTGTTTTCACATTTTTGTTCTTGTATATATGTCAATATCTCTGATGTGGTTACGGGATTACTTCTAAGGTTTCTCTTAAAGAATTCTGTTGTTTCTTCAGATAAGTCATTGCATGGTTTTAATTCTTCAGCATTGTAGTAGATTTGTAAAATTTCCTGCAAGAGTTTTTTTTTTTAAATACAATGTTACGGGGGAAAAAAATGTACACATACTCTCAAAATACATCAAAGTGTTATTTTAAATTACTTACTTCAAATACTGTTTCATTTAAATCATCAAGAAGGTAAAGAAGATATTTTAATTCTTCTTCCTTCATGTTGCCAGTTTTAAAGCTATCTGGAACAAGCAAAAACTTTCATAAACATAATAGTTCTGGAACGTTCCTTGCTTTGTGAACAGATAAATATGTCATGTACTTCATTATTATTATATAGCAAGATACCAAGGTACCATTTTATTTATAGGTTCATATGTCATAGATTATGCACATTGTAGATATGAATATTTGCTACAGATATAACTCAATTTAGTACTGCTTACTTAGTAAATTATAATTTCTGAATATAAAACATTTATTTCAGACTACCTGACAATATAGGCATATGTCTATAATCTTTTATTACCCTAATTCCTTTATACTTTAAGTTGATTCCAAGTTATTGAATATTATTAATATAAATAGCTATTATCTTCAAGGCAATTATAATATGATGTTTATTGCAATTTGACTTTATCTCACATAATGTAAATAACATTAGTAACACAACATTGTATATACAAGATAATGTCCTTTAATGAAAATTAAATAAATCATATCAATAATTTGTTGTTATTTTGTTACCAACCATTTTACTATTAGCTAACTAAAGAAAAAAAAATAGGAACAATACAGTTTTTTGTATCAAAAAAGAACTATAGAGATAAGACAAAGCAAAATTTTTTGAGAAAATAAGGTTCACAGGTCCATTTGTTCGCTAAATTTGATTTATAACAGTTATCATGACACAATATACAATTTACACGGAAACCCAACAATAAAAGAAAAAAGCATTGAATAGTAAAGGGCCACTGAATCATAACAACAATGTTTCAAATTTGATAGTTACCTAACAAAGTTGGGAATGCTTACCATTTGAATAAAATAAGGTATAATTGATTGAATGAATATATTATTTATTATTTCTTCGGTATATTAACGAATAAATTATTAATAAACAGTAATTTCACACAGAGAAATATAACAAAACAAACAACCAAGACCTATTTGTTGACATTGATTGACATTGACACTGACAATAAACGCAGACAAAGAGTACATATGACATAAAATGACAAAAAACCTGTTTTTTACCTTTAATTTAAAATGTAGAAATCTCTTTCTCACTTTTGAAGAATTACTGTTTCTAAAGAAAACTTCTAAGGAGCAAATAACTCCGAGGGACGGAGATTACCAGAAAGAACATTGTTTAAAAAAAAATACTTTAACTTTTGACGTTGGATGCTACAGATAAAATATTTTATTTGGACTTTCTTTTTTGTACACTCTTTGCTTTCTTTGCGTCAGTGTCAGGTATAATGTCAGTTACGTCAAAAATAAACGATTGGGGGTTGGGGGAAGAAATAAAATAAAGTTGCTTAAATAAATCTAAGTTAACTAAACAAGTACAACATACAAGTGAAGAGTATTTTACGAATGTATTTAGCATTTATAATATTAGTTTACATAAATAAGTAAGAAACATTTCTGTAATGAACTTCAAAAACTTTAGGATTGTAAAGCAGGTACAAACGTTATGCCGTAATCATGTTGGTTATTTTAAAACCTATAGTACTCTAAAAGTACACACAGTAGTAAGGAATAGAAATAATCCAGTAAAATACAAAATATCACTTTCATCAGCAGTATGTGTTTATTCATCAGATAGTAAAAAACACTTCTTAGATTTAGAGAAAAAGGCAGTAGATTTCAAAGATGCATTTGAGCATAAAAAGGAACAAATAAAAGAGACTGAACATCGAATTCGACAAAAAGGCGTTCAGTTGGTTAAAGATATCAAACAACAAAAGGAAATTACAGAACAGAAAATAAGAGTAAAAAAGGACTACATCATTAAAGATTTACAAGAAACTAAAGCCAAAGTTAAGGAGAAATTTGAAGAAGTTGTGGAGGTATTTAATTTGTTAAGTTATGATTATAGCAATATTGGGATTTATTCTAATTTATAAATATGTTTTAGAGAGAAAATGTGTTCACAATACCAAACATGCTGTGTGTTGCGAGGATAACCATGTCTCCATACTTGGGGTATGTTATTCTCCAGGATAACTATAACTTAGCTTTGGGCTTGTTAGTTTTTGCTGGAGTCACAGATCTAGTAAGTATTATTTTGTCCTTCTAAAATCATAATGTATATATTGTATACTTTCAATAAACGTCGTAATGTCCAAAAGTTAATATTATCAACATATTCCAATACCTTGCTGTGTTGCCTTCTGCCGTCGAAAACCCAGAATTATAAGAAATACAATTTTTTTTTAAATTGTTGACTATTTATCTATTTTATGACATAAATTTTAATACATACCTGTGAAAAACATGATGAATAAATTCAAATTGTATATAACTGTAATTTAACATCTTGTCAATTGCTTTTTTATATATAGTGTACTTAATTTTAAGTAACAGTTTCTTTTTAGCTTGACGGTTGGATAGCACGAACATGGAAAAGTCAATCATCAAAAATGGGATCATTTTTAGATCCAATGGCAGACAAAGTTTTGGTTGCAACACTATTTGTTTGCTTAACATGGCAAGACTTGATACCACTTCCGTTGACGCTACTTATAATTGCGAGAGATGTGGCATTGGTTGCTGCTGGTTTTGTGATCAGATATAAAAGTCTACCACCACCTGTAAGTTATATTCTATCTTTATTACTAATCTTAACATGTTAGAGGAAACCCCAAATTACCTTATGTATATACCATCCCAAAAATACTGATACTAAACATTGTTGTGTTTAACTCCTTTATAACAAAGTTCTTAAGGATTTTAAAGACAACCATACTTCTCACTAATATGAATGCAAAAGTTTGGATGGATGGACATCTGTCCATATATTTGCATGTTGGTGAATGAAAATATGTTTATGCTTCAAACTGGGTTCCATACCAACGTGGATTAAATTGAATTAGATTAGTAGTACAGATTAAACACAAACCACTATGTATATATAAATGTAGCTCGAAACTCACAGTAAGTATTTTAAAATAAAAATGTTTACATCAACATTGTGGTATTTTAAATACAACCTTAAATGTCATGGATTAATCGTAAAGTTGTTGATCTCAAGTATAATTTCGTATTGAAACTTTATTCCAATTAATAAAAGGTCATTGTATCAACGCGTGGCATTGTTTGCAGTTGGTACAGTCAGCTACATAAATAAGTATACATTTAGCCGGTTTTAGCTCTACTGGTGCCCTGTTGCAAGGTTACTATGGAGCTCTTTTATTGTGACTGGGGGAGGGGTGGTTAAGAGTGGCGTATGATAGTATAATGTACATATCTGTGGAGCCCCTTTCTGTCAGTCGTTCTGAGCGAAACCCCAACCGCACACTACCTAACACTACTAACACTAGTACTGTCATTAACAAAGTTTCGAAATCTTATCGGCGGTATTTCCATATCAATACGATTTGGGGTCTCATGAAGTGAGCCTACCATTTCCTTAAAGGCTGGCAACGCATCTGTAGTTCCTCTGGTGCGGATGTCTATGAGCGTCGTTGATCACCTCGATGTTCACGCCGCTCGTTTGCACCCGTTAATTATAAAAAATGTTGTATACGCCTTCGGTTTAAAAAATTGTATGATCGCCCGCATGCTCCCGAAGTTAAATGTTACTGACAAATACGTAGATACGTATTTTGTATGTTTCTAAAGTTTTGTAAAAGTTAACATATTTATTCAGCTGACTGTACAATATGAGGTCACGTCTGCACATGGTCTGCGTATGTCTCACGTACATTTTCATATGTATGCCATTTTAGTGTTCTTTAACGTCTATGGGCTCGATACCTTTGTTAGAGCCAAGAATTTTTTATTAAGGTGAAGGAAATCTTTGAGGTTAAATTGAAATTGTAAATTGCATTATAGGATTTAGATTTAGATTATTTAGTTTGCAAGATTTCATCACCATCAGCTCTCTATACGTCCCGACTGAAAGGCTTGGGGCCTACAATCAGGTTGTCTAGGCCTATCCAACATTTATTTTAAAAAATCAATCCTATGGGTTCCTAGCTTCTTTGACCCATATTCAAAATATTCTAGACGAATATAGCAGTCAAGCAATATGTCGTCGAAGGATTGTATACAAAAGTAAAAGCGTTACGTCACTTGATTGATTTGTGTTTATAGTAAGCCCGATGCGGACGCGGAAGGAAGCCCCAAACCATAGACTATGTTTTAACATTTTAATGTTGACACGAAGCTATTTTCCGAAAATAGTTATAGCCATAAATAGTTTTATGTTAAACAATGAACGTTAGTTGTAACAGCTGTTGAAAGAAAAGACCCAGTTTATAAGTGTTTTCTTTTTGCTATGTTCTTTGTCCATGATCGTTTTAAGAATAGTTACATAGTAAAATCTGATTTAGATCATAATTATTGTGTAGAAAAAAGAACGAACAAACAAGCCAATTGGATTCAATTCGAAGTAAATCATTACACAACGCTCTGTTTACTTGACAATTACGAAATCGTGAAATTTTAAATACGACAAAATATTGGCAATAACCCGTTCGACGTCCTTTACATATTACTCTGAAAGTAACCGGTTTAAATTAAACGACAGATTGCATTTTCATAAATGTAACCCATATTGCCGTTTATGTAGAATTTTTATAATAAATATAGGCGTGAACAAATAACAAGCCAGGGCGTTCATTTTAAGGAAATTCTACATATGATCGTAAATTTTTTCCTACATGTTTCAAGTTTTAAGGAATCCTTTATCGTAAATCTACTAATAATTCGATTTTTTAGGGTAATGGCTAATCATGAGTTCAATTATTTTCCTTAACAACTAATGCATGTAAACATTTATTTTATTAGTAACAATAATGACACAATGTATTGTTTCAGAGAACCTTGAGCAGATATTTCGACGTGACGCACGCCACTGCACAACTGGCGCCCACGTTCATTAGCAAAGTGAATACAGCAATCCAGCTATTATTGGTAAACAACCCAAATGTTAATCAACTATTAAGTCACGATGATTCTATATCGATTTGAGTCAGATGTTTTGATATAAATATAGGAACTTTAACGACCGAGTACGAAATCGTAGATATGCGAATTTGAAGTCTGTCTACTCTCCTTCACGGGTTTGAAGTTTTTTAATACAACGTTGAGTAGAGATTATATCACAGGGTTATGTCGTTTATTTATTTTCTTATAAAGTGCGCCAATATTCGACGACAGAATCTTTTATTTCACAAGACAGATTCCAGTTCCTTGCTGTCATGTAACTAATATCCTCCAATTATCTTAGGGAAGTCGCAACTGCCACGTATATTTCGGAGTTGTTGTGACATCTGGTTCATTTTGAATTTTATGTAAGAATTATTTACAATAGTTTTTAAGCATGTAAACTTTTTTCAGGTTGGCACCACCCTCGCTTCACCCGTATTTGACTACGTGCATCATCCTGCGTTACAAATACTTTGCGGAGTCACAGCCGCGACCACAGTTGTATCAGCGCTAAGCTATCTTATTAGAAAAGATACATATAAAATTCTTAAGAAAAAATTATGATAAAACACAAAGAAAGTTACATAAATGTATAAAAATTGTAAATAAATACAGTTTTATTTATTTCAAAGTTTCGTAACAAGGTTGTTCGCTTATTACATTGAAACCTATATATAGTCATAAATGTCCTGTGTGAGTCATTATATTACACAAACAGAATTTACTTCTCGGCCTAGAAACCAATTCCCGGCATACATCTTAACGAATATGACCTAATAACTTGAGAACGATTTTAAAATTTGGTTTCACTTCAGGTATCGCTAACTAAAAAAACCATTTTACAAATTCAAGACATTCTGAAAATTTTTAAACAATCTAAATACTTGCAGAGGTAATGAAGGAAACATCAATTATAGGATTAAAGTCAAAACGGAATAAACGACGTCCGCGTCTTCTGAGGGTCAAGGGTTTGAGTCCACTTGAGTCAATTTCTAATTTTAGCGTTGAAATTAAACTTTACTCGTATTGTTTATCTATTTATTAAGATATGAGATATCTATATTTATCTTATCAAAAACTAGCTGATTATATTGTAATAAAGCTACTCGATAGTAAAATAGCCAGCTACTATATCTATGTATGTTCACAGAAGTTCCAAATAAACTATATATATAAATACTAGGATGAGTTTCATTTCCTGGACTGCGTCTGGATTTTCCTTACGATCTAAGAATATCCTTCGAGGTCGTTGCCATCTTTACTATAATAAAAGTAAATAGTTTGCATTTAATTACATACAGAATTGTATTTTAGTTTATGTTTTTTTTATCGAGAAACGAAATAATAATATAAAAGTATATTACTAAGTTTATAACCGATAAACAAAAGATCGTGAGTTCGACATATGTACTCCAATAGTCGTGGGTCGTGGATTGAATTTCGTAGTAATTTGTAGATGGTATATCTACATGAATTTATCAGGCGGACAACATATTATAGTTATAAATATTACACGCTCAAACAGCTAATTTTCATAATGTAATCAATTCCACTTTTAAACATCATATTTTCTTCTGTATCTTAACATCATAATCTTAACATCTCAACACACTAAGTGCTTCCAACTTCACTTTACGTATCGCAGTGACACTGAATGTGTTGAGGAAATATTTCTATTTAGTGTACATTAAGGAACAATAAATGCAATAACTACATCATGCATAAAAAAGGGAAGTAATAAATGTAGATACAAAATATTGATCAATTTATTTCCTCATTCTATTCACATGAATAAACATTTACGTACAAAATATCGAAATCATAAAAAAAAAACATGAATATGATACAAAATTACACTTAAAGTAATGAAAATTTTATAACACAATACAAAGGATTTGCTAATTATTGGGCTGATAAAAATATGAATTACATTTCAAACTAATATACTTTAATAGATGAATGTGAAGTATTTCGAATGACAAGGAATTTCACGTTAAAAAGAAATATAAAAATAATTATGTGGAATGTTACATACTGCATAAATTTGTGTAATGACAAAGAATTAAACAGATTGATGATTGTTTAAAAAAAATACAAAACTATAGAGATGATAACCAATTCGTTTCATACAAAAATATAATCACAGTGCAATACATTGCAGATTTAATGCTGTATTCAGCAGAACAATCCAGTTATACATGTTTAGGACATTTTAATGAGATCTTTTTTTTTACTTTTTATGATTATATTACTGATGTTACACACTGGACACTAAATGTTACATCTAGATTTAACAACTAGTAAATGTTAATTTTGTAAATGTGAAAAACATAGATTTATAACCTATAGGTGTTTAATCCAGAGCTCAAATGTGAGGATAAAAAAGGCCTCATGTACTTTTACTGGGGTAAATTTCCTTCAGTGTTGTCATTTACAAAATAAATTGACATATCGATAAACGAATCTTAATTAGACATAAACCTCATATCAAAGACTTGCCTATAGGTCACATATCTATGGTGAAAAGTATGCAATAATTAATCATTACATAATGGACTAAATGGATGGTGAAGGTTAATCTCTGTAAAGGCACACATACACTAGATGCTCAGGTTTACTTTTGTCAATAAATTATATTAAATAATTTAATTAATCAAACATTGTCAACTATGTAATCTTTTTGGTATATTTTCAATTAATTAAAAAAAAGAACAAAAAAGCGTTACTCTCTGTTGATAAATAAAAAAGCTTATGGGAAGTATTTGCAATCATGCTCTTTGAAAATAATTTAAACCATTAATTCATTGTTCTTGACAGTCAAAATGGCTTTGCTATTGTGTAGACTAGAAGAATGTGAACTACATTTAGAGATCTGATAATATTTATTTTTTAAAAGATATATTGTCATTTTTTGCTAAAACATTTTTAGGATAACTATTCAATTCAATATACTGAAAATATAAAAAAAAAAAACAGAACAAACGTAAAGATCGAAAACTAGTGAAAGAAATTTTGATTAAGTAATTTAAAAAAGTGATAAAGAACAGAACTAAGGATTTTGACATACATAAGAAAAGGACTTCCCAATTTTCAAAAACTTTTTTATATTTAAAAATAGTTTTGGCATAAGTCATCTCTAATTCAGCCAAACATTGCCTCACTCTCCACTATATCTAATAAGAGTTTAAGAGTCAAAAAATATTCACAAAACACAAAATAACCATAAACAAATACATATACTATCCTATTATTTTTACATAAACAAAAATTTCAAATCATAATTATTATGGCAGCTAGTGTTTAGGAGCTCTTATCAAAATGTGTACTCTACAAATAATATTACTCACTAGCATGGGTGCAGTCGGACAGTCTTATGCACAAACTGTTATACTTAAGCATATAAGAATGTTGTTTAAAAATATACTATTTTACTGGACAATATTATGTAAATGTTACTTGACATTTGAATCAGAAAATAAACAGATTTAGATAATTACCAAATAATTTTGTAAAGAACCATATCAATTAAACCAATGGCATATAACACTTATATTGGATAATTTACTTTGAGTTAAGCACCAATGGTAAATCAACAACTTGAAGTTAACAAATGTCTCAGTATAAAAAACTTAAAATACTATTTAAAAATAACACAATCGTGCAATACTCATTGACATGATTGATTGCACAAATTGTGATAAATAAATATGTAATAGAGCATCAAACAAATTCGACAGTATTATCCTCTATGTAAGTAAATAAGCATTGTTAACTTGCTTTTGTAATATTTGTTACATATTAATTGTTAGTCTAATATTTAGCATGCAATTACAAATGCATGTAAGATAAATGAAAATGTAATTACTCAGTAATGATAAGTTAACCAACCTTGTTAATTAACTCATCACAGATTGCAGTAAGTTCTTCATTATCTTTGATTTTCTGAGCTAGAGATTCCTGCAACGAAGAAGCGTGAACTTCACTCTTTTTGAGCATAGCATTCAGTTTGAGAATCTCGGACTGATGGTACTTCTTTACCGAGTCTAGCTCTGCATTAGCTTTGTTCAATTGTTGCATAGCATGCTGTCTTAATGCTTCATAACGTGCCTCTAATTTCTGTATAGCATCATTGTTCTCTTCTACAGTTCTTTTCAGTGCTACTTCATTTGTTTTGTAATCTTGTATTATAACCTTACATCTCTCATATTTAGTGTGAACATCATTAAAAGCATGCTCCATTGAAGCTAAATGGGCAGCTGCTTCATCCCGCTCTCTAAGTAATGTTGCTCTCTCCTCCGTCCATCTTTTGGTTTCTGTATCTTTTTCACCAATCAGAGATGAGATTGTACGCTCATACTCTTCCATGACAATGCTCATTTGTTTATTATTTCGTACTTTCTCTGCAACACGTTGTGATAGGCCTTTCTCCTTCTCTGCATATTCTTCGTTAAGTTCAGTTAACTTTTTAATCTTTGTTTCACATTCCTCCAATCGGCTACGCAATTCCCTATTAATATCTCTTAAGCTTTGAGCTTCTTCCTCTTGAGCCGCTAACATTTCTTTAACAGCTCGTAACTGTTCCATAGTGTGGGGGTCCATGTCTGCAGGCCTGGTTATAACGGGGGGAGGAGGTGGTGTTGTACCCAAGCTCAAAAGGCGATCAATAGTCGCAATAGCAGGAGATACTGTACTTGATTTGACGGATGCAATTTTAGATGCCGATGGCTGGCTTCTGTTGATTGCTGGAGTGACAACTTGAGTTGGTTTTTCAGGAGGACCACTGTTACTTGGTTGCACAGACAATTGTTGCATTGAGTTCAATATATTTTGCTCTGTACTTGACATCGTACAATGTATTATTAACTATTTCCAAATACTACTGTTTTTGGATAGTCTGTGGAGACATCGTCTCCTGAAATTAAAAAAGAAAATTAACGACTTCAAGGGCAGCGCAGCTTAGTCACTAAGACGGAAATATTATCATTTATAATAAATAAAATTTATGAGATGATAAAAAAAATTCGATTCTACTTACAGTTGACAGATATAGACTTAATTATGAAATCGTCAACATCCCACGCATTAAAATGGACTAAATTAGAAGTATTATTGCACTGAATGGATACAAAGAAAATTTTATTATATTTCGTATACACAACACTTTATGAGATATCCACACTCTGGAGCGATAAAAAAGATTTTGATAAAACAATAACGCCCGTTGTTTCACTTGTAACGCTATTGGTTATTAAAATTCCAATTAATTTTTCATCCGATGGATGACATCAGTCCAGTCCATAGATGGAAGTTTATTTTAACAGATTACAGATTGTTATAGACGCAAATGGCCAGAGACCAAATTAATCGACCACAGATAAATCCAAGTATGCAAAATGTCTCAAATGGAGTTAAAAGGAATGTTCGCAGTAAAAAGTGTTGAATAATGTTTTAAATAGGATGTATATTATCTATAATTAGCGGATCTCATATGAGACTAATCACGATAAGCAAGGGACTACTATTTCTATGAATAATGTTTGTACGTTGCTTTAGTGGGCGATTGCCGTAGGAAGCCAGAGACTCGATTATTTTCTTAGTGGAAAAAAGTCTTAGTGCGTATAATTTAAAATCATCTTACCTTTTGGTAAAACCGGCAATTCTCGTTAATTACTTTTTCATTATTTATATTTATTTACCTTATTCTCACAAAAGGCATTCAAGAAGT
The DNA here is from genome assembly GCF_000836215.1 of Papilio polytes. Taxonomy (NCBI): domain Eukaryota; kingdom Metazoa; phylum Arthropoda; class Insecta; order Lepidoptera; family Papilionidae; genus Papilio; species Papilio polytes. Next base: position 77,508 of record NW_013525505.1, read on the forward strand.
CATTCTAAAATGTTTGGACGATCTTACGACTTTTGTATGATTAAGTCCTTTATGTGAATCAGTACTTAGCTTCCTAAAGGCTAAATGTAATTAAAATCTAAAGATAAAAAGACAAATAAAAGTTCTATTTGTAACAATCTTATATTTATTTTACTTAATTGTACTAAAACCAACAATTTATAAATAAATTCTTGTTACACTCCTACTATATATTTATCAGTTTTATACATTTCATAAGCAAACTCTTCTTCATGAGTTGGATCAAACTCTAGACCTGAAATTAAAATTATAATGAATTAAACACAAGTAAATAAAATATTTCCCTAATATGTAGGAAGTGTACTAGAAGTAGAAGTACTTCTTACCAACATATTCAATTTCTAAATTGAATGGGCCATTTATTTTGTCGCCACATGACACGCCAAAGTGCGTCACTTTGTCAAATCTCATTCTGCTTTGTCTGTCTTGTAGCCGACCTTTTGATCCCAATACAAACTTTGAAAATGGTATCTGAAAAATTATTTACAATTCCTTTGATAACTTGATCCAAAAAATGACCAATGAAAGTGCCAAATACCAATATATCAAATATTAATAAATCTTTTAATACACTTAATTGTACCCATTACAATTAAAGAAACATTAAGATTGAGATATTTAGTGGTGTTACCATATAAAAAAATCTGGAAACTGTCTAAAAACTGTATCATAAGGTATAATGTTATTGTGCACAAGTAATAAAATTACAGGATAGACACATATAACATTTTCAGTATTTTTTAGTTACAGACTAGCTGAGTCTGAGGTTAAAATTTATTCTCTTATTACTTTGATTATTTTTATATACCTTAGCAATTTGCCAATAAGGTCCACCTCTTGTGTACAATACATAATGATAAATGTCATTCCAGGTTATGTCATAGTAACCTTCACAGGATATGTTGAGTAAATATGATCTGCCATCACCTCTCACTTTCAGGACTAATGTATTATATAGACTCCAGTTATAAGTACTTGCCCGCTTAAAAGATTTCTGTAAAAAAAATAACATATCTTCCTTTTAAGAGATAGTTCCTTAATACCAGTAAAGATACACAGATGCGAATGTTTTTATAGGACTGTAAATGTTCAAATTCTCTCAAATAAATTAAATATTGTAATACCAAAATGTAGTTATGGTATACCTTTGGCCTGTATTAAGACAATATGGCCTTGTTGGAGTTTTTATATGTTGTTACTGGCAGGCAACACTTTGCACAGGTAGAATAATTTTAACATTGGAACAATGTATTTAAATTTTATAAGGAATTGTACAATTGATGTTCATGAAAGACTTCTCATCATTACACATACCACTTAACATATGTAAAATATGAGACTGTATTAAATGTAAACTGTGCTTGTTTCGCGCTAATATACCAATTTAATATGTGAAGAAAGTCTTTCTAATAAAAAAACAAATAGTATCAATGAAGGAGTTACTTTTTCAACATACCCTAATTCTCTTAGACCTAATAGCACAGTATCCAGCTTTTTTGATTCTTCCATCTTTAGGTACTCTAGTATCTAAGTAACCATGAAAGTTTGCTCTTCCAGCAGAACTCATGTCAAAGCTGCAGGTACTGAAACCTTCATTGTGGTCACTGTCACAAGTTGACACAAAGTTATCCAATACACCAGGTTCATTGAAGCACCAAATAAGATCAGTTTCACCTGAAAACTTTTATTGATGTAATTCAGATAATATTTGCCCTCATCATCTCTAATATTATTCAGTAGTTTAATCTTAATAACATCATCATCATCCACTTGCCCTTATCCTTTATGGAGAGTTGGCACAGTATGTGCTGCTCTTCCATACATCTCTATCAGCCGTCATATCTGAATCCACTCCTTTCTTAAGCATATCCTCTTTCACACAATTCATCCATACTTTCTTCTTAACATAAGGAAAGATAAATTTCTTTATAGTATTAAATTGATTTAATGATATTAAGCGGCATCTAAATATTATAATTATTATCTGTGCTGAATTACAAATAATTAGATTTGAATATAGCTTACATTATTTAGACTTCTATTGGTGAGAGTACTTTTGAGATTAAACTAGTAGTTATGATTTTATTTGTTACATACAAATACACAAATCTTTGTATAATATTCATAGTACACAGAGTATGCTCTTCTGATTCTTAGTTTTTTTTTTTTAATATACTCACCTGGTCTTGCTACCAACAGTGGATCTGCTTCTAAAAACTCTTTTATTTCTTTAGCAAACAGTTTCAGTTCAACTTTAAGTTCTTTATAACCATTTTTCATGTGTTCAATGTAAGAGACATTTTCCTGAGTTTGATAGCCGCCTTTCCTTTCTTTTTCCCAAAATAAATTACGGTTCACAGGTACAAAAGATTGTGCAATGCAGCTTAATATCGGCCTATTATCTAACTTTTTACATAATACTGAATAATGTCGAAAATAAATCACAGTTTTCAATGTTTTATTAAATATTATAGACATTTTGTAATAAAAAAGAAAAGACCCTTGCACGTCCTATTATACAACTTCAATGTAGTTTACAAGTAAATTATTTCATATTGTATTTTATTAGAAGTGTCATTAATTCTCTTAATTAATTGATATTATTATTTATCCTGAAAATTATAACCTCAATCTTCAAAATTTTTAAAAACAAACTTTGACGTCTATCTGGTCAATCAATATTGCCCAGTCCGGTATTATACGAGTAATTAAACATGTAAAAATACCTACTTAAATTTAATAAAATACTTAACCTTTGTATACGCGTTTAAAGAAGTTTTCTTCCCATTAATGTAAGATATATTTTTACAAATTGTGCATCCTCCATCCAAGACATTTCTTAAAGACTACGTGTACGTGTAGTTTATAAACGTTATAGTTTTGTCAGCTGAATGACGTTTTGACATTGACATTAATAAAACATCGAGTTTGATTGATGGAACGAAAAATGATGTTGAAATACAATTTTATACGTTTGCATGTAAATAGTAAGCTTGCATAATACCAATTTGTGCGTAGGTTACGTCTAGTTGTTAAATGAGACTGCGGTATAGTGTGGTGATTGTTACTTTCACCTTCGTACGTAGTTGACCAATACACGTTATGGGAATTTCAATATTTACAATAGTCAACCAATAGCTGATAGTCATATTCAAGTTCAACATAAGTGGACACTATATTTTGCCACGTACTTTTGAGTTATATACCGAACCGAGAGCTAAACGCATATCGTAATTGAAGTTGGTTGATCTTTCATTTGAATTATGTTAATCAAGGTAGATTAATAAAACAGACGATAAAAATTATTCACAATGGGTATGCAAACGCATATCAATGAGGTAAAATTTCATTTATATTTTTGTAATTTAATTTATAATAAAATAATTATGTTTGTCTTTTTTTGCCTTATTAGACAATTATTTTTTTGTATTAAATTCTTTTTTATTCAATATTTAAATATTAATTTGTACTAAGTTACAATGTAATAGGAATATATTTTAAATAAATTGTAAAAAATAACATTGATTAATTAATTTATAATTTTTTAATTACTATTGACCATTTTTAGGACCGGAATATGTCAGAATATCTGTACAATCCAGATATACTGCAAAAGTTGGATTTCAGTAAGAGCCCAGCTGTTTTCAAACCAAAAATCAGTGCAGCAAATCCAGGTGCAGAATGGATGGTAGTGAGACCATTGCAGCGAGCAGACTTTGACAAAGGGTTCCTACAGTTGCTCAGCCAATTGACCAGCACTGGCAGCATCACAAGAAAACAGTTTGATGGTAAGTAGCTGGTGTTTTATACCAACTTAGAAAAAGGAGGATCTTGATTTTATGTTTTTTTTTTTTATGTACATAAGAACATTAATTACTCTGTGATGTATGATCAGATTTATGATTCTTTTTTTTTGGAAGTCATTTGGTCCCACTATTTTTAAAACTGAAAACTATGAAGTAGTTTAATTTTAGCACTAGTAGACTTAGAATTTAATTACTTTGAAAAGGTTTGATCATCTCATCAGTATTTTTACATTTTGTCTCTTTTAAATATCTAGTTTATAAAGAAAAATCTATGCATATTGTGTGTATATGTGTTAATTAAAAAACCTTTCACTGTTTTTTATTTTAATTATAACATTACACTTAAAAGAAACTAATTAAATTCTTTACGGTCCGGTAAGCCTACTATAATTTGATAGGTAAACCAGTTTCTATTATGGAATGTTGGCCTTTGACGGCGTCGCGACGTGACCTTAAATGAACGCGACAAGTTTTACAACAGCCTTGTCTTCCTGGTTACTATTTTAATGGTCATTGCATTGATATGATTACTTGTGACCTGAATCTTTGTTTTTTAATATTATATGGTGGCAAACAAGCAAGCAGCCACTGGAATTCGCGTAAATTATTTCATACAAAATATATGATAATTTCTATGTATTCATATTAAGGCAGCAAATGTTACATTTATCATTTATTTGATATTTTCTTTGTCATTACTATTTGTTTCTTAATACCTTCTTGGGTTTAGAGGAAGTACAATTATGTTATAGTTAAACACTGAATGCATTTTCAGTAAAAAGTGAGATTAAGTTGTTTATTCAAATGGTTGTATAATTCAATATCTCTTTTTTATGTTATACTAGTTTGAATATTGTTTAATGGATGTATTATGTTTCATAATGATAAAATAATGTATAGATAATTATGAAGTAGTTTGATAGTGTATCAATTGGTCTACTAAGAATTAATTAACACTTAAATTATGGTTTATACCTTGTGTAAAACACATTGTATAGTATTTTTTAATGTAAAGATAAGTTTCCACTACTAATACTCCTGTGTAAATTAAATTGTCATCCATTTTAATCTCTTAAAAAAATCTAAAAAGAAGGATTAGTAGCAATTGTAACTCAATAAAATATTTTTTATATTTATAAGTTAACTACGTATTGATGGATGTGGATATGGAAAAATCTAAGATATTCTTAGCTGAACTTGATATTAACTGGTTCTACAGTTAAAGGTCAGACAAACCATTGATTTAATGAACTACAGATGTGACCAAAATTTGCTAATATTACATAAGACATTGTACAATAAAGTTTAATAATATTGTTGTTTGAATTACCACAAAGAAAGGAAGCAAAAGAAATATGAGACTGATTATACTATATTCAGTGTCTTTAAATAGGGTACTATTAAAGATATTTGTCTCCATGTGCTTAAAGAATCATGTTTAGAACTACACATGTTGTTTAGGTATTGTATAGATATAGAACTATTATATAATATGGTAGTAATTTTTTTTAATTTCATATTAATGTGTATGTTACAGAACGTTTCACACAAATGAAAATGTCCGGTGGCCATTATGTTACGGTGATTGAGGACACGCGTTCGTCAAAGATCATCGGAGCAGCTACACTGACGGTGGAACAGAAATTCATTCACAACTGCTCACTTGTGAGTAAAATAAATTTAAGTTTGCTGATCGCTTAATATAGTCATACACATAAGAAAGTTTATAAAAATAACAGAATAATCTATTAGCTTTGCAAAATTACTTATGTAATGATATTTCGTATTTCAGCGTGGTCGCTTAGAAGATGTTGTAGTAAATGACACATACAGAGGGCAACAGTTAGGAAAATTGTAAGTATTATAAAATAACTATTTTTCCCTTAAAAAAAGATAGTGTTTTAAGTGAACATTAATTTCAGAATAGTGGTGACAGTGTCACTGCTGGCCCAGGAGTTGGGCTGCTATAAGATGTCACTTGACTGCAAAGACAAGCTGATCAAGTTCTATGAGACACTCGGGTACAAGCTTGAGCCTGGTAACTCTAACGCTATGAATATGAGGTATGTATTTAGTGCCACCCTTTTAAATTACTTTTACATGTGGAGTTTGTAATCAACTTAATGGCTAGATTTTCTTATCTGTTACCATATTACAATAATATGCTATTGTGTTTTTCCATGACATTTCTAAGTAATATGCTTGTATTTATTGAGTACATTTGTTTCAGATTCGAGGATCCCTCTTGACAATTAGCCGCTGGGGCGTCCGACCTGCGCTCTAAACTGTAAGTTACGCCACAGCCGAGCAGCTCGCAACAACGTTATACTCTCACCAGTTCTCACTGATGAAACATACACAAAATATGTTGGTCAACGTGTTTAGTGTGAATGTTTCGTCAGTGCGCACTCGCGGTCACTATTATCACACTTTCGCTTTCTCTTGTTTCACTCGATGTATTTTGTAAAATTTTCATATTACTTTTAACAGCTTTAAAAAATTTTCAATTACGAGATAAATGATCTTCTGATGGTGCTTAATTAATTTGATAACTTTAAACTCTCATGTTAAAGAAATTTTTTCGGAGTTGATGAAGTAATAGAAAAAAATGCTTTATTTCATAACTGATTGTTTAGTCAATTAAAATTCATTGGAAAATCTCCGCTTTACTCCTTATGTTAACGTTTGTTGCGTTTCCTGCTTAGTTGTGTTTGTAATAACAGTTGCGGGGTCAATTTTTCTATCTATCAATATATTTGTTGGCCAACATTGTAGAAATAAAAATAACTATAGAGTTTCGGCGAACAATTTTATTGATGGGGTGTGAAATTGATTTTGGATGCCTTAGCATATAAGAGATTTTGCTTTTTGCTTAAGCTACAACAATAATGTGACAACTGTGTTATAAGAAATATGTTACCATATAGTTTTTTTTTGTTGCCATTGCTTGTCATTTAATTTTGTTGCCATTAGTTTATATAGCATTTTTTATAGTCTCAAAATATGTACCAGTACTTAATTTTTATTTCGTTATTTACATTTTGTTACTAACAATTGTAGTTTGCTATTAAAAGATTTCGCTTTATTTGTTTGTTTCATTTCATCATTATTATACCTTCATTTTTAATAACTAAGACATTTTGATAGCTCCTGAATTAAAAAAATTTGTCTTCATATGTAAAAATTTTTATATGACAAAATGAAGAATTAACTCAAAATATTTACTATAGAAAGATGGTTTTTCTATTTTTTTTTTTACAAATATCAGAATCAATTTCTATGCTCAGAAGTTAATATTTCTATATTACATAGAAAATATAGAGAGTAAAACTGGTTTTAACATTTTTTTGTCTCTAAAATGAGTTTTAAAGGGATAAATAAAAGAGTTTGTTTTTTCCGCTTTTATTTACAGAAGTGTAAATATTCGTAATTAGCGCGTAGAATAAGAATTTCTCTTACGACACATTCAATATCAAATACATGCATCTCACTGCAAAAACTAAATTACAATGTATCTTTTATCACAAATAATATAATTTTTAATATCGATTTGTCATTTGTTATTTAATTTTTGCAGTAAAAAATTTTGCAACATTTAAAAATTCACACCTATTTACTTATAATTCTCTTCAACCACAAAATACAGAATTTGGGCAAATCAAATTTACATATATATTTTTTATTTTTAAGAGTTGGTATGTAAAAGTGCAGTTTAGGACAGTGATAAAATAAATTCTTGGAAGCTATATAAATTATAGGGACTGAAGAATAAAAATTAAATAATTTTCATGTCATTTTTCATGTTTTTTTGAATGAATATAGCAAAAAATTAAATTAACTACACATATTTTTAATTTTATTCAGTTCACGCTAGAAGATGATTTCTTTTTATTTGAATTAGTTTAATCGACATTAAGACAATATAGTGGTTGTTGATTTTTAAAATTCAGGAATGAATTAATTAAATTTAAAAAAATAAAAAAATCGACCAGTAATCAATATAAAAAATGCTTAAAAATTGTCGAAATATTGTAATAAAAGTTATTTTTCAGGTATTTGTCCTCGAATAATACGGAATCATAAGAAAAAGAACGAAACACGACAATTGCATTTAATTACACATCGAAATTTTGTTATCTTGATATAATCTGTTTGATAAGATGGTTGGATAATAATAACAAATAATAATCGTTTTGATATGTTCAATGATGAATTATTATTTAATAAATGTATGTAAATTCAAAGCTTTTTTATTTCCAACCAGAGACTATCAGTTGTTGACTATTACAAAAATCGCTGTATTTGACAATAAATTGGTGTCATTCTTCATAAGAAAGGATCAATTTGGTTTAATAAAGATGGGGAAGAATTACGAAAATGCTTAGCCTTAATTTATCTTAACTATTCATAAGCACAATCCGTTCATTTTGCAAGATCAAAACGTAAATTAAAGGTTAACGCACATTCGTCCACGCGCAGCCTCGCCGTGACCGATTGAAAGGGACAATGATATTAATTTCTTAGGAAAAAGATTCGACATTCTCGAAGTTGATTAGTGTGCGTTAACCTTAAAGCTGTCATTTCAGACATTTCAATGAGCATGTATAAAAATTTTTAGATTAAAAAATTGTCGATTTTATTATTTATAGTATAAAATGGAAATGGTCAGTGCAGCTTTTCGCGGGTGCGCGAAAACTTGTCTCGATGTAAGGCATTTTCACACAAGATAAAAGGGAGCGGGCATACTTATGATAAATTCCCTAAATCTATCAAATATCCAAGCTTAATAGAAATTACAAGAAATGTATTGAACAAAACAATATGCATAAATAAGTCAAAGTAAAAGATACCGATATTAAAGCTAGATAATATATTTTTTTAATCGATTTAATTATATTATTCACACTAAAATAAAAAAAAAAAACCTGGGCGGTTGTAAATTACATGTCGCAATTAATGGATAAAATATGTAAGAATTTTCAAATATCATTGAAAAGTTAAGAACATACTAAAACACTCTAAAACTGACCTTTTATTACCCGCTCCCTTTTAGTGCTTGATGTCAAAAGACATTGAACAAATTCACAAAATGGCGGCAAAAATGACGCCAAAAAGTGGTACACGTAAGGGGACGGGGTGGATGTCGCCAGCGTCGCTTGGTCCGCGTATGCGCGGGCACTAGAAGGGCGGCGGAGGTCCGGATATCTTGGTGCCCAGCTTCATTGGTCCCTGGCCGCGCGCGCTGCGTCTCGCCTCCATTTCTCTCTGTCTCTGCAGTTTTCTCTCCTCGCGTTTTCTTCGCATTTCGTCCATTTTTGATGCATTGTTTTCTACGGTTAAAAAAGAATAAAATTTAAACTAGCTATACTTTCGGTTTCGCTGAAATTGTAAAATGTTTGTGGGAATTAAGCCAAGCAGTTTCGATTACTTTTATTGATTACTAGTTTTCGCCAGCGACTCTGTCCGCGTGGAATTAAAAAAAAAAACAAAAGTGAGTAGCCTATGTGTTCTTCCAGACCAGATCCTCTACGTCTATGCCAAATTTCATCGAGATCTGTTTAGGCTACAAACTCTAACATCCATCTAAACTTTCACATTTATAACATTAGTATGAAGTATGATAGTATGATTTAATGCAATTTAGTGCTTTAAAATTTTCATTAACGGACTTGTATTTCGAGTTCCCTTAAATGCAAAATTGTGGTTAATTACTTGCAATGATAAAAAAAGTAGAAAAACGCCTTTTATAACACTATACTCTATTTAAAAACCTTATTTTTATTTAGAATAGGATATCAGTGTGTATACCGTCAGCATTCTCCTCGATGGGTTCGAACTCTGTGTCCTCCCAGCCGGCGAGCGAGTCTGAACTGTGTTGCGGGGCGGGCGCGGGCGGGGGCGCGCTGCGAGCGGGGCCGCGCACGTACGTCGCGTGCGCATTGTTCGCTGACGACATCACCGCCTCCGACCACGTCGCGTTGTTCCACGTCTCAGATGGACTGGCGAGCTCCGCTTCCGCACTCTAAACGTAATGTCACGTCATCTAATGATCAGCGAAATTGACGCCCGTCGAATAGTTGAGCTGCTTCCAGAATGTTCTATCGCAACGTCATAGCGAAAAAGACGTCTGGAATATTTGAAGCGGCATCGAGAATGTTCCATTGCAAATTTTATGTTACTCGGAAAAACGAGAAAATTCTGATCATTCTTCTGAATTCGTCGAAAAAGCAAAGTGACAGTCCACAGACAAAGGAGATACGCATAAAGAAAATCCCCTTCCTGTCATCCCTCCTCTATTAAATGTACTTTCCCTTCCTATCCTCTCCGGTATTTTAACCGTCACCGTATTCTAATCGACAAAGGAGACACACAAAGAGGATTCCTGTCTCTATCAAATGTATCATCATCATCATGACCAGCTCACTATACGTCCCCACCGAGGGGCTCGGAGCCTACCCTAAAGTTAGGGTGACTAGGCCATAGTCAACCACGCTGGCCAAGTGCGGGTTGGTTGACTTCACACATATCTTTGAATTTCTTCACCAATATGTGCAGGTTGCATCGCGATGTTTTCCTTCACCGTAAGAACGCCGGGTAAATTATGTACATATGAATATTCGAAAAAATCGAAAATCACATTGGTACATGGCGGCGGGATTCGAACCCAAGACCTGTAGATTACAAGTCAAGTGCTCAAGCCACTGAGCCACCGACGCTCTATCAAATGTATCCCTTCCTATAATTTGCGGAGTTTTTCCGTTATTGTAGTACAGAGTATAGTGAATACTGACTGGTTGTTCCTGCAGCGTGCCCCACTCGCCGTCCCAGTCGTCCTCGCAGAGCGCGGCGAGCGCGGGCGTGGCGTGCGCGCTGCCGCTGCTGGCCGGCGACTTGCCGCTCGCGCCGCTACCAGTACCTGGCAAACACGTATCATTATCATCATCAGCTCACTATATGTTCCTACCGAGGGGCACGGAGCCTACACTAATAAAGAGGCCACAGATAACCACGTTGGCCAAGTGCGGCTTGGTTGACTCCACACAACAGTGGTAGAGCCCGCGCTAACATCTTAGCACGAATAGGCCGGCTCGCCCGGTGTAATACCACGACCACACAGAAAACAGGCGTGAAGTGGAAGCAATTCCGCGTACAGTCTGATGAGTGTGGTCCTGGAGGCCTAATTTTAGTCCCTTTCCCATTCCACCCTCTTCTTAAGAGGAAAGGATGGGAAGGAAAAGTGGATTTGACGGCGGAGGAGATGCATAAGGGAAATGTCCTCTTTTGTGCGTCTCCTAATCTCCGAAGATTGGGAAAAGGTTTAATTTTATTTCTCACTGTTTTTATGCTTTCTTTTGATAAATTAATTATAATTGTTGGATGGATATTTGTTACTAAGTAACTACAGAACTGTTCAATTGATCTCGCTGAAATTTAGCTATAACGTGGAACATAATCTGTGTAGGATGCTAATTAAGTTTTTTTTTAATTCTGCGCGGACGGAGTCGCAGAAAACAGCTAGTAATAGCTAAAATAGAAGTGACAATCTCACCTGCACTAGAGTCTATCTCGCCCCACGCTGTCATGTCCCAGTGCTCAGGGTCGTAGTCGGACGCGGACTCGCTGTGCTCCAGTGACGTCATCGACGTCACCGATGATGTTGTCGTCGACATGCTGCTTGACGATGGTTGCTCTAAAATTATCAGATATTAAAATTACATTTTTATATTTAAATTCTGTTGATCAAGTAAAATTAATCTGTAAAAGTATGGCTACAAATAAATTTAGTCAAGGATATATGACAAAGTTTTCATATGACTAATTTTATTATTAACATTTTTCTTAGATCATAAATTTTAAATGGATGGCAAATGGATCTTGATGAAATTTGGCACATATGTAGAACATAGTCTGAAAAAAACATATAGGCTATTTACTTTTGTTTTTTATTCTGGGCGGATACAATGGCAGACAAAATGTATTTAGAGGGAGTAAGCAAATGAAGGAAGTCGAGTTAGGCGATGCGACGACAACCCGATAACAGAATAGAAATGCGTTGCTGATGGAAGCTTGACACAGACTACGAGGACGTTTGAATCCATCCTGAGATCATAGGGTCCTCTCACCCGGTTAATCGAGGATGCCACTCTGAGATATATCTATTGGTACTATAAAAGTGAACGCAATTGTGACGTCACTCAGTGACGTAAAGTGAGTGAGCACGTACCCAGCGAGCCGGGCTTGGAGAGCGCGGACTTGATGGAGTGCTGCCCGCGCGCTGTGTCGGAGTGCGAACGGTAGAACTTGGCGGTGACGGCGGTGACGGCCCAGCCCGCCCACGTCGCCGCCGCGTTGCTAAGCGACGGCGTCGCCGTGTGCACATCCGCCTCTACACATCATACTATAGTACTTAGAAGGCGCACACCTTTGATTAAACAATCGCACAACCGCGCGATTGTCGATTATTTCGCAGCCAATTCAACTGTTTAGTTGCATAACTAAAATAGAGTGTGCGCTCCATATAAGGTCATAGGAATCAAAGCGAGACTAAACAGCTCGGCGGTGGTTTAGTCAAAGGCATGCACGCGCTTTTGCTCATGTTACGCAGCAAAAAATATTACCATACAAATATAAATTTACTAGTAAACAGTCAAATTTCAGGTTAGTATGTTTAAAAAATTATAACCTAACATTGATGATAACGTAATGCGTACTAGGGCTCTTTAAATGGAGCTTTAAGTCCTTAAGTTTAAGGTATTGTTGGTGAAAATGACTATCTACGAACATGGACAATAGTAAGTTTCATACGAATGGCAGCGTAATAGCTATACTGGACAATATTGAGAAAACATATCATATAAATTTACTTGCTGCTATTTTTTTATGTTACAAAATACCTATTTAGTAAATACAAAAAGTTACATAAACCGAATTTCTTACCCATTCCTTCCTTTAAGCTTGGATCTTCAGATACCTTCTCTAGTTTACCAAGGAAGCCCCTTATTGTCCTGAACGCCGCATCTCGCACCTAGAAAATAAAATTCTATACTGTACCAATCAAATTATTAAACACTTCATTTTATTGTTACCTTTGTAAAACATTTAATTGAAAGTATCGAAAACTAAAATCGTCAAAAGTCAACGAAGGCTCTTGCGATTGGCCAAAAATTCCTTATAAGTAACTCATCTTGCTTCTTTGCTGTTAGTAGCTTTGTCCCTTTCTTGCATGACGATGTTTACAAATTATTCATCCCCTATGTTTAATAGCGTAAAAACATTTAGTTTATAGTGTGTCGTAAGTGTGGGGCTTTTTATAAAAGAAAAATATTCAAAAATATATTGACATTACTGCATCCTATATAATAAACAAGTGTATGTCTATATTACTTATTTTACGAATAAGATGCAGGTTATTGCCTGTTTCTCGGGGTCCGTGGTGAGGGGGCAGAGCGCCGGCAGCACCCTGTTGGCGACCTCCGCGAGCAGGAAGTACTGCTGCGTGGCGGCGAGCGCCAGCACGCCGGCCTGCCGCGCGGGGGGGAAGGCGTCCCGCGTCGCGCGCACGAACGCCGACACCAGCACCTTCTGCCGGATCTGCGGGTGCAGGTGCGCCGCTATCTTGCCCAGGCACACTGTCGTGTTCGTCCTGGTTACGAGAGAACCATAGAGAAACTAAACATTAAAAGCCTTATAAATGAACGCGGTTTAAAGTTAAACTTAGGAATAAACAAAGCAAATATTAGTACAAACTTAACATTTATTTGTAAGGCTGTGATTATAAAGTATACTAATAAATGCAAAAGTTTACATGGATGGACGTTTCTTAGAGTTTGTAGCCTAAACCTCTGAATGGATTACAATGAAATTTGGCATAGATGATATCACTTTTGTTTTTTTCATTCAAAGAGGACGGAATCAAAGGCAAAAGCTAATCTAGTATATTGCTATGTCACTAAATGATTAAGTAGTTTATTATTGGTGATTTTTTTTTAATTTGTCCAGTAGTTTATGAAATAATTTCCTCTTTGTATTAATAGTTGAATGCGGAAGGCGGAGAATCGAATTTTGTGAAAGGTATTTGGGATGGTCCATATCCAACAGTTGGCAGATAAAGGCTGATGATGAACTTTGCAAATATTCTTGGTCCACCAGCGTGCAGTGTCCTTCCCTTGCACCCCTTTACACTCTTCTAGACATGAATTAGTCTAATGTGACATTTGAGGATTTTTTTTTTACCCATTTCGATCATATTTCATTACTCATAATGAAATTAAGTCAGTCATAACAACAAACATGTTTGTTAAATTGGAACTTATAGTTACAGTTTACTGTCAATCCTAAGTTCGAAGTAAATCCTTTGCCTGCTTACCTAATACCTCCTTGATCGTCTTTGGACTGCAGCCTTGCGAAATGTTTTAGTACTTCGACGTTTAAGTTATTGTAGTTAAGTTTAGATGCCAAATGGATGATGGACTTGACAGTCTGCTCTCGTATGATTGCGTTAGTATCCAGAAAGCCGTGCACCACTTGAGGGAATATTTGGTCATTTACCTAAAAAAATTGAATACATTATATCAAGAATACAACCTACAGAGTAAAAAAAAAGAAAGTGCTACGGAGAATAAATTCGTATCAGAGTTCTAGCATCTTCTTTTCTTTTTGCGTATATAGGTCTTGTGACCTTAAATGCCTAATTCATAAGATACATTTTAAAACAAAATTTCGTATTGAAATAAGATATGATTAAAGTGATATTTTTCATATAATTCGGTTTTAAAGACTTTATTCTCAAAAAGAAAATTTTACAATGCCACTTACGTGAGAATATTATTACACTTAGTTGTATTGCATTGCACTATTATATGGCAACTAGTCGCCGATATTAACAATTTTTTTTATTTCAAATATGTCGCCATAACATAGATTTTATTCATAATAGTTAGCGAAAGTTTAGATCGATGGATGTTAGTAAGAGTTTGTAGTCTAAACGACTGAACGCATATCGAAGAAATTTGTCATAGATAGTCTGGAAGAATACATAGGCTACTCAGCTTTTGTTTTTTTTTAATTCCACACGGACGTAGTCGCGGGCGAAAGCTAGTAAATAATAATAACCAGTAGGTGCAATAACTTACAGTAGAATTCTGTAGATGCATAATGAACTGATCTAATTGCTGCAGCAGCCGCGAGCGCGTCGTGCGGTCGTTGGACGCGAACAGCTTCACAACGCACGGCACAATCTGTTTCTGATAATCCTCTTCCTCCAACAATTTACCCAACTGAAATACAATATTTAATTACATATATACAGTGTCAAATTGTTGACTATTGGTGCGGGATACCAGTAAAATAAAATGAAGTAGTAGCTGGCACAACTTACTTCATAAGATCATTTCTATACTAAGGTCTCCTTGAGAGAAGTAGCTGGCATGCAAGTATTCCTGTAGCTGTTACAAAAATAACTATCATACTAGTTATTTGCTTGCCACATATAGTTAATGCTTAAACTTCAAGTCATCATGCAACTGTATAATGACTAAGTTTTATTGTTTAACAGTGGTAGTGCCCGCTTTAACATTTTAGCACTGCAGGGCCGGCACGCCCGGTGTAATACCACGGCCACACGGAAGACAGGCGTGAAATGGAAGCAATTCCGTGTTTCGCCTGATGAGTGTGGTGCCGGAGGCCTAATTTAAGTCCCTTTCTCTTTACCACCCTTTTCTTATAAGGAGAGTTTGGGAAGAGGAGGTGGATTTGACGGTGGAGAAGATGCATAGGAAGGGGAAATATCCTCTTTATGTGCGTCTCCTCCTCCGTCGAATAAGGGTAGGCAACGCATCTGCAATTGCGGATGTCTATGGGCAGCGGTCGCTTCGCCATTTTGGCGGTTTCAGGTGGCCGCTTGCTCGTTTACCACCTTATATTATATAAAAAAAAGTTATAAGTAAAAATTATGGTAGATATCTTTTTTTACTTATACTACAATTTTTTACTATAATACTGTGCTTACCTTAAACATTGGTCCCAATACCGCGGATCCCGCGTCTCCATAGTGAAAAGCTGTCAATAATTGAGGCAAAATCTTATGCACACACACCGCCTCAGGGAAATTGTCCAAATAAGAACTTAATGTTGAGAAGAATTTCACTTTCTCCAATTTATCTTTTATTTGAATCTCTTCTAGGAACAACATTGTATCTATCAAATCATTTTTAAAATAGCCACCTAATTTTCTACATCTGAAAATAAAACGTTGCTATATATTAAAATGAACTTGTGCTTTAACAATATTACATTCATACTATATTATAAAGAGGAAAGATTTGTATTTCTGTATGTATTGAAATAACTTA
Source organism: Papilio polytes (assembly GCF_000836215.1). NCBI lineage: Eukaryota > Metazoa > Arthropoda > Insecta > Lepidoptera > Papilionidae > Papilio > Papilio polytes. The sequence continues at coordinate 93,703 of NW_013525505.1, forward strand.
AAACTACTGAGCCTATTTTTTTAAAACAATTCTGTCACTATTAGAAAGATAATTTATCTGTGAGTGTGTTAAAGGACACATTTTTTTATTTTTTTTAATTTCACGATGTCGAAGTCGCGAGCAACAGCTATTTACAATATTCTGACAAGAAAATTAGCCTGGTTCTAATTCTGCCTGTATTTTGTAAATGTTAATACTTTTCTATTCACTTATTTGTTTGATTGTTCTCGACTTATAAGGCAACAAACATCATTGAGATTTAAAAAAAAAACATTTATAATTACACTAGCTTTTGCCTGCGACTCTGTCTGCGCGGAATTAAAAAAAAACAAAAGTTAGTAGCTTACATGTTCTTCCAGACGATCCTCTACATCTATACTATATTTCATCAAGGTCTTTTCAGCAGTTTAGGCTACAAACTCTAACAAACATCCATCTAAACTTTTGCATTTACAATATTAGGAAGATTATAAATATTTAATTTATACCTTGTTATAATATCAGCTGGGTTCGGTCTGGAGGCAGGATTTGCGCTGACTAGTTCACAATATAATGTACAGAGCTGCTTTGGTATGGTATCAACTGTTTTGAGTGCAGGTTGATTTTTTAATGGACCATTAAATGCCTCCCATATCAGACAACCCAGACCCCACATATCCGATGAGCTGTAAAAAGACAAAATTTAGAGTAATCTTTGCTATCTATCTATACTCTATACCATTATAATAAAGTGTAAACACACACTTCTTTGTTGCCTAAGATAAAAACACTAATGTGGGAAAGAGACCAAAGAGTCATGTCATGTCATTTTGACATTTGCTATTGATAATTTGATAAATGTAAACAATAAAATAAAATTTTCATAATTTCGTGCGCATGAAGTCGCACGGGAACAGCTAGTTCATTTAATAAAAGGGTAAACCATCCGAATATAAAAGGAGATTAGTCATTAATTTTACAGTTAAAAATAAACTAAATTTTAAAAATTACAGGTATTTGTTTTTGATTAAAATGTAATGTATCTTATGATCCCATGAAACTAAAAATAAATTTCTATGCAGTTGTAAAATATTGAATTTTACATGGAAACTTAAATAGGACATCATTTAGAATGTGCAAAAAATGATAAAAGATTTGTATATTTCTATAAAAAAAGTTAGTTGTATATTTACCATTTTGTAACAGATTTCAGTCTGGCTGGATCATTCTTCTCTGGAGGATCATATATTTCGAGAGATGGTAAAATCTTAATAGGTATTGGACTAGATGTGTCTTGACCATGTGCTGTGAGGAACTCAAATCCCCCGAGCTTCCATTCCCCAGCAGATGTGACAAAGACTGAATAAAGGCAGACATTGTTGTGTCGCATATTACCATCATTGTTAAAAAATGATAATGCTCTCTGGAATAAGTTAACTTTATATAATAAGTTACATTTAGAAAATAGTTAAGTGTAACCAGACTATAAAAAATACACACTATAGAATTAAAAAAAAATTGAACATGTTATTGTATAGCTTGATATTAATTATTAAAAGTTTTTTAATTACAAAAGGTCAAATAAAGGAAGAGGGGTAAATGTTAGAACTGATAACAAATGTCAGTAGCCTATTTAAATTTATTTCCATTACAAGATAAAGACTTATCTTGAAAATAAGGACAACTATTATTTAATTTTAATAATTTAAGTCTTATAACATTATATTCAACCATTACAGTTTTTAAATACATAAATATTAATTACTGTTTAGTAATATAATGTGTGTGGAAATACTTACAGTAATTTGAAATATACCCCATGCTAGAAACAATTCTTTTTGTTGACCCTCGAGTTTCATATCTTCTAAATGAGTCACTAAAGGTTCAACACATTCTGTAGCTACATATAAAAATTTCTCAGTTTCACAACTATCTAAATAATGTAATAAGCTGGGATGTCTCATAGTTTTCAGCTTCTTAAGTGAAGCTTTTGCTATATCAAAAAGAGTCTCCGAGTTTTTCTGAACATCGAATAAAAAGATTGACACCTCATCTTGTGTTCCTCTTTTCTTTCCCCTGTGTAATGACCAAACAGATCTATCCTCCAAGCCTGGAATTGGGTCTCCCACTTCATATGGAAAGTCCTTAGTGGGGTCCCGTGAGAAAAACGACCACATATTGCACGAAAGTCAATAAATACTTATTTACAAGTTGTAAATGCTTTTATACACATTTTAATAAACGTATCACATAGAGAGTTACAATTGAATTCATAGTTAAAACACAATCCGTTTCTTTATGGGAATTGTAAAGTTTTTTTACAATAACAAAGCGACAATTACTATAATTTAAATAAAATCACAATTACTAAGATAAACTACAAAAGAGATGACAAGCTAGGGTCCCTATAATGTACGACCCGATAATGCACGGCCCAATAATCCGTGTACAAACAAATCCCTTTATTTGTACACGGATTATTGGGCCGTGCATTATTGGGTCGTACATTATCGGGTCGTGAATTATTGGCCCGTACAAATAATGTACGGCCACGTATTGTACGGCCCGATAATTGGAAGCCATTGGACACGGAATATCGGGGCGTACAATACATGTACACGAATTATTGGGCCGTACATTATTGGTACAGCCCGATAATGTACGACCCGATATTCCGTGTACATCAGATGACAGGTTCTTCCTATTGGTCAATTCAACTCGTCTCTCATTGGTCAAAAACGTTTTACTGTTATTTATGGTTTGTGCCTCGTTTAGATTAAAATTATAAAATGTAATTCTTGCCACTATAACAATAAACATAAAAAACAAAATGTAATAAATACCTGATTTAATAGATATGATTTTAAGATGGTCTAATAAATACTATGTATTTGTTGACAATATCCTTTTTACGGAAAGATGTTAAATTTATTTGTTCTGAAAATTGTCAAGGATCTTTTGAAAACGTTACTTTGTTAAAAACCAACCCAGAGAAGGGTAGATTAAACAGTTTCGGACCAGGGGTGAGTTACGGCCCACTTAAGACAAAAACACAGGTTTTAGGGGTCTTACGGAAAATAATTGAAATCATGGATGTATTACAGAACAGTGTTGGGGTTTTTATATGTTTGGCAACACCTTGTACAGGAAGGATGATTTGAATATTGGAACAGTGTATTTAAATTTTATAAAGAATTTGATGTTTGTAAACAGAGACTTATCACGACACGTACCGGGCAACATATACAAACATAAGACTTTATCAAATGTAATATGTGACTGTTTTAATACTGCAAATATACCAGTTGAATATGTGAATACGAGTGTTTTAATAGACCTCCACCTCCAGAGTCCGGGACGTTGATAAGCAACCGTCCAACAGGTTATGGGCCCAGATATTGAAAAGAATAAAATTCATGAATTTTTACGAAGAATTTGAAACAAGAAAATAACCATAGCCACCAGATTGTTGATTATAAATATGCATGGCAACCAAGATGGATTCAGTAAAATTTAATTTGAAGAATGAAGAAAGTATGGAAAATAGAGAGAACTTCGCGAAAGAGATATTGTAAGGAAAAGTTGTAGCGGAGTTTATGAAGTTCGAGAAGGTGATGGTATAGGGAGAGATTATTGAGAGGGAGAGAGTACAGAAATGAAAGTCGAGAAGAAATAGGAAGGATTGTAAGTTATGAAGAAATAGGTACTGGAAAAGAAAAAAAAATAGAATGAAACAAATGACAGAAATGCCAATGAAACTGTAATAACTGAATTTAATTTGTAGTCAAGGAGGTATACGGATGTTTAATGAAACATAGAAGTTTATAGTGAGTCAAGAAGGTGTAGGTTTTTCAATAAACTTGAAGTTTATGGAGTCAAGTAGGAGTTTAAAGATGAAAGTTGGGAGTTTATAGAAG
>NW_013525505.1:98792-102365 GCF_000836215.1 Papilio polytes
TTGTTCAAAAAATTGTGTTTAAAAATATTATTTGTGATAATGCAATCTACAAAAGTACATTTAAATGTAATGCACTATGACGAAGTTTGTTCCAAACTGGAATGTGAAAATATAAGTGTTCTGCTATTCAAATCAAATAAAAATGTACAAATCATGATCCAGAAAAAGTTAGAAAACGCTCTGAAATCTTATATTAATAGTAACAAAATATTCGATTGCCACAATAGGAGACAAAGTTTACGTGGAGAACAGAAATTGTCTAAATAGGAATAAAATTGGTGAATTAAGAATAGATCGTATAATGATTTAAAACTTTGAAAGTTTCCAAATCAATTTATGAAGCCTTTATATCAATGTAATTGATTTTTTAAAAGGAATTATTTTGTACTAGCTTACGCCCGCCACTCCGTCCGCGTGGAATTAAAATAAAAAAAACAAAAGCAACCTACGTTTTATTCCAGAATATCTATACCAATATCTATATCTACATCTATACCAAATTTCATACAAATCCGCTCAGCCGTTTAGGCTACAAACACTGACAAACATCCATCCATCCATATATCTAAACTTTCGCATTTATTACATTAGTATGATTTCTGTGGTTTGGAATTTCTGAACGGATGTCAAGATGACGTAATCAATGTCGTAATGACAGTTGTCAATGTCATCTGATTTATTTATTATTGTAAAAAAGGGACGTATGACTCTGCTTTCTGGTTGAGTGCGTAGTGCAAGTGTTTTTTTTGCTGCGGTTATTTTAATTAGAATTTTGGTTTAAAACTCATTCTGTTGATTTACTTTTTGTGTTTTTTGTTGGTTATTGGTTTTGTGTTTGTCTAAGGTAAGTATTTATATTTAAAGTTTCATTTTTGTGTCCAAAATGGATACAGACCCCCCTGATCCCGGAGGTGGGAATGATGATTGTAATGTGCTTTTTCAGACAGAGGGTACATTAAATAATACTAGAAAACGAATGAACTTTGAACTTGACAATATTTCACATGGCGTTGTTAAAAAAACTGGCGTTCTTCCCATTCCTTCTATTCAGTCTACCTACATAAGTCCCGATTTTACTTCGAAGAAAAATAAATATGAAGAATCTGACTCCCCTTTTCTTGTCCATGTTTCTAAAAAAGAAAATGAACCTTCTTCAGGTGTTTCTCTAAGACCTATTCATTTTGGATATTTCTTGTCAAAAAATAATATTAAGGGTGTGCTGCCTGATGGTGTTAAACACGTTGGTCGAAATCGCATATCAGTTCAGTTTAAGACTGCATTAGATGCCAATAATTTTCTAGATCTAGCCACTCTTTCCAATATAATTATGAGGCGATAATCCCCTCTTACAATGTAACAATGTATGGGAATTGTTAGGAATATGCCCACTGAGTGGTCATTGGAAGAAATAGTCGAAGAATTAAACTCTGATCTTATCTTGAGGGGCCTCGGAAAAATTGTACGTGCCCGCAGGCTTAACAGAAAAGTCCGTAGAGAAGATGGGACTCCTTCGTGGATCCCCACACAATCGAATGTGCTTACTTTTTCGGGACAAAAGCTGCCGGAATACGTATATGGTTTTTTAATTCTATTATCCTGTACAAACTTACTTATTACCTACTATTCAATGCAACAAGTGCTGTAGGTTTGTTCACGTCAAGTCACAATGTAGGTCGAATCCCCGCTGTTTTATCTGTGCCCAACCTCACGAAGGCGAATCGTGTAACAAAACATCCCCAACCTGCCTTTTCTGTTCTGGAAGTCATAAAGCTAACGACCAAACTTGTCCCGAATTTGACAGACAAAAAAAAATAAAATACGTTATGTCTACAGAGAATAAGTCATATCAAGAGGTTTATGCTAGATACTTACGTACCGGTATGCGTTCTTACTCTGGTACAGTTAGCAAGGTCCCAAATACTATATGCTCTCCTCAGTCCTCTTCTCCGGTTATCCCATTAAATGCATCCTATCGTAAAACTATATTTACTCCACGTCGCACATCCTCTCCGGCTTCAAGCCCTGGCTTTGACCGTCGTGCTCATCAAAAATTAACACAATCCCCCTCTTCGTCTCTTTCCAATGGTTGCGCCTTACTGAATACCAATGTTTCATCACCTGATTCTTCAATTTCAAAAGACAAAGAAATATCCTCTGTATTAAACTTCTTCTCTCGACTTTCTGACGTCGAATTACCGAACAATCTCAGAGAACAACTTACGCAGCTCTTATTCTCCCTTCCCAATGGCTCTTCGCAACATTCTGCAATGGAATTGTCGTAGCGTAAGAAATAAAAAGCACGAACTTATCGACCTTATTAACAACCTCAGGCCTGTTATCGTTGCCATTCAGGAGACTTGGTTAAAACCAGAGATTCTATTTCGGATCTCAGGTTTTGCCTGTCTTAGGGATGACAGGGATGATGGTCATGGTGGTGGTGGCCGTCTTAGCTGCAATATATTGGATTGTAACAAAAAACTGATGTTTCGTGTAGGGTGCAATGTACCAGGAGGGTAGGTTCTCATGCCGCGTGCCGTTCCTGCACTACCCGACCATGCTGGGCTACCGATACTGTATTGACAAGTACGCTGCGGTTAACACTCTAGACGGTACTTATAAAAGTGAGTGCGCTTCTAAGTAATCATAATGCAATTGTTTACTGTAATTGTGGTGTATATGTGGGTATGCCAATAATAATGTACCCTCAGTATTGCTAATAATAAATCAGTCCAGTACCAACCGCCGTTTCAATAACACCCCTACATTACATTGGCGACGAGGATTTTTATTTTCTTAGTAAACCCGAAAAGTATTTCGCGAAGAGGACGTGCGTCTCCTTAATAAGTGGACGACAATGTTTACATCGCAAGGAATATCGTAAACATTGCGATGTTAAATACGCATATTCTAACAAAGGTTTGTGTGCGGTTGTGCGAGCAGAGTGCGTCACGACTTCGGGAGCACGGGACGTCCGAGAAGTGTGACGGCATGAAAAGGACGAAGAGGTTCGTGGGACCTATGGTCAACCGCATAAACTGTGGTGGAGACGTCGGCGGTTGTGGCGGTGGCGGCCGGGCGCAGTGCGGAGGCAGCCGGGAGAAGCGGCTGGCATGCAGCGCCGGGGCAAGGACTCAAACAGAGCGTGGCTGGCCAGCAGCGTTGGGCAGGAGGCCTGTGCTGCGAAGGCGGAAGCGGCGGAGCGCTGACAGGTGCATTGGAAGGAGTATAGAAGCGATAGTGTTTGCGTGTGGCACACGGGTGCAAAGAGGGGCATATAGCCAATAGTTATTTGCGGTAGAAGAAGTGTGCGGTAACGGACATTTAATTGAACATTAAGATTCGCAAACTTTTTGTTTTGTTAACGGGCAATGTGTAAGTGCGAGCGGGACGGCCGCATAGCATTTGCCGCTTGTGAGAGCGAGACCGTAGCGGCGATGCTGTGACGTGTGCAATTGTTAGTTTTTCGAATCTTAAAAATGTAGCGGAAATGTAAACATAATTTTTCTAATTGTTGTTATTGTATTATTAATGTTTAAAAATGATTGTTAACAGGGTTTTATTAGATTTTATAGT
>NW_013525505.1:103018-106185 GCF_000836215.1 Papilio polytes
TAATAATCCTCGCCCCTATATTAAATATAAATTATCACGAGCTGATTGGTCTCAATTTTCTTCTGAGACTGATCGTTTAATTTCTGAAATTCCGCTTCCCTGCCTCGAAAATGTAAAGAATACTCTTGAGAATTTTAAAAATGTCCTTTTTAAAGCCGCAGATATATCTATACCGCCAATTTCTATAGGAAGAAACAAGTTTTCCTCCCCTCCATGGTGGGACAGTGAGTGTACTCAAATGTATAAAAAACGTAAAGAAGTCGAATCTATTTATAACACTTCCATGACTGAACAAAATTTTATTAATTACCAACACGTGGCCGCCCAAGCTGTAAAAACCTTTTCCGAAAAAAAACGTTCTGGTTGGCGTAAATTCTGTGAATCCCTCTCCCCTAGGTCTCCTCCTTCTATGGTGTGGAAAAATATAAAACGATTTCGTAGGTCCGTTATTTCTACTGATGACTCTTCTAACAATCAGTCGGTCTGGATAGACACTTTCGAACAAAAACTTGCTCCTCCTATTGCCCCATCTGCAGAGGAAGCTTCAATCTATCAATCTTCGGCCCCTTTCGAGAGTGAATTTGACCAACCCTTCTCATGGGAAGAACTTTTGTGTGCTATTGATGGTCTCAAGGATTCCTCACCAGGTATAGATGGTATCCCTTATTCTTTTATCGTGAAATCTGGTCCAGAAACGCGTAAATTCTTTTTAAAATTAGTAAATCTTTTCTATCTCTCCAGTCTACCTCCGGAAGAATGGAAATCCCAAATTATACTTCCTATATTAAAACCTGGGAAGTTAAGTAATGACCCTCTGGGATATAGACCTATTGCACTATCACCTACCATGGCTAAAATATTGGAGCATCTTGTTAAAAATAGATTGGAATGGCTAGTGGAAAGTAGAGGTATAATAGCTAAAAGTCAATTTGGTTTTCGTAAGGGATCAAGAACGATGGATAGTTTAAGTTCATTTGTTACCGATATCCGTATAGCTCTTTCGAAGAAGAAATCGGTGATTGGTGTATTTCTGGACATCTCATCAGCATATGATAACGTACTTCTTCCGGTGCTCAGAAGCAAAATGCTTCATTTGAACATTCCTGTGAGGATAGTAAACTACATATCAAATTATTTTTCGGCTAGATCTATCCAAATTTCCAGTAAAAATTCTCTTCTTCCTTCTAGACTTGTCTGGAAGGGTCTCCCTCAAGGATCTGTCCTAAGTCCCTTGCTGTACAGTATTTACACACATGATCTGGAACTTTCTGTCAATTCCTTTTGTGATGTCCTACAATATGCTGATGACCTAACACTTTATGTATCGTCAGACAATCTTGACGAGGCAACATCTCGACTTAACACTGCCATTGGTTACCTTGATGATTGGCTTCAACGACATGGTCTTTCTCTCTCTATACCTAAAAGTACAGTTGTAGTGTTTTCAAGAGCCAGAAATGCACCTGATGTCTCCATCACTTGCAATGGTAATACTATCCCTGTAAAAAATAAAGTTACATTTTTAGGTCTTGTTCTGGACTCAAAATTGACATCAACTCACCATATTTCTCATGTCATTACAAAATGCGAAAAAAATGTTAACATTCTTAGATCCCTTTCGGGTGTTTGGTGGGGTTCTCACCCTTTTTCGCAAAAACTCTTGTATAACGCTATTGTTAGGAGTCATCTTGACTATGGCATTTTTATTTTAGAACCATGTAATAAATTATCTCTTAAATCACTTGATAAAGTTCAGGCAAAATGTCTCAGGCTGATAACTGGGGCTATGAAGTCCTCTCCTATTAACGCCATGCAGGTTGAATGTGTGGACCCTCCTCTTCATATAAGGAGACAATACCTTTGTGATCGCTTTATCTTTAAATCTTTTCAAAATTCTTCACATAGTCTTCTCCCTAAACTTCACGAACTGTCTCTACTTGTTTCCGCCGGTGGATATTGGGCTCACAAAGAATCCCCATGTCTTGTAAAAAGCTATCTCAAAATTACTCGTATTCCCTGCCCACTCTTCCAAACTAGACTTAATCCTATATTTGAATCCCCTTTCCAGGCAATAGTTCATAATCCTAATATAATATTAGATTTAGGTATAACTAAGGACGCAGTATCTGCAAACACCAATTTCCAGAGAACAGTTGATGATCGCTGGAGTGACTGGCTTGCGGTTTATACAGATGCTTCCAAGCTCACATTGCGTGGATATGTGGGGGCAGTTGTCTGGATCCCTAAATTTCGTATAATTTTAAATTTCAAACTCCCCTCCCTGTCTTCGGTATTTACTGGAGAGTCTATTGCAATTTTAGAAGCGTTACTGTTTATCGAGTCACACAAGATCAGTAAGACAATAATATTTTCGGATTCTAAAAGCTGTTTGGATACAATTTTATCTAATCAATTTAAAAGTAAATCAAAATTCCTCTTTATCTTAGAAATTAAAGAATCTTTGCACAGATGTTCTCTGCAGGGACTTCAGGTCACTCTTGCGTGGATTCCAGGTCATTCTGGGATCCAGGGCAATGAGTCAGCTGACCATCTCGCGAAAGAGGCAACATCGTGTGGCTCAATGAGTCACCATAAACTATACCTCCATGACCTGATGTCCTTAGCTAGGGAAAATCTTATTTCTAGTTGGAAATCTGTAAGTATTTTGCAGACATCCAAGACTCCATACCAGTTAGGCCATGGTTTTTCAAATTCCCTAATGCGAATAAGCAGATAACTTCGACGATCTGTCGACTTCGTTTAGGCCATGCTTGCACTCCTGTTTTTTTAGCAAAAATTCGTGTGAAAGATAGCTCATTGTGTGAATGCGGACTGGATGAAGGTTCGGTGGATCACATCTTTTTTACTTGCCCCAAAAGAACTACATCCCTTTTGGATATGCTTCCCAATTCCATCCCCCGTCCAATCAACTTTAAAACTCTTTTGACTTATGTAAATACCCCTTTTGTATATATCCTATGTGACTATCTTAACACAAATAATATTAGATTATAAGTTGTACGTCTAATAACCTACTAACAATATATAAATGTTTTGTGTCTGTCCTTTTTTTAGGTAGATCAACAGGCTTATGTAATTAGTTTATAATAGTTTAAAATATTTAGACCGCTTGTACACCCACGAATGTCTCCATAAGCAGAGTTTTG
>NW_013525506.1:0-358 GCF_000836215.1 Papilio polytes
GATGTTTGGACAGTTTAAGCATCCTTACCTCTGATATTCGTCTGGCTTTTTCCCGAAATGAAAACGTAGTAGGTGCGTTTTTTTCATCTGCTTATGATAGTGTTTCACTTCCCTTACTCAGGCAGAAAATGCTTCAGCTGAGTATTCCCGAGAGGCTGATCAACTTTATATGCAGCTTGTCCGTAAATTCTTTCTGCAAAATTTTACAGTATGCCGACGATATCGCTCTTTACTGTATCTCATCATCCATAAATGAAGCCACTGTTCGTATAAACAATGCCTTATATTATTTACACGACTACCTCTCGACTCACAATCTCTGTCTTTCCGTATCAAAATGTAATGTAATTTTATTTTC
>NW_013525506.1:463-1280 GCF_000836215.1 Papilio polytes
GAGATCTCTTACGGGGGTTCGCTGGGGTTCTCACCCTGCCACTCTTAAACTCCTATATGACGCCTTAATTCGTAGTCACTTCGACTATGGCAGTTTTCTTCTTGACCCATGTAATAAAATAGCTATGTCTAAATTGGATAAGATTCAATCTAAATGCCTACGTATTATAACTGATGCTATGAAATGCTCACCAATCAATGCACTTCAAGTGGAATGTCTAGATGGGGGATCTAGACATTCCACATCTTCGTAGACAATACCTATCTGACAGATTCTTTTGTAACATTGTCCAAATTAAATCGCACCCTCTCCTTCGCATCTTAAAAGCTCTCTCTCAATCGATTTCTACTTCCAGTTATTGGTCCCACAAACATCCCCCTTTGCTCATTAATTCCTTCAATAAATATTTTACCCCAAATACCTCAATAGAACAAAATGTTTTGCAATCCCATCCATGAAACTCAGTTTGATGCCCTTATTTATAAACCCAAGGTTATCCTAAATTTTGGAATTGGCAAAGACTGCCCTGCTGCTAATCAAAAACTCAACAGCATCCTGGATTCGGACTGGCCTGAATGGAATACAATATTTACTGATGCTTCAAAATCATCTCGTGATAGTCCTGTTGGGGCTGCTGTTTGGTTTCCAAAATATAAAATTGTCCTAAGCTTTAAATGTCCCCCATCAACCTCTATTTTCACAGGAGAGGCTATTGCGCTCTTAGAAGCTATCTCTTTTGTTGAATCACATAAACTAAACAAAACATTAATGTTTTCGGACTCATTAAGTTGCCTCACAGATATTTTAAAAACACCTT
>NW_013525507.1:0-309 GCF_000836215.1 Papilio polytes
CCGTCGCTAGTTTGCCCTCTTCTTATATATAAAAAAATTAACATATGTATCAGCGTTTTAAATGATAATATTACGTTAAAACTCTGGAAATTTAATACGGGATTTGGCGGCGACTCCTCTGCGTGGAATTAAAGAAAATACTTAAAATTAGTTTTTATGTTTGGGTAGTTTAAAAATGTACTAAAGCGTATTTGGTTCTATGATCTTCAATTTCTATGATTGTTTCCAGGATATGACCAAAGCTGATCTCTACAAACGTAGACGTAGTAAGAACAAGCAGAGGAAATCGAGTTCCGACGCAGAGGGAGC
>NW_013525507.1:397-1041 GCF_000836215.1 Papilio polytes
GAATGAACAAGAACTCTATAGAACACGACGTAGAACTAATACGTGCTAATACACAGGACACGCCCCTCACTGAAAAAGACACGCCCACTTACGAAACCGATGAAATCCCCGCACTAAAACCTGTTCAAAAGACATATGCCAAATCTAGATCCAAACTAGACGACTACATCTATATAGAAAGTAGTCAAGGTCTAGAGGAGACAGAAGTCGCTTTTCCAAAAGGAAGCAGGATAAAGAAGAAGGAAACGCAATCACCGCCCGCTAAACGGCGGAGAATAGAAACAAGACAATCGAAGAAATTGAACGGCGATGCAGAAAAACCACCGACTCCGAAACGCGGGAGAGGGAGACCGAAGAAGAGTGAGCCGGAGAAAAGAGTCCTAAGAAGTAGGACTATAGAGATAACGAGAGCCACAAATGAATCTATCGAAAACGATAAAAACACCAAAGTGACAAGAAAGAGGAAACGAGACGAAAAACCTGTTCTAAGAGAGAAAGGTCAAAATGGACATTCTAGAACTAGCGAGGAGAAAACTAGGAAAATTGTTAGAGCTAAAAGAGAATTACCACAGATTAATATAGAAGACAATGTTAGAATGACTCGCTCTAGACGGAGAAGGATGGCGATAAGTCTCTCTCCCTCT
>NW_013525508.1:0-82879 GCF_000836215.1 Papilio polytes
TACAAGTGAGTGTTTTCTTTTGTGGTCCCGTTCTCCATATTAAACAAAAGGTTTTGCTAATGTTACTCTGTGGTAGTGTCTCTTTAATAGTGAAAGTGATTTTAAATTCGTTTCAGTAGTTTTTTATTCGTACATCCACACAAATAATTCTTCTTTATAATGTCAGCGTAGATAAATTCAAATCTTAACCGTTTTATTATGAGAATATAATACTTTAAGGCTCAGTAAAAAACAAAAGAATTGACTTAAACAAAATATAAACAGCAAATCACATTTGAAGGCACGCTCTTGAATGAAAATATGACTTTAGTGTGTACACATTCTATTGAATACATATATTTATTCGATTTACTTTTTAAATCTTTGATAAACAGAACTGCAATATTGATTTTATATTATCACTAACATTATAAATAAATATATTTTACACAAATTCAGAAGACTTTTTAATCTTTACAAGTTTCTATAAATGTTTCTATATTTATTTATTTCTATTACTCATTGTGGTGGTAAAATTAACTAATATACAAAAACAAAAGCTTCATTTGAATCTTCTTAAACGCAGTAATAACCTAGATCGGTGAACATTCGTATAACGTTACGTACCCGCTACGAAACATTTACGCAGACTGCTACGAAGTTATTTTCGTTACGGTCTCAACTATTTCATTTCTAATATTATGTTTTAAGTTATTAGATTAGAGTGAATTGAATAACAGAACTTTAAAAGTTGGACATAAAACCATTCGTAGCTTTTTAAAAAATGACCTTTTTAATATTAGACTCGATGTAGGTTAACGATAAGAGACTGAACGGTAATAGGTTCGATTCCCAGTAAAATACGATTTTATCTGAAGATTAGTAGTTAATATCTAACATGAAAAATTAAACATTTTTTAAACCGTTTATGAACACTAAAGGACTTCTTGAGTAAGGTCTGAACCAATAGTGGCAGTAGACACATAGAGTCCCATCTGCTTGTTATGGCTGTAATTCATGTTTGTGTCTTTGGTGTCCATTGAGACGCGATTTTTTTAATAAAGGAGTAAAATAACTCTTGCTTCACGTATTCATAGTAAAGTTAAGGGTAATAATGCAACTTACCCTTATTCAGTTATAATACTTGATGCTACTGATGTAGGAATTCTACCATTGAATTGTCACCATAAAAGCAATCAGTGATGAAGAATCACAACGTCTTTCAACTTCAACTTAACACTCTTCCGCCTACGCTAACTTGGGCGGTTGTTCAAGTCGTCCGCCCGCCCAACGCCTATGGGAGGTGCTTATATAAGTGACGACGAAGCCTGCTGGCGCACAGTACGTCCGCCGGCGTGCACCGCATGCCACGTTGATACTAAGTGTAGTGAAGGATACGATTCAGGTAAGTTTAGATAAGTAAGCTAGTAAAGTTAAAAAGCTTACAGGGGTCCAAATAATTGAAAATAAAAAGAACAATTTTTTTTAAAGTAATAAATATTTTACTAAGAAGTGTATAAATAATCTTTACAATTAGAAAAAACTATATTGTGTGCATTCATATCTAAAATAATTGTAAATGAGTTTTTTTTTTAATAAACACCAAATAACTGTAAAAGATTTATCAGTAGAGACATTGCACTTAGAAACTTAAAAATATAGTTTGCATTTTTTTTAATCAATGAAAAGATTTTGCTCCTTCGCTCCGACTTCTGGAATAATTGAAAAATATCAAATTGGATATGAATCTCGGAAGATGGAACAGTTTATTCACTGTATAAAGCCTGTAGACTGTGACTAACGTGACGTTTCTTCATAAAAGTAATACACAAAGCAATTATTAATTCAAATAATAATTTTTAAAATCGTAAAAAATATTATGTAGTAAATAGACGAATACAGATATATGAATCTTAAAAATCGGTTACTTTAAAAGGTTCATATTTATTACGGTAAATCCTATCTTCAGGAGATATCTATCTTTAGTCGTAAGGAAATGAACAATTTGACAGTTCAATTCAATTGATTAACAAGAGTAATTAATTTATCTTAAATTGCCCAATTTATAGCGAAATTCAATAACAGATATTTTATCAACACATTTCAGCTGACAATTTTATTTATAAGATTCTAGTTATTAACTATAAAATTACTGGACATATAGAAATGTCTGTTATTAATAAGTCTGCGGTCTCTGTCTTGTTAAGGTAAAATTGATTAGATATTTTTTTAATTTCTCACTTCCATTAAATTAAAATTTACTCATTAAAAGTTACCCTAAAAAGTTTTACATGGTTTATGAAGAATTTAAGAAGGATTTATTCATTTTTTCCGGAATTACTGAAGATTTCTTCTATTTTTTTTTCTTAGTAAAAATATTAGTAGATTTTTGTTAATTTACAAATATTTCCTTTAACCATTCCAACTATGCTGTAGGCTTGTGTCAGGATATGGTTCACGACAATAGTCGAATGGCGGGATTCGAATCCTCGACCCGCAAGATTCGTAATCCGTACCCCAAAATCATTAGGCTATTGGCGATAGAAATTTATCTATTTATTTAATTAAAAGTGTTGTAGCAAATTAAGTCAGTTATTAATGAATTTGCTGATATCTTACTGTTAATATCACAATATTAATCATATATTTTTATGACAAAAAATTCGCTTCAATTTGAAAGTTTTCCCGTGCATAAAAATAACAAGGAGTGTAAATGTTTGCATAGTTTTAACGTCTAGCAAAATCGCAATTAAATTTAATTGACATTTTCGATTTTACGTCTGTATTGACAGTGTTTTTAATTATAATTCTTGTTCGTCGTTTGTTTAAAGGTCTTTTTTCATTATAGTTTTATATGATGGTTGCTTTAAGGGAATTCGCTCGTCAAATCTCAGTTCTAGAGCCAAGGCAATACAAAATCAGTCACAAAGCATTTATTATTAAGGTGAAAGGAAAACTTTTTTAAATGCAGAAAATAAGGGTAAAAGGTCATCATATTTAATTAGATAATAACCAGAAAGTCTGTATTCACGTTTAAGGAACCACGAAAGTATTACGTAGTTATACAACTTTATATGCTCGAGATTAATCAATGTGTTAGTAGAAAAAAATATATTTTTAATACTAAGATCACTAAATATAGCAAGCGGTAATAAACTCCTTTCATTTTTATTAAAATGTTTTTTTTACTATACTTAAAAAGTAATGAAAATAAAAACCCTTTACTCTGAAGTAGCAGGGCTGTTAAAATTTTATAATAAATAACTTTATTAATTACTTGCTGTTGCGACTTCGTTTACGTAAAATAAAAAAAAGACAGCCTATGTTACTCACTGATAACGTAGCTTGATATTGGTAAAAGAATTTTTGAAATCGGCCCACTACTTTTTGCGTTATTTCAATACATACAACAATACAAAAATACAAATCTTTCCTCTTTATAATATTAGCATAGAACACAAGGTTAGAAAAACCTTACTAAAAGATTTTATTGGTCAAAGTTTTAGTAATGACAATACGTTATAAAAGAAACATCCTTTATTACAATTACTACCATTTTAACTGTATTAAAAAAAACATTACTTCTCATTTATTACGGCCATAACGTAAATAATTTGAGCATTTTAGTTTCGGAACATCATTTACATTTCGCAGCACCTCATTATAAAGGTTCCAATTTCCGGCCTTCGATAACCTTCGATGGGGACACGAGATAATTTCGAGGAGTTAAAATTCTTTCTTAGCGTTGATAGACAGATTAAATTGTAACTTAGTCGATTCAGAATTTAGACTACGTGTCACGATTATTATCTAAATGAAATTAGGAACTAGATTATTATCTTATTTTTAGTTAAGAAGTAGCATCTATCAAAGTAAAATTGAAGTGTCTTATTTCGATAATATTTTTTCATCTTTTGCGGATATTATATCTTGGAATCGCTTATAATGCAAAAACATTTATTATAAATTTTGTCTCTGTCCATACGCATTTGTTCACTCCGAAATGGGTTGACGTTTATGACTAGAATTTTACTGGAAGATAACTGATGAAAACGACTAAACTACAATGTGATAACGTCACCAGAATTACAATGTTTCATTCAAATGACATTTTCTAGGAGTTCTAGGAAATATAAAAAAGCAATTCTTGTTAAATTGCTTGTAAACTAGACAAGACTTAGATTCTGCACAATTAGACGCCTCTTTTTTAATTCTAGGAACTGCTTACGTTTTATGTAATCACAATTTCTTACCAATCTTATGTTAAGTTAATTTCATATAACTTAGTAAGTATACCACTACAATAGAACCTGTTTATTCAGGTTAATAAATACGTGTGTAAGATGTATTAAATATACGTAACCATAACGTAATCCGTAATCCCTTTCAAGCCTTCAAAACTTTCAAAAGCATTCCCTTGTACAGGTGTTTAAACTTTTATGTATTTACCACTAATCGAATATGTCTTCAGTTCAGAGCGTCGGTGGCTCAGAAGTTTACCCACTTGAATTTATCTACAAACCCTGAGTTCGAATCCCGTCATGTAACAATGTGATTTTCGAATTTCATATGTACATAATATACCCGACGTTCTAACGGTGAAGGAAAACATAGTGATGCCTGCACATATCGGCGAAGAATTTTAAAGATATCTGTGACTTTAACCAACGCCCAGTAGGCTAGTGTGGTTGACTACGGCCTAATCACCCCTAACTTAGGGTATTCTTCGGGCCCCTCATCATCAAGTGGGATCGTTGTATTGAAATTAAAAAACTACTGGGCCGATTTAAAAAATTATTTCACCAATAAAAAGCTACGTTATTACTGAGCAACATAGGCTAGGCTATATTTATTACTATTCTTACTCGTGTATTAAGACGCAAGAAACTAGTTGAATATAAAATAAGTGTTTCATTTTAATATTTTTACCTTTAATAAAGAAAATAATAATTACTGAGTGTAAGTCAAAGAGCCCTTCAATTACAGATTAACTCATTTGCCGCAGCGCGGGTGAGTTCAGGGAGATAAGGCACGTAGTATTTGAGCAAGGAATGATATCACTGCCCCTGACGCCGACACACCCTATTGTTCTCAAAGAAATGCAATTTACTAATCTTAATCTAATACTCTTTGTATTAAATCTGATGAATTAACCCTTTATATATTGAGAAAATACTAATTTTAAAACTGAAAATGAAATTATATTATTGTTAATTGAACGATGAATTAGACTTAACAAGTAAACATTCTCTCACTATGTTTTGTAGGAAGGGTTTTGATTTTTTCTTTCGTTTTTAATTTATTTCTTTTCTCATTAGAAATATGACGATCTTTGTCTTTATAATACGTAAAATTAATGTACTATCTAATTCGCAACAAGTTCAATGTTGCTAATATTATAAATGCGAAAATTTTGGATGTATGGACGGATGGTTGTTAGAATTAGTAGTGTAAACTGCTAAACGGATCTGGATGAAATTTGGCATAGATGTAGAAGATAGTCTGGAAGAACACATAGGCTATTCACTTTCGTTTTATTTTTCAATCCCACGCGAATAAAGTCGCGAGCTAAAGCTTATAAATGCGATAGTTTGGATGGATGGATGAACGTTCGTTAGAGTTTGTAGCCTACACGGTTGGACGGATTTCGTTGAAATTTGGCATAGATGTACAGAATAGTCTAGAAGAACACATAGGCCACTTTTGTTTTTCCTAATTCCACGCGAACGGAGTCGCGGGTAAAGCTAGTAAAACAATAAAACGAATAGGAAAGTTTCTATTGCACCCTAAGGAAGTATAAATGGTTTTGAGAAGATAAGTAATCTAACACTATTGGCGCAAAAAATGTGTACGGCGAGCGCACGGCATCATACATTGTACCTAGATTAGTTAATGAACTACCCTCAGGTCTAATAAAATGTATAACACAAAAAAACATTATGCATAAACTGAAACAATATTTATGTACGCAAGCCACTGAAACGCTAGTGAAAAACCATTGAGGTTTATTTAGCGTTTTTTTAGATTAAGCTAGATTTAATTGTTTTTGTATTGTTAAAAGAAAAAAAAAAAAAAAAAAAAAAAAAAATAAAAAAGTGATATTGTCTATATCTAATATCCTTGCTTAAAATATTTATTATCTTCGATACTTGAGTTTTAACGTTATGCGACATCGATATGTATAAATGGATAGGTTTAGAAACGACAAATTTTACTTCCTTTTTATACACGCCTATTTATGTTAATAACAGATCGGGCGCACAACTTTGACTAAGCTAACACACGACTGTTGTGCGATTGTCGATTGTTTTTCAACAACAATTTATGAATTCAAGTGTTTGGTTGCACAACTAAAAATCGAGTAGCGCACACTAAACGTCCATGTAAACTAATAGGAATCAAAGCGAGGCAAAATAGTTGTGCGATAGATTAGTCAAAGGTGTGCGCGCTTTTATTTTTAAAGTCATAAACTCTACATTTTGGTTGTCAATCGTAAATTCATGTTTGATGAAGTAATCGTATTAATGTATTGCGCCAAAACTTATTGTAACTTACGTAGAAGCAAATCTGAAAGCAATTTTAATCTTACTAATATTACAAATGCGAAAGTTTAGATGGATGGATGTTTATTAGGATTTGTAGCCTAAACGTCTGAAGGGATCTCGATGAAATTTGCTATAGATGTAGAGGATAGTCTGAAAGAACATATAGACTACATGCTTTCGAAGCTCGTATCTCATATTAAGCTTATATATAGGTTTTACGGATCATTTGTTATACTGCTTGCTCGCTGACGTATTAATAAATATGTAATACTAGCTGTTCCCGTGCGGCTTCATCCGCATGAAATTTTATTGTTTACATTCGTCGAATTCTCAATTGCAAATGTCAAAATACAAATTACCTTACTATGGCAATTTTGCTTCCTTGATGTTGGCAGTAACTTATGGTCTCTTTCCCACATTAGGGATTTCATCCAAAATATTTCCCCCTAAGTTTAATGGCATGAAAATATATAGCCTAAAGCGTGACGTAAGTGTAGGGCTTTTTATTAAAAAAATAATTAATCAAAAATATGCTGTTATTGCTGACATCTTAGGCAACAAAGAAGTGTGTGTTTACGCTTCATTATAATAGTATAGATTATAATATTTAATATACGCGATAATACGTAATTTGTATTTACAAACATACATACATACATATGACCTTTTTGTGATAACGAAAAGCTAATGTCATTCAAAGTACAGTTAGTGCCCTTCGCGGTGTTCCAGTTTCATAAATTGTTCCTACCAACAAGATAAACTCCGCCTGATAGAATGTGTAGGAAACAAACAAATGACAAGCAAATGTGAATACCGCCAGTATCCCTGATGACATTTTCAAAGAGATAAAGAGACTAAGGTTGGGTGATGTAACCCAAAAAGGTAAAATTTCAATAAATACAAGCTTTATATAAGTGTTAGAATATAGAATATCAATAAATGCTATTTATGTGTGTCCCTTGACGTAAAATTATCAATTTCATATAAAATTGATAGAAAATTGTTGTCACCGAAGCGTGACTTTCACACGAATCATAAGAAGATTACATTTATTACAAATGATACAGAATTATTTGTGTGAAAACGTCTTTTGATAATATTAGAAATGTCTGGATGTAAAAAAAGTAATATCATATAGTGTGATCGACTTAGTTGGCCCGGTATGAGAAACTTTATTGCGGTAAAATCGGACCACCTGAATACGCCACAATGGCGAAGCGACCGCTGCCCTTAGACATTCGCAATAGCGGATGCGTTGCCTACCCTTGATCGACGGAGGAGGAGACACACATAAAGAAGATGTTTCCTCTTCCTATGCGTCTCATCCGCCGTCAAATCCATATTCCCTTCCCAACCTATCCTTATAAGAAACAGGGTGGGAAGGAAAGGGGACTAAAGTTGGGCCTCCGGCACAACACTCATCAGACGAAACGCGAAATTACTCCCACTTCACGCCTGTCTTCTCTGTGGTCGTGGTATTACTGGGTTCGAGCCGGCGTATTCGTGCGAAGATGTTAAAGGGCCTCTACCACTGTTGAAACTGGAACGAATCTTAAACACTTTCGTAAGCGCTGCTTATAATCTGACAGGCGTCAATTTTTTAAAGAATTTGGTAACTTGGCCTTATCGTTTAAGGCGATGTTACATATTGAAAACTCTTTCCAGGATATGTACTTTTAGTGTTTGTATAGAAATAGGATTTTCACTACAAACAGGAGCCTCTACTAATGCTTTTTACTAAGCTTATTTGCTAGATATTCTAATACTGTTGCAATCCTTTGGGAACGCGCACCTCTATTATTCAACGTTCGTTTTGACCGTTGCTTTATTATTTATAGACTACAGTTTAGTTCTGTCTGTGAAATATTACAACACTATAGTAAATAATGAGATGTATTTTTCAATTTATCTATAATTTGCTTTTGTTAGTGATTTCGTCTGTAAGGGAAATGTTGAAGAAACGAGAGTGGTGTCAGGCCTACAATACGGTTAGAGGTCACTGCCTTCTCCTGTCGGTTACGAGAGTGTTATTGTAACTTGTTTCGGCTGCAGTTACACTTGTTTTAACACATAATTTCATACATTACATTCCCTTTAAATGGTCAAAGACGAATATGATCAGTGTTAAAAGCCACAGTAATAAATGTAAATATAAAATTCAAGGGAAATGAGAAATTATCTTCTTTATTTTAGAACCTCTCAGTGTTTGAATTGATGATACCAATATATCAATTTGTAAGAAGTCTGTAATTAAAGCTTTATAAAGTTACTAGCTTTTGCAGACAACTCCGCCCGCATAGAAATAAAAAAGTGAATAGCCTATATGTTCTTCCAGACTATGTCTATGACAAAGTTCAGCGGATTATTCCTAACCGTCACCCCGCTCTGTCCCCACGTGAGGATAGATGAGAATAAAAAGTTTCATCCGTCCCACCTTTCAGTCCCCCTATCATCAGTAAGGTGATAGATGAAACCGTTATGAAATAAAATAAGTTCCAACCGTCCCCTCATTGCAAAAGGTGGGACGGATGAAACTTTTTATTCTAATTTATCCTCACGTGGGGACAGAGCAGGGTGACGGTTGGGAATAAATTCGTACAGCCTATAGGCTACAAACTCTAGCATCTATCCATCTAAATCGCATTTATAATATTAGTAAGATTAAGACAGGTTTGTTATAATTTCTCATTTCCATTGAATTGGATTTTACGTAACATAGTTAGTATTCATCAACCATAACTTAACATAGCACGGTTAACTAACCACGTGACACCGACAGGCAACCTTATTAAAATGTTACCGTTTAATTCAAACTCGGAGTTAAGCACACGTGTGGGTGTCACTGAACTGTGGTTAAACTTTAACATTTATAGATTTGTTGTGCTAGCGTAACGTAAAACACAATTGTACCTAGAATAATAATTATTTTCAGTTGAACACTTAGTATGAGAAAGTAACAAGCAAAGTAACCGCAGCTATCTGTATGTATGATATGTACACAATTGCAAATACACCAAAGGAGAAAAATTAAATTTTATGAAAGACTGTAGTTGCAATTACTCGGTGGTGTCCTTAGCGGTCCCTGACTATAGATTTAGTATGAGAAACACTATAGATTAACCAACAATATCCGTGGGGTCGCTTTAATCTTGAATTCAATAATATTCTGTATTTTTCTATATCCTGACGAAGGTATTTATATTTCTGGTTAGGTCGGGTAACTTTAAACATGGGGTAATAATAACTTACAGGTTAATATCGTTATCAAGTACCGGAAGCTTTTAAAGTGAATTTATTTACAAACTTTCCTTCTCATGCTTTGAAGCTTATTATACTGAGATTTTATATAATCTCGTTTTATAGGAAAATCTTGTCAATGGAAAAGTTAAACTCTAAATTAGGTCAGTTGAGATGTTAATGTTCTTTTTTTGATATTAAAAGTATAATGTATGATAGGAAAAATATGTTTGGTAGATGTTTCTTTTTCCTATTTACACTTTTTTTGCCTGTTATGTGTCACAGAACTTTTCAAATTTTTGTCAACTCGATTTAAGTACTTAGCTCAAAGATGTAATTTATTTATTTATTGGAAAGTTACATCAATTGCATGTTCAAAGTTCACAAGCAAATTAATATACCGTACACAATAAAAACAAAGAAGCAGAAGAACATACAGATGACAGACGTAGACAGCGCTCACAAGAAAATGATGTTTTACTTTTTCAATAACAAACGTTGAATCACGTTATTTACAACTATAAGTTAGGGTACACATATTAAACAAAAACAATAAAAAAATCAAAATTGTTACTGGTGGTAATATAAGCCGAGATCCTTTTTGTTTATCAAGTTTAAAAATACAATAAATTCATGTTACAAATTAGCAAATTAATAAAATAACAATAAAACCTTGTAACAATTGCAGTTACAAACGTTCAGACTACATTATTTTCATTTTAATTGACTTATCAATTACAGATGTTAATTTGAGGTTGCGTTTTAATTGTTTTTCAAACTGTCACCATTTTTCGGTTGACCTTATACCAGACGTGTGGTGCGGTAAAATGCCGCTAATTAAAAAACATTAACATTTACTACTATGGTTTCATTTTGAACACATTTAAAATTGGGAAAAGCTGAATAAAACATCTCGTTTATGTTAATTACATGAAGTTCTAACTTCTGTTAACGTTTATTTTTTATTTAGAAATGGTAACTACTTTTATTATTATTAAGTATTATTTACTACTGAATATTATTGTAGGTGTGAATTGAAAATAAAATTATTTTTTCACCAACGAATGTCAGAAACAATAGTTTCTAATCAAAAACAACAGATTAAAAAAATCATTGTTTATGTATAAATAACAATCTAATTATAATCTGTGTTAAAGTTAAGGAGTTAACTTAATTAAGTAATGTAAAGTTCAGAGAAGCAAAGATCCAAAGCTAAATAAGTCCAACATCCAAAATATTGTTTAGATAAACAAGTAATTTAATATTAAACCTTCCGGTTATTTTCAAATAAAACAATCTTATAAATGCGAAAGTTTAGATGGATGTTTGTTATAGTTTGTAGCCTAAACGGCTGAACGGATCTGGATGTAATTAGGCATAGATGTAGAGCATAGTTTGGAACACATGGGCTACTAACATTTGTTTTTTAATTCAACGCGGAAGGAGTCGCGGGTGAAAGCTATTCATTCATAATACGATATAAATAAAGTAACAGAATTTCCCTACAATTTTATAACACATTTAAATATGACTATCTAGTTAATTATTATTGCAAATTCAATCTTACTATTATTATAAACAAGCTTTCGCCCGCAACTCTATCGGCGTTAAAAAAATTAAAACAAAAACTAGTTCATGTGCTTTTCCAGACTGTTCTCTGCATTGATGCAAAATTTCATCGAGATCCCTTCAGCAGTTTAGACTACAAACTCAAAAACAAATATTCATCCTAGATGGAACTTACGCATTTATATTATTAGTAAGAAGTGAGACTTTGTATTTTTGGATGGATGTTTGTTAGATCACCCAAATTTAGGGTAGGCTCCGAGCCCCTCGGTGGGGACATATAGTGAGCTGGTGATGATTGTTAGATCTCCTATTCGGGTGCTAAATATAGATGAAATTCCACACAGTAGTGTTATGTACTTTTTTTTAATTCCTCGCGAACAGAACAGAACGGATATTTTAGACAATAAACATGCAAATTAACCAATTGACTTTTAATTAAAAAAATATATAATAATGAAATGAAAACGTCGATATAAAAGCAAAGCGTATCTAATGATAACAGAGAGACGTTCGATCTGTTACGAGTTATTAACAATTCAAATTGCCCCGTATTGTATTTAATCAATCAAAATGAACATAGAATTGTGTTTATATCTTTGATTTAATGAAAACTTGGTGTAACTCGTTATTCGGCTGGCAGACAAACGAAACATCTTTACGCACGCATCTTTGAACAAACAATTGCATAACTGTTTAGTCGCCTATGATTCCTATGAGCCATGAAGGTGCACACACTACTCGATTTTTAGTTGTGCATACCATTGAATGGGCTGGAAAACAATCGACAATCGCTCAACGTTGTGCGATTGTCGATTGTTAAAATCGAGTAGTGTATGCACCTCCATATAAGCTTATAGGAATCAAAGCGCGACTAAACAGTTGTGCGATAGTTTAGTTAAAGGTGTGCGCCCGCTCTAAATCGTTCACGGATAAGATTACACATTGATCTTAGACATTGATCTAAATATTGCTTACATACTTAATTCCCCGAATGAACTTTAGGGATTTCATTTCGCTATGTTAGCGAAAACACCATGCATGATATCTTCTACAAAAAAAATAATTACATAAGTTTCGTATCCACAAAAGAGCATTTTTAAATGATTTTAACTGTAGGTTACAAATTTTAAAAAGCTTTTATAAACCTTGTGCTTTAAAATTAAAATAACCTTTGATTTTAATGTAAAATTGAAACGAGTTTATATTGGTAAACAAAGCGGCCGATACTGTGCCTGACATGTCCGGTTGTTTCCTGTGTGCAACCTTTACTACATGCATGGCCTTTCTATAACACAAAGAGGGAGTTCATTTAAATTATGGTTATTTAAATTATGACGTCAAAGCTCGTTACACACGTTGTTTCTGTGCAATTTTCTTTTCAGTTATAACTTAACGTGTGTAACGGACTTAAATAAATTCAGTATCGCGGTTTTTTATATATGAGAAGGGGGCAAACGAGCGGCGGGAACACAGAGGTGGTTAACGACGCTCATAGACTTCCTCAATACCAGAGGAACTACAAATGCGTTGCCGGCCTTTGAGGAAATTGTAGGCTCGCTTCTTAAAGGATGCTAAGTCGTACTTTTGGAAATACCGCCGAGAACAGATCGCACCACAACGCGGCGATGCAGGGCAAAAAGTTCTATAATCGCATAGTTGTGGAATCCCTTATAAGTAATTTATTTTAATTTAATTTTGTTGACATACAACCTGCAAAATTGTAAGCTGTAATCCCTCGTGAGCGACTGCTTTTATCTTTGTAATTTTGTTAATGGTTTTCAATTTTCCATTGTATAGTAACAGGTTGCATGCGACGTTTTAACAAATGTTTTGGCTATTATTTTAATTGCATAACTATTATTATATGACGATCATTATCTCTGGTTAATTCCCGGTTGATAATAAATTTTACAAATTAAAATATGTAGTAATTAAATATTACGATGCCTTTATAGTTATTTTTTGTTACAGAAATTACACCTAAGATCGGGTGCAACTTTGACTAAACTATCGCATGATAGTTGTGAAATTGTTCAACGGTTTAGTTGTACAACAAAAAATCGACCATATAAGCTCGCGACTAAACAGTTGTGCGATAGTTTAGTCAAATGTGTACGCACGCTCTAATATATGCCATAAATCATCAGCTAAACTAAACGATAAAACCGAAGTCAAAGTCATTTCATAGTATAAACGGTTTTCCCAAACGTTTGTTTATTTAGGACTTTTACGATCTTTCGCTAAGTTACAGCAAGTTTGATTTAAAATTGAAGGTTCTGTATTAACTACTGCAAACTCTACTTACTGTATTGGAGGAGAAAATAAAAAATAAAATAAAATAAAACACTATTTATTGACCAAAAAGAAAATTAAAAGAACATAACTTACAATTATTAATGAAATAAAAATAAAGATACGAACTCTTGGTCAAAAGGAAAAGGCTCAGCTGATGCGGCCTCCAGCTTGTCACTGAAGGCCGCGCTGGTTTTCAGCCTCCCCTAAACTACTATAACATGGTTCAGTTTATGATACAGGGGGCAGTTGAGATATAACATAAGCCATCATTGCACTTGTGTGTGTGTGTGTGTTGCTGTGTGTATGTATTTTTGCATTGTTGCGTAGGCTTGTGTGCGTTTGGATGTAACTTAATTTTTGATCTGAAATTAACTGCGTAGAACCGGCGCAGAGGCGTAGAACTGTAGACGTGTAGACCGCGTAGACGCGTAGAGGAATGAAGAGTAGTAGGAAGCCTTCATAAATTCTATAAATAATTTAAATTACATCTCATAATTCTTACAATATGCGACATATTTTATGTTTTGTAATTAAATGTACATTAGATATTTTATGAAAGCATGCGTCGTGAAAAAAGGACCGAAATATTACTATTAAATAGAAAAATTATTATCATTTTTACTGATAAAAGACAAAATAAAACCAAGAGTTTATATTCGTGGAAACATCAGTAGCACAAAGAATGCGTTTCGTGTAGCGAGCCTATGTTATACGAAATAACGAGACAGCCTCGCTTGGGGACGGACGGAAATGTTTTTTAATATTTTTTCGTTGCGTATCACATTCAGGTTAATTATTATATTAGTTTTATGTTGGGAAAAAACACACTTTTATGTTAACTATACTAATAATAAAGAGGAGAGATTTTTTTTTACTTAAAGCGAATAAAATATCAGTAATAGGCTATTATTTCTATAAATATTTCTTTATTCATTCCGCACGAAGTCAAAGCTAATAAATAACTCGTTTACACAAAATTGTATTCAATATAGTCTTCGAAATACATTTGCATTTCTTTGTTTAATAACACATAAAAAATGACGACTACAAATTGACAAATCCAGGTAATTGCCTCATTAAAAATTCTTGATACGAGTTTGTCAAATGATCGTCATTTGTTCACGTGCCTAAAGCAAGCGGTCACATGAAATTATTGTTCGTAATTACACTGAGTAACCATTTACGTTATCTTGTATTTTCAGTCCAGTTTTATTTTTAAATTCAAATTTTATTTTACAAAAATTTTAGCGTAAGCTTTTAGAGAAATGTGAAATACTGTCATACTTTAAACAAATGTATTGTAGAACAATGTATTTAAAATGCAGAGAAACAAGATTTTTTTTAATCAATACAGCATCAACCTGCTTTTGTCCCTACGGAAAGTCGGCGCATTGCTCTTCCAAACATCTCTATCAAGCTTCATATCTGAAGTCATTCCCTTCATAAAATTTTCTAATTAACACATTTTTTCTAATATACTTTAATATACATTTAGACAGAGGACATGAATGGATGTTAAAGAAAGACTTATGTAGAAGTAGACGGACGTAGTTTGATTACATTACAAGTAATACACATTAAGAGCGCGCGAACCATAGACTAAACTATCGCACAATTGTTTAGTCACGCTTTAATTCCTATGACCTATGCAACTAAACAGTTGAATGGGCTGCGAAACAATCGACAATCGCATAAAGTTCTGCCTTAGTTTAGTCAAAGGTGTGTACTAATACTTTATTTCACATAGAGTATTCTTACAATATCATATGAATATAAATTGCACAGTATGCAAACGTAAGATTATTTCAAACTGCACAAAGCAACAGAGGTAAGCAAGAACTCAACAAAGCATACATTGTACCAGTTTTACATTCAAAGCGATCTTATAAACAGAAATAAATTTCTATTGAAAATCCGTATTTAAATCTCTTTACTCATCATCACCAGCTCACTATACGGCCCCACCGAGAGGCTCGGAGCCTACCCTAATAAGGGGTGACTAGGCCATAGTCAACCACGCTGGCCAAGTGCGGGTTGGTTGACTTCACACATATCTTTGAATTTCTTCGCCGATATGTGCAGGTTACAACACGATGTTTTCCTTCACCGTAAGAACGTCGGTTAAATTATGTACATATGAAAATTCGAAAAACCGATATTCACATTGGTACACGGCGGGATGCGAACCCAAGACCTGTAGATTACAAGTCAAGTGTTTAAAACACTGAGCCTTATCAAATACGAGTAAAGAGATTTAAATCTCTTTACTCGTATTTGAGAAAATATAGCTCAAAAATTTTAAGTAGACTAGTATTGTAATTAAACAGATAAATTGGCTGCGAAACAATCGACGATCGCACGACCGTTGTACGACAGTTTAATCAAAGGAGTTATAAATATAGGAATCATTGACAGTTCGATGCGACGTTAGTCATATTTCATTTTACAACGCGGGTTTTATCGAACCCTTTTACGCAACAGAATTTTATCAGGGGCACATTTTTCAACAAAAATCACCATAAATTCGTTTTGTACCTTTTAAATTTGGACATCGCACGTGGTCTATCTTGTTATGTTTTGACTAAACATTACATATAGTGATTTTTAATTCGCATTTAGAAATAAATATTAATTTTTTAACCAATCTTGACACAAACTGATCTTCCAGTTTAAATAAATACATTAATTGGAGACTGTTACTTAAAATCTCATGTTAAAAATTTAACCAGGCATATTATCATTATTTAGATGGATGAATGTTTATTATTGTTACATTCCTAATAAGAACCGCTCAACGGATCTCGCTATCAGCACAGATGCAGAACATAGTCTGGACAAACATATACTTATGTATGTTACTTTTAATTTTTTATGTAATTCCGACAGCCAGTTGTATCTTATCATTCATCACAAAAACTTGATACCTAACTCTGGTGACGTCATCATACTTCAGTCGTTTACTTCAGGTTTAATACTACTATTGGATAAGAAACTATCCATTTAAAATTTCTATAATCGAAAAACTGTCTATTAAACTAACGGAAAGGTAAAAATAATATCTTTGAATTTTAATAGAGGTGTTGGATAACGAGTTTCTTGTTCAAGTATCAATTAAAATCACTTCAACATTGCTCTTTTAACTTGAAACCCATTAAGGCAGTAAAATATAAACCAGCTTCATAATCAAATGTTG
Source organism: Papilio polytes (assembly GCF_000836215.1). Taxonomy (NCBI): domain Eukaryota; kingdom Metazoa; phylum Arthropoda; class Insecta; order Lepidoptera; family Papilionidae; genus Papilio; species Papilio polytes. Next base: position 16,819 of record NW_013525508.1, read on the forward strand.
CTTTTTACTTGAGAAGCTGTTACTAACAACTTCGTTTTCGTTGCAATAAAAAAATAACCTACTTGTATCCTTTGTTTTAACGGTGAAACATTTTTAAGATGAAAATGAAACTTTCGTAGATCATTATATAAGAAAACCTGCATAAATCTCTTTAAGCATGGTTACAAGATTAGTTAACCGCCAGATGTGTGGTTAGGCTTTGAATCTTATTTATTGTTAGCAAGTCTTAAGTTATGGTTATGAGGAAACCCTTACATTAAGAGTAAGTATGGGTTTACTTAGTCCAGTATTATCTGCTTTATTTTTAATTTTTATACCTGTGATTAATAATAATCTTATATAAGACAGACTTAAGTTAAATTGGCCTTTGTATTAAGGCAGCTTAAAATCTGTTTCTATATTTCCTGTGTATTTTCGGGCTGATAATGTTAGTAAGATAATTCTTTTGAATATATTTAGATATGCATATTTATTGAGACAAAAAATACAAATTAATACACAACATATCGGAATTTAAAATGTCACTTAGGGCCTGTCCCACCACTGGCTGACAGAAGCTCAGATAGTTTAAAAATGACGTCACTATCTGGTAAAATAACATAATCCGATATTTCATCACATTTTATACACGTTGTAGTTATTAGACAATTTACAATTTGGTGAGACAGGCACTTGCGTAATGTTTTAGTAACAGTAAACTCTAGACGTGTTAATATTTTCCTGCCACGTACAAAGTGGGGGTCTGAAACAATAGGAATAAATGACGTGAAAATTGTAGAGGTCGCCACTTGGGTTATATTTCTTTTTTAGAGCGCCCTCTACTGTGAATACAATGCTACCAATTGGAATTCTCCAGGCATGTATGACTAATTTTTCCACAAAAAGTCTATTACGAAAACTAGATCTTAAACTGATCGGACAAAATGAAGCTTGTAGAAACGTCTTTATGTAGTTTTTAATTTTTTATACAAGTTACAAACCTTCAATTTAACTGAAGAATCCGACTGTTCAGTTTTAAGGTGTGTAGCCGGCTTAATGTCTCCAACTGCTTCAATTAATATCAAATATGAAGATTAATTTTCATAAAGTAAACGAAAAAGTTTCAAAAAGGGTTCGTAAACATCGTATAAAAGTTGATTTCCCTCGTGCACTGGACATTTTTCATTTAGTGCAACTTCATTTTTTTTGGTTTACATTAATCATGAAACTTTTATGATGAGACCTAGAAAGAGATGGATGGATTGCATGAAAGGTGAAATGAACAAAAAGGGATTGGTGACTGAGATGACGGATGATAGAGTTATTTGGATGACAAAAACCTGTTGTGCCGACCTTACGGGAGGAGGATAAAAAGGATGATGAATACCTAAGTTACTAATAAAATACGTTATAACATTTTTAAATAGACATTTAACATTACTTACATGCTAACAAACCTGCGATTTATTTTTTTTAAATCAATATTTGATATAGCATTTGTAGATATAGTTTTTTGAAATTATTTGACATAATTTTAAATTAGTAACTATTTATTTTTATAATTAAAATTTCTTAAATAAATCGTAATAGTAATTTAGATCATTCACCAATTCGTTGTTTCCTTAGTTTTTATTCCTTTTTTTTTCGTTTTTTATTTCTCGCATGTTTTTCACTTTACCGTTTTTTACTTAGAGTGTTCATCCCCAGTTGAAGTCAATCTCTATATTGAGTGAGGAGTGTCGATTGAGACACGGCCATTTGTATGCTAATGCCGTTACGTCATACGCTACGATTGTTAATCGATTCGCTTTGATATCGTTGGATAAATATAGCAAAATTAATGTACTAACTAGGTTATAAAGTAAATTAACCGGCTAGATAAAATAAAATATAATAGAACGGAAACGGCTGAAAACCAGCGCGGCCTTTAGTGACAAGCTGAAGGCCGCATCAGCTGAGCCTTTTCCTTTTGGCCAAGAATTTTTTTTGTTTTTATTTCAGTAATATGCTTTGTAAGTTTTGTTCTTTTTTATAATTTTTTGGTCAATAAATTATTTTTTTTTTTTTAGTACTAACATACCTAATCTTCATGAACTGTAAAACACATGTGAATCTATTTAGATTATTAAACAGCTACTTATTGATTCCATTCTTTAGCTGAAAAACATAATCTTTAAAACAAGATACATCCATCAGTCTCCTCCTGTACCTTGTCTAGATCAGAGGCTGGCGTCCCGTGACACTGTTCCTACAACGCACTTTTTACTTATCTCATAAATCTTATTTCACAAAAATAATTACTATATTTATTTTACTATGGAACTAAAACCTTACTACGCATTTACATCTTTAACATTTGCATAAATATATTTCTGTCCCTTTCACTCCCTTTGTGTAAATAGAGATGACACTATATTGACAGCATTGTAAATTGCTAATGTCATTACGTCTTTATTTCTTTCAATATAAAGTATTCTCGCAAACATTTACGAGGTCAAAAAAAGTTAAAGCATCATTCATTATAACTGAATGAATAGATTGTATCTTTTATTATACTATTTTCGTTATTTATTCTTTTGATTGATAACTTATTTAGAGGGCTACTAAGAGTATTATAAATGTCATTGATGTATCAAATGACGGAATGTTTTCTAATATTTTACTCCGCAATGTTTCATTATTAAATATGGATAAATAGAAATTGTGTCGTGTTGGTTTTATCGAAGTATTTTATAACATTTTCAAGCATATATTTTCGATATCTATACTAATATTATAAAGAGGAAAGATTTGTATTTTTGCATGTATTGAAATAACTCAAAAACTACTGAGCCGATTTCATAAAATCTTTCACCGTTAGAAAAATAACTTGACGAAGTCGCGAGCAGTAGCTACTAGGTGACATGACCACTTTATACATTTTTAGATTAATTTGAATTATGCAAAATTTAAAACCACATTTAACAGTGGTAGAGCCCGCTTTAAAATCTTCGCACGAATGGGCCTGCTCGACCCCAGCAATACCACGGCCATACAGAAGATTGCGTTAAGTGGGAGCAATTCCGCGTTTAGTCTGAAGGGTGTGTGCCAAAGGACTAATTTTATTCCCTTTTCCTTCTCATTCTTTTCTTTTAAGGAAAGGATGAGAAAGTGGATTTGATAGAAGAGACGCATAGGAAGGGGAAATATCCTCTTTATGTGCATCTCCTACACCGTCAATTAAGGGTAGGCAACGCATTTGCAATTGCGGACGTCTATTGCTTGATGCTTCGCCATTTTGGCGGATTTAGGTAACTGTTTGTCATAAAAATTACAATTTTTTAACTGGTATTTTTGTTTTTTCAGTTACTGTAGTATATACATTACAATGCATTTCATTAAAAATATAAATAATGCGTAGAAAACAAAAAGGGAATTGTTTCAGTATTTTCCGGCGGTTCTTTGTAGCGACTCCCTTTTAAATGGTATAGAACCTTTTGTGATGCAATGTTTGACTCATTTACTGCCTTTTTTCTTTTTTCTTGCAACTAAATGATTTTCGTATGCAAACGCTTCGTTGTCGACGAGAAGTCGTTACTGCAATGTCTTTGTCATTTAAAATATACCCTTTGAAGTTCTCGAGTAATTAAAAGGCTATGATATTAGACTTTCTAATTAAGTAAATTTCGTACATAAAGAAGGATCTTTTCTATTTCAAAAACATTTAATACTAGCTCTAGCCCGCGAGTCCGACCGCGTGGCATTAAAAAAAAAACTAAGTAACCTATGTGTTTTTCCAGAATATGCTCTACATCTATGCCAAATTTCATCCAGATACGTTCAGCCTTTTAGGCTACAAACGCTAACAAACATCCATCCATCTAAAGTTTCGCATTTATAATATTAGTTACATGTACAGAGAATAATTATTTAAGCTTAAGATCCATAAATGGTATAAATTACCATATATGCATGATGCTAGGGTTTGAGGTTATGTTAAAAACCGCCATTTTGAGCGTCACTACCATTGCATCGAAATGGGTAGTAAATAAACGTCCTTGACTAGTTAGCAAAGTATGTCTTATGTTAAGTGGTCGCTAAAAAAGACCCTTAATATGTATTTCGTATGAGAGTCGAACGGCAGTAACCTACAGCGTGTTAAAAGATGTAAAGGTAAGGACACATAAAACGGTCAAGAGTTCCTGTTCTCAAATGAGTTGAGTTTGATCGCCTCGCTTTACTGCTAATAGACACTTATTACTTTACGACGCGACTGTACTCGATTACGGGTCAGTTGGAGACATTGGATGAGTTTCTGTTAACTCCGGCGTGTATTTTCCGTAATTTTTATGTATGATCGATTGTGATTAAAATTGACAATGATGGAGGGTTTTTTAACACGCTCATGTCACTCGTGTATCCCAAGTTTCCCAAGCACTAAATTTTATAAAACATCCTAATTTCTTTTGATATCCACATTATACTTGTGCGATTGTCGATTCGCCAGCCAATTGTTTAGTTGCACAATTAAAAATCGAGTAGTATGCGCACCTCTATAGGAATCAAAGCGAGACGAAACAGTTGTGCGATAGTTTAGTTTTATGTGTACACGATCTTTAACAGATACATTAGTCATAGTTCATCAAAATAGCCACTTATCTATGTAAAGGATATTAATATGTTTAAAAGCGATTTCGCGTCCACTCTAGTACGTCACATCAGATAATAGGTCGACATGATTTAGCACTTAGGTTCTGAAATGTTAGTTTAGCGAAATACTAAATTAGAAGTTCCTATTCTAATCTTTATATGAAAACCGTTTTGTTTTATTCGGTGAGTCCGTAATCGCGTATAGATTAAACATATTATAGAGAGGAAAGATTTGGTTTTTTTTTTATGTATCGAAATAACTCAAAAACTTCTGGGCCGATTTTAAAAATTCTTTCACCATTAAAAAGATACGTTATCAGAGAAGAACATAGGCTAGGTTTTTTATTATTTTTTAAATTCACGCATAAGAAATCGCAAGCAACAGCTAGTTTAATTAAATTTTACACAATAATATTGCATGTATTCATCTTTTATTTATTTTAAAATGAAAGTCTGCATGAAAACTTCCTATGAGTTTAAAAAATTCGTCAATTTGCTTGTAGCTTTCCTTAATACAAAATGTAATGGAATTTTAGATTAACTCTTGAACAAAGTTTGTTCTAGTTTGTAAGAAAATGTAAATTTTATGATCATTGTATTTAATATGAAACGTGGTTTTACAACCCGTGGACAATAACACAACTTCGTTATCGAAATATTCTATCTAATAAAGTAAATGTTTTTTTTAGATAATTTACAAAATTAATATAACTGAAAATTTAATTGTTTTAACGTTTGTATTGTCATATAATCTATGTCAGTATTTTTAAGCGTAAAAATTCATACTTTAGTACTTTTTGACACTTCCCAAAAGAAGGAGGTACTCAATTCGTCTGTACATTTTTTTTTACTTGTTATTTTTATGTGTGTTACGGCATAACTCCGCCGCAGGTAGACCGATTTCGATAATTCTTTCTTTATCCGAAAAGTGCTTGCAGTTTTTCGTTTAATTTTTGGAGTCAAAGACTACGTCGTAGTTAAATAGTTTAGCTCAAAATCGCGTGACGAAAATTGGGTTCTTTTTTGCTTTCTTTGTTAGTTCTTTATTACTACTTTAGTACTTCGACAATCATATCCCACATCATGATCGTTGGTTCACTATGTCCCCCTAAAGGTCTCCTAATCAAACTAAGTAGACTAAGTTAGAGATGACTACGCCATAGTCAACCACACTGACCCGTAGTAGTTGCGGAGTGTCCGATGTATCTGAAACAAAGACAAGAATTAGAAAATACAATACAAATAAACATAAATAAAGAAACAATAAATAAAATAATTAGGGACATCAAAGTCAGTTGCCCGCGATTTCGTCCGCGTTGTATTAGAAAACATACAAACTATATAAATTACAAAAAGTTACGTATCCCTCGGGAACCGGATATTTCTCGGGGATAAAGCTTATTCCATGTGTACTCCAGACTCTGTTTTACATCTGTGCCAAATTTCAATAAGATATGTTGAACCGTTGCAGAATGATCGAGTAAAAATTAAAAAACTAAATTAATGAATCCCAGGGGAACCGTATCTATTCCCGGGATAAAAGTAGCCTATGTGTTCTTCCAGACAATGCTCTAAACCTGTGCCAAATTTCATAGAGATCCGTTCAGCCGTTTAGGCTACAAACGCTAACAAACATCCATCCATCCATCTAAACTTTCGCATTTATAATATTAGTAACATTGTATACAAGTAATAGGAAAAGTAGTAAAATCTGTAATAATAAGACGTAATTGGCGCTACTGATCTCAGAAATGCAGCATCGGCACAATATACTTTGTAAAACCGTCACTTTGGCGCTTCGTTGTATGTATGCCCGTGTTAGAATCGTACTCAGATTCAATAAGTAAATGCTACAACTACAGTAATTTAGAGAGTCAAACATCTAATTTAGTTTCAAGAATCATTTGAAGTTGTATGGGAATATATTAAATATGGACGTCTGTTAATAAATGAAGGTGACAGCTAACCGTTTCCTTGTGAGGCAAACCTGGATATGAATAGAAACAACGAGCAACTTTACAAAGCATATGTTCATTAATTCAATTAATAAAACAACACAATATTATAGAGATCACATAAATAGTATTAACCAATACAAATTATAAAATGCAATTCACATAATTGTCATGATTGACATTACTTATCCAACAACCCATATATACTTTTTATATACAATATAGCTTTGTACAAATGGTAAGGTTATTACAGTTATTTATTGAGAGGTATTACAGTGAATATAAAATAGGTTACTTAACTCTCCATGGTCAGGCCCATGGTCCGCTCCTCGAAAGTCCACTCGCTACTCGTTTAAAGAAAGAAAAAGTCTCTGACGATTAGAAAGTCAGGGGTGGACGTGTATAAAAAAAAACCACACTGACCCACTGCAAGCCTTCACATTTATTTTTGAATTCCTTCGCCGGTATAAACAAATCGCATCACGATGTAAAAACGTTTATAAAATAGTGTTCGCCCATTAGTCGAATTGACCAATAGACAACTCGTATCTCTAAATAAAAATTCATTATAAAGTTGACGTTGCCGTTAACTTAATTTGCTTGTAGCCTTTGACTTTGAGGCAGATATTTCGCCGGCAGTGAGCAGATAGTTTATTTTGCGACCGGAGTGGAGTAAACTTCCCCTCGATTAGTCAAAGGGGTCGTTTAATTTTATTAACCCCGTGCGTACGGAGATTACACGTTACTCGCTAAATAGTTTTTGATTGACGATCACACAACTTTACGGTAACTTACGAACTTCAGTTATCGAAATTGAGATATTTCGGTTTTCTAATTTAATTGAAAATACCTATTAATTGTCGCCCACGACTCCGTCTGCGTAGGATTTAAAAAAAATTAAGTAGCATATGTGGTTTTCCAGAGTGTGCTGTATATTTATACCAAATTTCATCGGTATCCGATCAACGATTTAGCGGCAAACTCCAACAAACATTCTTCTAAACTTTTTAATATTAGTTATATGTAAAAATTGGATTATTATCACGTAACTTAAGAAAGGCTAAAAGAGTCTAGTAGTAGCGTTTACTACTTATTAAGGTTTTTTTAATCATATTTTTTAAACACCAATCAATAACCTTCAAATATTTCGTCTAAGTATAGCCATAGTCAAACGAGATTTCAATTTGTGATACACAAGTACAGAAAGATAAGTAAGTTAAAATAAGTAATTGCTATCATTGTTCATCAGACTCTCAAATTTGTCGAAAACTCGAACGACAAAGTAATCCAGAGGTCGGGTCCAATTACATCGAAAACAAAACACGACGCAACCTTGAAGTTGACGAACTTGCTAACTTCATTCTAACAGATCAACTTGAGTACTATTTAATTTCGCTATTCTTAAGATATAGCTTTTGCCTACTGCTACGTCCACGTGAAATTTAAGAAACGTGTGCCTGTTCCACCAAATTTTAAAACATGTGATGAAAATATCGGATTTTACCTCATAACACTGACGACATTTTTAAGCTATCTCAACCTCTATTAGCCAGTGGTGGGACATGCCCTTAGTAACCTGTGTACTTCCAGACATATATTACATCTGTGCCAAATTTCATTATAATGCGTTAAGCCGGGAAAAGCGTAGTTACTAACATCCACCTTTGGCATTTATAATAAAGGCTTCACCAGCGACTCTTTATGCGTGGAATTAAAAAAAGAATGCGTAGCTCATAAGGTCTTCCAGAATATGCATATGTGCTAAATATCGAGATCCGTTCAGCCGGCAAACTGTAACATAAATTCATCCATCGACAAATAACTAAATAGTGGCCAAACATATAAATAATTAAATCCAATTTCATAAGTTAAACAAAAACGATTTATCAATAACTTGGCAACTTGCCTTTGTATCTGTAACTTCTTGGTTGAATTTCTAAAGTTCCGTTTTAAAGATTTTTATGATAGCTTATCTATACAGAAATAAATTTAACAGAAAACTTAGGTCTCGATTCATCTAGATAAACTAAAAGGAATGATATTAAAATTTCAGAATAATGCTTCTGTTGCCAACACAAACATAAACATAAAAAGACAGAATTTACTTATATATTTTAATATCGAGTATTTTCTATTCAAATAATCTGTAAGAAAAGAATAATATCTTGGCTTTCTGTAGCTATAACCTTTTACAAAGATTAATATTACAATGAAGAATGAGATGCCACCTGATCGGAACTACAAAATATTGTTCTAGAATATTCTATGAGTTTCCACCGGTGACGACACTCCAATACTATCCATTATATCGATAAAGATATATACATTAATAAAAATAATATTTTGACGTCATAAACAACTTTTTATTTTTATTTTAAATTACCTGTTGCTGGTGACTTTTCCGCGTGAAATTATTAAAAAGAGCCTATGTTACTCGTGAATAATGTAGCTTTCAAATGGTGAAAGAATTTTTATGAACGGTCCAGTCGTTTTTTCCATTCCTTATCAATCAAAGTTTTCCATTTATAATATTAGTATAGATGTTTATGTTGAAATAATTTCATTAAAAGATTTTCAGAAAATGTCTCGTAATATTACTGGAAATGTCTGACGGATATTAAAAAAAAAAACTAGAAATAAATGTAATTATTTAGCTTTCTAATGGTAAAACCGGTCCAGTATTGAACTCTTACTGTTTTATTAAACTTGTTACTTACACAGATAAAAAATGTCTTCATATTATTAGTACAGAGTATATCAGTATATATTTTTTTAAAATTAAAAATGTACCTTTACTAAAATCATAAAAATCAGATCTGTATATTAAACTGTAAACAGACCAGTAGTATTAACATAGTCCCTTTTATTCCATCTATTTATAACTGGGGAATTATCTTTCCTTCCAAAGAGCATAGGAAATCATTTCAACGAAGAAAAAGGTCAACTAATGGAAACATAAGCTTATTATAAAGCATCATATATTTTAATTTTTCTTGGCTAACAATATTAACACGTTATAAAAAAAATAGTGGCCTTTTTACTAATGTTTGTGTCTTAATTTTTATTCCACGTAATTTCAAAGCATACGTGCGTAATGAACAAACATGTTCGACTTGGTTTCGTAAAATCTTTTACGTAATAAAATTAGCAAGAAAACTTTGAGCAAATTGCTTAATTCTTACTTCTTGTAATGACAACACTCTAAACGAAAGTCTACAGAGTGTGTACATACGTGACTCGACTCATGAGTACCTATGGGTCCGGTTTAAATTATTCCAGTCCAGCGATCAGTACTGGATTACAACTAGATACATACCTACACTGTAATTTAGTGTGGAATAGAGTACATGTTTTCTTTCCAGTTACAATACAGTGCTGATTTATATCGCTGGACTGGAATTGTGTAAACCGGTCATCTCAATGCTTTAATAAGAACTAATGAAAACTTAATTAACTTACTCTCCGCTCATTTTATTTATATTAACTAAAGCTTTGGCAATCTCCGTTAACTTTTTTAATCATATTACCTTTGCCTTTGAAAATACTTTTTTTATAAAACAGACCTAAATATTGAGTTTCGTTCCGTATAGAGTCAATATTAAATTAAAAAAAAGTTATTAAAACCATGGAAATACTAAAGGGAAATAGTAGTTTTCTGTATGTAGTAATTCTTTCACATTTCCAAGGATTTCAAAAAATTCAATGAAATTAAAAAATGCAGTTAAAATTCAAAAAGTGACAGAATTGCACAACTCGGATGATACTGCTATCTCAGTCTAATTCGACGAGAACGAAAGGGTCAACATAATGTACTCTCAACAGTGGTGACCTCTTAGTTCAAATTCAAATTACAATACTGAAACGACATTTAGATATGCAGACAAAAATGTTTAGCCTCGCTTTGATTCCTATGAGTTTATATGGAGGTACAGTACTGGATTTTTGGTTGTGCAAAGATTTGAATTGGCTGCGAAACAATCGACAACCGCAGTTGTGCGATTGTTTAAACAAGTGTGCTCTAAGTGTTAAGATTCCTTTTAATATTTGGCTGATAATTTGTTTATAGTTGTGTGGGAAATCAAATCATCTTGTTTGCTGCATGAATATTAATGTGTATGTGTTTGTGTATTTGGAGGTAGTTAAATTATAACACGTCCTGTGACGTTGAGATATTTTGTGATGTCACACAAACTAAATTAATTCATAGGAGTATTAAAATGAGAATTCAAGAGAACGAAATTAAACTTTGTGACATTGTTTAGTGAATTCATAATTACGTGATTACAGTTTTATAATGTTTAGAACTAATTCTGTTGCCTTCAACTCTTAGATTTTGTTATAATCGAAAACTGCATCTTTTACTTTTATAGTCTAAGAGCCATCATTATTAATAAAAATTTTAAATTCGCATTTTCTTTAGTAATACGGAAATAGTACCTACAATTAGCTCTTAGACTATCATTACATAATTATCGCTGGCATTCCGATTCGTAAATCAACCGACGCCGTTAGCAGACTGATTTACTGCAGGTGTAGAACGATTTATTACACTCGATAATTTGATATTAGTTAATTTGAATTCTATAGTTTGATAGTTTAATTGTCAGAATTAGAGGCATTATTTTATTATTTACTAGCTGTCAAAAAAACAAAAATGAGTTGCCTATTTGTTCTTCCAGACTATGCTCTACGTCTATGCCAAATTTCATCGAGATCCGTTCAGCCGTTTAGGCTACAAACTAACAAACATCCATCCATCTAAACTTTCGCGTTTATAATATTAGTAAGATTAAATTAAATAATTAAACAGCATTTTAAATGTTAACGTGAGAATTTTAGAGACGACATTTTGAAAAAGATATGCAGTAATAGAAAAGAGAGATTCATAACTTTATTCTTTTGTGAACTCGGTTAAAAAGATTGGTAGCGTTACGAATGAAGTATTTTTTTTTATAAATCCGCTTAAATGTGATGGAAAGATCACCTTTTCTTAAATGATTAAACCACAGTAAATAAACAGAAATGAACTACATTTCATTGACAATTGCGTAATATTCATTCGTGTTTATAAAAATGGTTTAAAAGTTTAGTGAAAACGCACCTTAACTGTACTATATCAGACAGTTTACGAACTGATGACGCGTGCTCTGCACGGGGAAGTTTTTTCAATTTTACACAGCCGCAATTTTCAACAACCCACGGCTTATCGGCGTTCCAATTAATGATGTTTGCATTTAAGTTCTTATTTTTATGGAGTTAAGGTATATTTTACAATGTAAGCGGGATCGACATTTTCCCCGTATGCAAGTAAAAAGAATGACAGCCTAGTTTAAAATTCAATCATGAAGTTTTGAAAACATATTCGTGGTGGGATTCAACCGAAATGGATGAAAGGGCTTTGTTTTTGCGAATCGAGATTACTAGCTACAAATAACTTTCACAAAAAATACTAAAACTACGTTTAAATTTGTGTATTTTATGGCCGGTTTCCCAGCTAGATTTAACCGCTCGTTAGTTAAGTTCAATAAACTCAAGAAATACGTTTCCGAATTAGCTACCACGAGTTTTACTAAATTGAAACGATAGGTAATAACAAAATAAGTGGAAACTTCAGCAACCCAGTAATAAAGCCTGGCTCAAACTCCATATTCTCTTAAAAAATTTACGCCTGTCACATTTTCGTAAATATTCACAGAGGTTTTAAATTTTCATAGAGAATGTTCGGTTTGATTTTTTATACATATTTCGCCCGTGAAACCTGATTCTTAATTATATTTATAACATTATGGGAGTTCATTCACAGGAAAAGTTCTCGTTAAAATATTACACGCGTCGTAAGAGGATTACCTTCTTTCTGTACAGTTTATTGACTTATCAATAAGATTAATGAATGTCGCCTCATATTATATTACGTATAATAATTTTCTTATTCATGCAAAAGATTTATCTTGAAATATATTTATAAATAAGCCAAAAAAAAGTAATAAATCACAAGACGAATTTAAATAATAAAACAGCGCCATCTATTGAGTAACCTTACGCACACAGCATTAGGTCACTCAATAGATGGCGTTGATTTTGTTTTACAGTTCAATGATCACGTGTGCGTAAAAAATGTTAAATTGTGCAATCAAAGTTTACGGAGTGCGAAAACGTAAGATATCCTTCGGTCAAGAGTTCAGTTTCCAGCTTCATTAAGTTGTCATCGACTTTGATCGTTACCTTTACTGCTAATAGGCTCTTAAAGTTTACGATTCTGCCCACATACTTCCGATTAAATGATAAATGATTCACCTTTTACACAAGATACATCACTAAATGCTTTGAATAACATTAAAGGGAGATATTTTTAAAACCAATTTCATTATTTCGAAAAAAAATAATTGTCAATTTATGACCTCAGTGTGGAAGCTTCAATTTATCAAAAGCAAATGTCAATATGAGATTAAATTGCAAACCAAAATTAAACAGCATGATTTACGATTTTAATGCAAAGTTAATCCGACTATTGTAACTCTAGTCGTTACAATGAAAGAGCAAATTAATGGAGATGAAATTAAAAATAATTTATTCAACATCTCAGAGCACTGTTGTGCCGTTCCGTAGTAACTGGTGTTTTAATTAATTTTGTGAACACAACATAGTCCCTTTAACCACACTGTTTATTAAATATGAAGATTTAATTATATCAAACGAAAGCTAATACAAATTCTATTTGTACGTGAGACTAGCTGTTCCCCTGTAACTCCATTCACATCAAATTATGAAAATTTTTTATTGTTTACATTTGTCAAATTATCAATTGCAAATGTCAAAATGACATGACATGACAAACCTTAGCAATCTTACTTCTTTATGTTTGCAGCTTGTATGTCTCTTTCCCACATTAGGGTTTTTATTAAATGTATTTACCGTCTAAGTTGAACCGCGTGAAAATATATAGCCTAAAGCATGACGTAAGTGTGTGGCTTTTTATTAAAATAAGAATTATTAAAAAATATGCTGTGATTGCTGACATCTTACGCCACAAAGTAGAGTGTGTTTACGCTTCCTTATGTGAGTATAGATAATAGATAGAAATAAAATGTGCAATACACGACATTATAAGCTTTTTAATACTAACACAAGTTCCACGAATAACTCGTGTCACTGCCATTGAATTTAAAATCCTTTACATTCCAACTGACAATACTCACCGTATCCTAAGACCTCTATTGCAAATAGCAGTAAACATAACCAGAGGTCTTCTTATAATGGATGTTAACTCACGAGTGTCAGTAAAGTTAGAACAATAAACCGATAGTTAATATACAAACTATTTTCCAACAAAGTTCTGGAAAATTCCACAACTTTGGAAAAGTATCGACATCGGTGTTTACTGTTTGTACGTGTTAATGCAATTTACATGAAAATTAATGCATTGTTTTTATTTAAATTATTACGGACGCCATTTTGATTCTTACATACCACTTTCGACTTTCGATTCTTACAAAATTCTTACGACCACTTCGCTGCAGTAAAACAAAAAGCTATACATATTACTTCTATAAATAATCAATTTAACAATTCTATTTCATTTTCAATCCTCCCATTTTCTCTAACTCTCCTTTCATTTTACACATCAACTAACTTCTTTCCTCTCTTTATAACAGAATGATGAACTCCATAATTCTCGTCCTTTGCCTTGGAGCCGTATTCTGCACTCCTGAAAGCGTTCGTAATGACGACACGCATGGAACCCAGGACGCTCAGGACATGCAGGTTGCCCATGCAGAGCATACCGCCCCGCTAGAGAAGAGGTCCCCGCGGTACGACTTCGGCTTGGGGAAGCGGGCTTACAGCTACGTGTCTGAATACAAACGGCTGCCAGTCTATAACTTCGGATTGGGGAAGAGGTAAAAAACGTAATTTGGAAAGGGTTTTTTGCAAAAAATACTGACTGAAAGAGGAATTTAGATATTGTATCATCGTAAATAGACAAATTCAATCGTTACCTGTTATTAAAGTTTGTTTTTTCTGTTGTTTAGATCACGACTCTACTCGTTTGGTCTTGGCAAGCGCTCCGTGGATGAAGATCAGAGCAACGAAGAATTCGTTTCCGACATGGATCAGGCCCAAGCTCCAGAGATCTTTGAACAGTACGAAGACCCGGCAGGTAAAAATTTCAATATCATAAGTTTAAGAGCGGGGGCCCTTTGACTAAACAATTGTGATTTTCGATTGTTTCGCAGCCAATTCAACTGTTTAGTTGCAAAACTAAAAATCGAGTTGTGTGCGCACCTCCATATAAGTTCATAGGAATCAAAGCGAGACTAAACAGTTGTTTGATAGTTTAGTCAAAGGTAGATGCGACGTCTTAAGATTTTCTCAACTATGTCATAAAAAAATGTCTTCTAAAAATATTAATCACTTTAAATTAATTCTTATTTGTAAACTTTTCATCTTGAATATTTTTCTTAGTGTACAGTTGTAGAATCTAAAGTTATAATCTTCTTTACAGTTTACGAGATCAAGCGCGCCAGACCGTACAGTTTCGGTCTCGGGAAACGGCTCGCTGAAGATGAGGAAAACGAAGAGAAACGCGCTCGCATGTACGACTTCGGTCTGGGGAAAAGACCGCAACTCTACAGCTTCGGTCTGGGGAAGCGGGCCAGGAGTTACAACTTCGGTCTGGGGAAACGACTCAGCAAATTCAACTTCGGTCTGGGGAAGAGAGAGCGCGATATGCACCGGTTCAGCTTCGGTCTCGGCAAACGATCTGATGTAATGGAAAGCGACTACGAGGAAGTATAAATAAAACATCATTTTACTTACAGATGAAGTTTACGTGAATTATTAAAAATTATCCATCAGTTTTTAGTTTTAAACTAATTTCTAAAAAATTCTATACAAATAAGTAACTGAAGTTAATTTATCTACGAACTTTCGAGTAAAAAAATATGTTTTTTGTAATTGATTTCGTTGTGAATTTACCAGCCTTCACAACAATATTTTTAAGATTAACTAACTTTTTCTTAAATCGGAAAGTTTTAATGTATTTCACGTGACCGTTCTTCTCTGATAGAATTAAATGTTTGTATTTAAGCTCTCAATTGACTGGATCCCTTAGCGTATGCCAAATGTTATACCTTGCATATTATAATGATGGAGGTTAAATACTTAACTATCTTCAACTCTATCTTGTTCTTGATATGGTCGATGTTTCTGCAACTTTGCAATTTGGTATTGGAAATAGTTTTGTATATTATTGTTGACGTGATGTAGATTTTTGTATAGTTGGTTATAATTGTTAGTTGTTTCTAGACACGTATCATGGAACTAATGTTTGCAGTCAGACATTATTTACTGTTTACTAAAGAAGTCTTCGTATTAAAGTATAATTATAGCTTCTTTATTGTTAAAATCTGGATTTTTGTTTAATTCCTAGTCAATTTTGATCTCGTAATAGCTCTGTGAAATTAATTTAAGATTCTTATAAGTTTCTTTAAGACTTAAGATGTTTATAATCATTATACAAAATGCAATTAAATTATACAAATCATAGAATGTGGCAACATTATTTGTATTTATTTCAACTCCCTTATTTTAGTTAAAGTTTATGGGCATCGGTCGCTTTCCATTTCAGTGGATTCAGGTGGTCAGTTGCTCGTTTGCCACCTTATGCATACTAATATAATAAAGCGTAAACACACACTTCATTGTTGCCTAAGATGTCAGCAATCACAGCTGTTTTATAAATCTTTTTCTAATAAAAAGCCTTACACTTACGTCACGCTTTAGGCTATATATTTTCACGCAGTTAAACTTTATAAATATTTTGGATAAAAACCCTAATGTGGGAAAGAGTCCATAAGTTGTTGCCAATATCAAGGAAGCATGGTTGCCATGGTTTGTCATCATGTTATGTCATTTTGACATTTGAAATTGATAATTTGACAAATGTGTACAATGAAATATTTTTTTTATAATTTTATGCGGATGAAGTCGCATGGGAACAGCTAGTATTATAAAGTTTAACTCTACTCAAAAGAGATTTATAACAATTGAACACTGTACAATAATTACTTCAATCACAATGATGACAGTTAATAATTAAATGATTACTCCTGGTAGCTTTGCCGATGCCCAATGACGTCACGTGTTAACTAACGATTAGTGAGACAGGGAATAATCGGCAAACCTGCGTACGACTTGCATAGCGGTAGACAGCACGACATTTTATGCCTTAATTCGAGTGTCCAGTGGCAAGAACCTAATTTAAAAAATATACTGGAATAGTTTAGAGAATTACATTAGAGTTGTAGTGTGCTAGGTTAAAAAAAAAGATGTATCGAATTAAAAATTAAAACGTTACTAAAGTAACAGTTATTCTATACTAAGATGGCACTATCCACTTATCCTCGTAAGGTAATGTGGGTACGACCCTACGTCATCTTGTCACGAAAGCTTAGATAGTGACTAAGTAGTAATTAATATAACTTGACGAGTCTTATCATTTGGGTATCTATAAAAAACAATTAAACTAACTAACTAGGTGTTCCACGCGATCTGTCCCGTGGAATTTAAAAGTTACTTACTTATTACAATGTCAGCGCATAAAATGTGTTTATTTACGAAATTACATAAGAAACTTTTATAATTATTAGCAGTTCTCTACTATGCTATACATTTTTTGTACATATAAAATGAATCACTCTTACTAACTGAAACAAAATCCATTGCGTAGTTTTAAAGACTGACAGACAAAGGGTAGCGACGTTATTTTATACTATGTAGTGATACAATTGGTCTGCAAGAACTAATATGCATTCTAATTAAGTTTTTTTTTTAAATATGCGCGAACCGCATCGCGGGCGAAAGTACCTATATAAAACATTTCCAATATTTCAATAATGAGAACTACATTTGGTCTATATTCTTCCCCAAAGTGTATTTTAACTGCCTTTGTTATAAATAATTTAAAGGTACTGTTGATTATCATTGCAAAAGTAATAACCATCGTAATTCAAGTTCATTTGAATACGATATAAGAAATATTAGCTTTCGCCCGCGACTCCGTCCGCGAGGAATTAAAAAAAAAGTGAGTAGCCTATCTATTCTTACAGACTATCCTCTACATCTATACTAAATTTCATTAAAATCCATTCAGGCGTTTATGCTACAAACTCTAACAAACATCCATCCATCTAAACTTTCGCATTTATAATATTTATGATATTAAAAGCGGCTGCACACCTTTGACAAAAGAATCGCACATCTGTTGTGAGATTGTCGATTGTTTTACAGCAATTCAACTGTTTAGTTGCACAACTAAAATAGTAGTGTACGCACCTACATATAAGTTAATAGGAATCAAAGCGAAACTAAACAAATGTGCGGTGGTACAATCAAAGATGTGTGCGCACTCTAAGTTCACGACAGTATCTGTATTGTTATGAATCCTAAAATAACTTTACAACTCCCAACTGAAGATGACAACGTAAACAGAAATTTATTGCCCGATACACGTAAAACCTCGAACGTGTTTTATTCTTTATTTCTTTCCTGCGACAAATATTTTATATTCCTTTTTAGTGGGATGTTGAAATGTAAATTTATTGACGTGAAAAAGGCCCATAAATTGTAACTTCGTATTCAAAATGTTATAAATATCTGATAAGTATTAGGTTTTGTATTTTCTTTATTACTTATGAGCTGTCGCCCGCAAACTTCGTTAGGGCGGATCAAAAAAAAGCCATCTATCACATCCCCGCATGCATCTTCTACTAGCTATCTTCCAATCAAAGTCCCGTTCAAATCGGTAGGTACACTCGTTCCAGAGATAGCTGTCCGGTCGCCATTTTGTCAGCGCGGAATTAAAAAAAAAAGTAGGTAGGTAGTAAGTATAATATGCCCGTCTATGTCAGCTAACCTTCAGTGAAAGTCTGGTCAAAATCGGTCTAGCCGTTTCGGATATTACATGGAACAAACACGGCTAGCGGCCAGACAGAAAAAAATAAATGCGATTTTTGTTATCCACAACGCTAGTACATCATCTTCCCGAAATATGTTTTTTTTTTTTTATATTACGGACACTCCAATTTTATGATATGTATAGATATAGAGCAGCTCTTTGGATTACATTTATAACCACCAAATAAAGATTCATACTAGATTAATTAAATTATTAACCAAAAAGAAACCCTTACTATTTCAGCTATAGGTTCATTGACCTTTACAAAATATGCCAACTTTATAATCCACAAATTTTCGCCCCCGACTTTGTTCGCGGAATAAAAAAAAAACCTATGTGTTCCTGACTATCTTCTACATTTATACCAAATTTCATTGAAATCGGTTCAGCCATTTAAGCTACAAACTCTAACAAACATCCATCCATCCAAACTTTCGCATTTATAATATTAGTATGATAAAACATCAAAATTACTTATTAATAAACTTGTGTATAAATTAACATGTAAGCTGACAACTATGCGATAACTTAAGTCGTACTTAAGTCCTGTGTACCCTTTAGCCCAACAAACTTTACTTAAGTACTACTAAGCTCTATTTCTAAGACAGGTTTAACAAAATGTTAATACTCGTATGGAGGCCTCTAGTCCCAGCATTCGTCATTAATTTGGTTCAGGTCCGAACGTCTTGGAATACATCACTCACTTGAATATAGTCTTAGGTAGTACACGAATGTACTAAAAAGTAATGTTAGTCGGCACTGTACTAAATGTAACGTTACCGAACGGCTTCTGTTAATAGGACAATTAGTAATTTTAGTATACTACACGATATCAGTGTTCGCCTCTTCGTTGTTTGATTTGATTGAATATTTGCTAGATTGAAGCATCCACCTTCGATAATGAGAATCAAAAGTGGATAAAACTATTTATAACTAAATTTATTTTCGCTAATAACATATGTTTGACCCTGCTTAAAATGATATCAAGTAACATATAACCCTCGTTATATTCTATTCATGTATTATGTTCTCACAAATCTGAAGTACTAAAGGTACTAACTTGTGTACTAGTACGTTTTCCCAATTGTACTAGTATGGTGCGCACTTGCAGATGTTTGATTAAGCCCAAGACTACTTGAGTATTGTACCATATTAGTGCGAACGAGTTTTCAGCAATAGAGATAATTTTAACTACTGAATTCGGTTCTCGACTGACTTACTAGCTTAGACTGCTGCAGCTTATCGTACTTCAATACACAAAGAAAGCGAAGAAGGTCGGAGATTATCTTAGCTCAAAAACCTACGCCATTGGTTAAGAAAAGAGTACCAGTTTTTTAGAGCTGCGGTGTCAAGAGTGCCCTAATAATCGCTGAATTTCGAAAGAAGAAGCACATTAAAAGGAAGAAGTAACTAGGCATTAGAGTAGAGTAACTACAGTCAAAATATTCGTCAAATAAGTCCAGTTGGACGGTCACACGGCATCGCTTGATTTAACTAATCGAGTTGTCGGCGCGACGTGACACGCGCTCCGTTGATTTTATCACGCCTGTTATTTTAGGGAGTGTTGATTGAAATGCGTAATTTAATGTCATGTATTAAAGCTGAGACTACGCAGTTACTTTAGTGGAACTTTCTAGATCTTTAACAGTATTTATAAAAGTTTTTTTTATGTTATAACCTTCAAAATAAACCGAAGATGGTAACTAAAATTTTATAAGTTCTCATTAATAGAAAACTCGTTGATAAACATGTAACAGAAAGATACTTTCATTTCCTTATAGCATTGACAACTAAAAACAGTTTCAAATTTAACTAACACAATACCATTGTATTGTTTGACGCGAGGTCGCGAGGGACACTCGTCGCTTTTAAGTTAGAATTAATTTCTACAGTTTGCGTCTGTTGTTTGTTGT
This sequence comes from Papilio polytes, assembly GCF_000836215.1. Lineage (NCBI taxonomy): Eukaryota > Metazoa > Arthropoda > Insecta > Lepidoptera > Papilionidae > Papilio > Papilio polytes. The sequence continues at coordinate 37,248 of NW_013525508.1, forward strand.
CATACATTATTAAGCTTACAAACATAACACAGGCAAACATATTGTCATGGTTTTAATAAAGCATAAGGGATGCTTGCATAATCTTATTTAATATTATAAATGCGAAAGTTTGGATGGATAGATTTTTTTTAGAGTTTATCGTCTAAACAGTTGAACGGATCTCGATAAAATTTGGCACAGATGTAGAACACAGTCTGGTATAACACATAGGCTGCTTATTTTTTTTAAATCAACGCGGACAGAGTCGCAGGCGATAGCTAGTTATCCATAATTCGTACTCTTCACTCATTTAATAAACTATTAAAAACAGAATAAACCCTACACCTAAATAAAAAGTAATGTAATTTTTTCACTTGTAGTTACACGATCAATATATATAGGAATTTTTAAAAATGGTATGTTAGTAAAAATAGTTAAAACCATATTAACAAAATAAAGACATAAAATATATATTTGATAGCGTCTTCGTATCGAGCGAGGCGCGAGGGACTTGACGCTGTCATTTACATAATTACCAACAAATTGCTCGTTAGCGGCTATTTAATTGGATTAAATAGTTCAGTCACGTGCACATGATTGTAGACCTATTTTAAAATTATAAAAAGTACTAAAAGAAAGTATGGATAGGTAGTGAACACTGATAAATGAATGGAAGAGTACATACTAAGCCGGTCTTCTTTAGGGGAAAAATAAAATGACGATAAAAACGAGTGTTGCTAGAAAAAATACATCTTCAAAATAAGATAGAATGAATACAATTTAAAATAAAACCAGTACTGTAGAAAAAGTAAATCCTATATTAAAAGAACAAATACATTTCCTTGTAAAGGTGTAAAATTATTGCTGTCAGGCGTAGAGCGAGGCGTTACAATTCATTTGGTAGCCAACAGGTGTGGGTTTAATCTTTGTAAAAGGTTATTCCCGGTGCATATAACTGTTATGTTGAGTTTCATAATATTGCAATAAATACAAATATATCTTAGATTAGAAAAGCCTGCAAACGAGGAGTAATATCTTAATAATATAAATACGAGAGTTTAGATGGATGGATGTTTGCTAAAGTTTGTAGCCTAAACGGCTTCACAGATCTCGATGAAATTTGGCATAGACGTAGAGGATAGTTTGGAAGAACACATAGACTCACTTTTGTTTTTTTATTCTACGCGGACGGAGTCACAGGCGAAAGCTAGTATTTTTTAAAAGCAACCATAGAACTATTAGAAATTGTACTGAAGACAAATCGTTCCATATTTAAAACATTTCTAAGTATAAAAAATATATGAATACGACCACAAATTCTTACAAAATAACAAATGACGTACTCTACTTTTAGCAACGTACTGCCATCTAGCGGAGACAGGTTTCCTTTTATGTTAATGCACTTCAACTACATTATAATGGCCACTTTATATCTATTCACGTGTTATAAATTGTTACCAAGAAAATATTTACATAACTAGCTTTCGCAAGCGACTCCCTCTCAGAAGCAAGTAGCCTATGTGTTTCTTATTTATGCCAAAATACATCGAGATCCGTTCATCCGTTTAGGCAATAAACTCTAACAAACATCCATCCATCTAAACTTTCGCATTTATAATAGTTATTGAAATGGAATTTAAGAGTATGAGAAATAACGTGATAAAGTGTAATATATGAAAGTACCGGTAGAGGTAGACCTAGAAAGAGATGGATGGAATGCGTGAAAGGTGACATGATCAAGGGAGTGATGACTGAGATGACGGATGATAGAGTTATATGGAGAACGAAAACCCGGTCAAACAGTGTGCTTGTATTAAGATGTGCCTTTCCCTCCAGCTATTGGTCCTTTAGTGCGAATTTTAAAATTCTTAAATACTCTATATTGTGTTTTATAATCACTTCTGTACTAGTTTTTGCAAGCAATCGAAGTTTTATTTTTAATTTAAAAATTTTATCTTAAATGTAAATAAATTATAAATGCAAAATATTTACACCAAAGTTTCTGGCACTAAAATGTTAAGTTTCATGATAAAGTTAAAGCATTTACAGTTAAGTTGGGAGTTTAATTTATGAGCCAAAAGCTGCACTGCTCAGTCATTTTACTATGAAAGTTCACACCAAAAGAGAAAAGTTTCAGCCAAAGAAGTTTTAAGATGAGCAACGGATTCTATTCTCTTGTGAACAGATTTAATAACAAGATTCAATTAGCATGCATTAAATCTATACATATAATAAAATTGGAGTATCTGTTTGCAATATCTAAAAAAAATATTCCAGATTTCGGGAAGATGAAGTATTTGCGTCGTTGATAACGAAATAAAGATACATCTGTCATCAACATCTGGTCTCTGACTAAAAATTTGTTAGGGGAACGAGAGGGCGGCATGAAGATGTCTAAAAAATTTATCCAAGTTATAAAAGAAGCAGGAATCTTAAAAAAACAGATTAGAGTTCAATTAGTATCTAGTTTTAGTCATAAAATATATATAAAGGAAGTAGTTTGTTTGTTGTATAGGTTACCAATAACCATTATCCGGGACAAACCTCGTGTACCAGTAGCGATGCTCCCTCAGGAGCCTTCAAAGGAAGACAAATGAACTGCACCATTATAGTGACGTGTGACGTCATTCTTCATATTGTTTCCTATGGAATTTGTCTTTTCCTTGTTTCCTATAACACGTTTTTGCTTGTCGAAAGTCCACTAGCTTTTGCCTACATTTTTAAAAGCGCGGAATTAAAAAAATACTTTGTAACTCTGTTTTCTTCCAAACTATGTCCTGTCCGTGTTAAAGATGCGTAGTAACATCCATCCATTCGAACTTTAGTAATTTTATTGCATTAGGTAATTGAATCGTAGAAATAACCAAACTAAAACCGAATCTAATTAAGGAAGAATCAAAATTTACAAGGCCTAAAATTATTAGATAAATATGTCCTTTACTATGATAACAATAAATTTATGATAAAAAGTGCTTTAGTAAAATTTCCTTTTTCTTCTTTTTTGTCGCTTAAGTATTTACAGACTCGTCGTGGTTCACACACATTATGTCTCAGTGACCCGCTTCACAAGCCGCTGCCACTCCTCTCTGTACGCTGTTTTTTTTGCACAATGATGCAAGGGTACATCCATAGCCGTTCTTATCTGGTCAGTCCATCTCATAGGTGATCTCCTAGGTCTGGTGCCTGCCACCTTACACTGTACCGTTCGATGGATTAGTCATTACGCTTGCAGACATGACCATAAAAAAGTGTGTTAGTATCATTTTACGTTAACATATAATATTGTCAATACATGTCCAAATATATTCAAGTTCAGTACACACAATATCTGTATACCTTACGGAGTTACAAAGTCGTGAAGGCAACATCATAAATAACTTCATGTTATAAATCGATAGTCATATATCACGAATGCAATCGATATCCGTCTGTTGCGATACATTACAAATTATATTAACAAGAGAACATGATAGTTCCTCATTAATTAATATTTGACACTAATTGAACTATAAAATTTATTAGAGAAATTAATATCTCTTTATACATAACTTGTGGCACGCGAGTTCGTCCACGCGGTATTTGAAAATATAGCCTAGGTTTAGCGATAACGTAGCTTTTTTTATAACATTAGGTAGCAAACGAACAAGCGGCCTGAATCCGCCATAATGGCGAAGCGACCGCTGCCCATAGACATCCGCAATTGCAGATGCGTTGCCTAATCTTATCCGACGGAGGAGGAGACGCACATAAAGAGGATATTTCCCCTTTCTATGCATCTCCTGTACCGTCAAATCCACTTTCCGTTCCCATCCTCTTCTAATAAGAAAAGGGTGGTAAAGAGAAAGGGACTTAAATTAGGCCTCCGGCACCACACTCATCAGACGAAACACGGAATTGCTTCCATTTCACGCCTGTCTTCTGTGTGGTCGTGGTATTACACCGGACGTGTCGGCCCTGCAGTGCTAAGATGTTAAAGCGGGCACTACCACTTTTTACCACTACACATTTTTTGAAATCGGACCATTAGTTTTTAAGTTATTTCAATACAGACAAAAATATAAATCTCCTACCTTTATAATATTAGTATACTTAATTAAAGAAGTATAGATAAAAATGTTTTTTTTTTATTTTAGGAATACTTTTGTCCTAATTTTCATAAAGTGAGTTGTTAAAATTTAAGGAATGTCCCATCACTGGCTGAGAAAGGCTCAGATAGCTTAAAACGACGTCACTGTCAGATAAGGTAACAAAATCCGATATCCATGACATATTTTACACGTTGCATCATTATCAGACAATTTACAATTTGGTGGGACAGGCCCTTAGTCTAGAATAATGAAAGTACGCTTGATATTTAAAGTCGTAGGTGACTCATCGTTTTCACCAATTAATATTTAAATTCATTTAATTAAAACAGTTAAAAAACGGCAATAAGGGTGAGGAAAACGTACTTTATTATCGTAATAAAAGTTAGGGGCATGTTAATCAGTAGGACGTTTCGGGCTTTTAGAACTAAATAACGACACGCTCAACGGCCATTGAAGATGTAAAAATATAGAGAAGTTATTCAAAAACGTCTCTCCGTTACGCAATTTGGTGGACGTGATGAAAATGTTAAGTCGAATTTTGTATTGGTGTTTTAATAATTTTAAGGCGATAATAAAATAATTCTACGAAATAAATTTCGTAATAAGCAAGTACAAATGTCTTTATCGGAGTTTAGAGTTCTTCAAATATTTGAAGGTCAGTTTCTTATTGAATTTATACTAGTCTTTTCTGTTTTAAATAAAAGCATATTTCTTAGTAAGCTAGTTTTAATGTAACTAGATATATGGGGATATAGCTCAGTGGTAGAGCATTCGACTGCAGATCGAGAGGTCCCCGGTTCAAACCCGGGTGTCCCCTGTTATTTTTTGTCAATATTTTATAAATGAACTTTAAAATTTTACTGTAGATTTTTTCCTCGGAAACGTCTACGTTAGTTTCTTAAGATTTTCCTGAGGTTACATGAAATTTAACATGCTTACTTATTAAGAGTGTGCCCACACCTGTAACTAAACTATAGCACAACTGTTTAGTCTCGCTTTGATTCCTATGCGATTATACGTACACTTCGCCGATTTTTAGTTGTGCAACTAAACAGTTGAATTTTCTGCGAAACAATCGACAATCGCACAACTTCTCTGCGATAGTTTAGATCATATGTGCGCCCGCTTTTACCTAATAATTACTCGTTTTTTAATTAAAATGCTGAAAAACAATACAATTGTAAAGTCCTATAAGAGAGTATTAAAGTTTAAACAACTTCAGTTGCTCTGTTTACTCGCACTTCGAGCATTCAAGTTACGGATTTTATTCCCTTTGTACGATTTCACCGTTAAGTATTAGAAGTTATGTTTACGAGCTTAACAATCGGTGAGATAGAAATACGTTTGTTGTTTTGTCACATTGTTTAGATAATCAAGGAAAATCTCTAAATTTAAATTTTCACTTTAATTTAATTCATTTAGTTTCTTTTTAACGTAAAAATAGTCGTTCGAGTTAAAAAATGTTATCGTATTTGTAAATGTATAACATTCGTTATAAAATACAAAAATACGCTTTAAGTAAAAACTTATTAACTTAATCTGTACATATACGAGTATGCTCATTAAGTTAGGATGTATTTCTGCTTATATGGCGGTTACATTAACAGATTCCATTAGTTGTGTAGATTACGAAACATTTTTCTTCCAGTCTCGAGGGATAGTACTGCGACTTAAAAACATTTACGTACAATGTTTCGCTAACTTTATTCCTTAGATATCAATTATTATTCTTACGTGGGAAAAGAACGGGATGATGGTTGGGAATAGTCCGAATACACAGTATGCCAGTACGTTAGCTAATTTGCATTCGCCAGGCCATTGAATTTGACTCAAGCGTCAGTTTGCGTCTATACTGTGCTGATTTGCGTGCTACTGTACTGGAATAATAAGAATTGATACTAAAAATAGCCAACTAATATTTCTACTACGGGGTAGTAAAACAGCATGACATACAGTCAAATAACACTGGCCATCTTAACAGCAGGGATCAACAAAATTGAATGTATTTTTTCGTCATTACTCGGTTTCTTATTACTCTAGTAATAATAATAAATGAATATCAAAGCATATGTGTAAATAAATGTTACCAAGAAATAAATTTGTTTAGACAATAGATTTTTTAAACTAAGTGTGATATATATTGTTAGCATGAACAGAACGTTTTTGATAATAGAAATTAATTAGCGTCCAACACAAATGTACACAAAAGGCTGAAGAAACGACCACTCAATTTAAATGCGGTCCCATTAACATGTTACGATAAATGTGGCGTACTATTTGCATCATGAATTAAAACCATTACGTTTGACTTTACAAAATAACCAATTTGTTCAAACTATTTTATATTCCTTGGTAAAACGAATAAAAAGACACTTGAAATTAAAATAACTTTTATTATTTACTAATTAATACAACTGACAATAGAAACTTGATACGGATTTAAAAAACAAATAAAAAAACAAAACAACATCAATTTGCATCATATCCATGCGTAAAGATAAACTACACCTATCTCTTTTTCTCTCGTTATCTTTATACACAAAAGGAAAACGCGCCATCTTAAATTGAATTGCCAGTCTCTCTCTTATCGTCGACTTCTGTTGTCCTAGTAGTCGAGAGCACAGAAGAGCGCGACTCCCCGCTTGATCCAGTGGGCTTGTGGTTTATGCGTGGCCAGTTCTATTGTCATCACGTAGTTAGTGGAGTGGCCAGTGGTGGACAGCGTGCCAGCGCGCAGCAGCGTCTTGTACGTGGGGCACTCGTACAGCCCCTGCTGCAGCTTGTGACCCTGCTCCGGCTTCATGTAGATTATTGCCATCTCTGAAATAGAGTTTACAACTACTAGGACGACCTAGATAAGGCGATTATCATGTCAAAATTTATATGGATGGATGAATGAAATGAATCCATACATCATGGATGTTTGTTAGAGTTTGCCTAAACAGCTGAACAGATTTCGATGGAATTTGGCATAGATGTAGAGGATAGTCTGGAAGAACACAAAGGCTACTTGCATTTGCTTTTATTAATTCCGCGCGGACGGAGTCGCGGGCGAAAACTAGTTAAATAACAACTCCACACAACAATGAATTACCAGTGTACAATTCCTTGGCTCTGCTCTCCTCCAGTGACATGTCGCCCATGTTCCAGCGCGCGCCCTCCAGGTACAAGCCGCGCACGCAGCATCCGTCTTCCGGCTTCTTCGCCGGTGGCCCCGCCAGGGGCTGGACACAATTACAACAAATACCAGTTTAGTATACTCATATTGCATAATTACCAGCACGTATGAGCATATTATGATCGTTATTGCTTATACTAGGGTAGAAATGTTCAATAAATCTATCTATACTAATATAAAGACGTAAGATTTGTATTTTTTATATTGAAATAACTCAAAAAATATGGGGCCGATTTCAAAAATTCTTTCACCATTAAAAAGCTATTTTATCACTGAGTAACATAGGCCATGTTTTACCTTTTTTTCTAATCCACGCCGACGAAGTCTCGAGCAACAGCTAGTCGTAAATAAATACAATTCTTCTTTGTTTCTTTCTGCATCTCATCTGATGAATTTTCCCTAAGATTTCTAATAGTTGACATTACATTGATAAACGGAAGAGACTAACCTCAAAAGCGTAAGCTATAGTATCGATAGCGATGACGTGCTTCCTTGCGTAGTTCTGCAGCGCCCCGGTGAGGAACGCCTGCGGGAAGTAGAAGCCCGAGATCCAGAACACCTTGGGGATGCCGCCTTCCGCCCACTGCTGCATGAACAGGACGCGCTGGCATAGATCCTTCACCCACGCACCTGGGCAATAGTTTCTAGTTATCGTAACAGCCCCATACCATTAAAATCTGCTAGATATGTCATTTTTAATCAACTAAGTTGATTCTTATGAACTTATACGGAGGTGCGCACATTACTCGATTGTTAGTTGTGCAACCAAAGTCGTGCGATCAAACAGTTGTGCGATAGTTGAGTCAAAGTTGTGCGCCCGTTCTAAACGGTCGATACGATAGGCTTTTGCCAAGGGTACTCCCTCACAAAAGATATATTTGGATACCTGGAGCATCCTCATCTATTACAATTCTGCAAACATTACTATCTCGTAATTTATTTTAAAATTAAGACCAAATCATTTTACAATAAAATTCTATTAGCTGATAAAAATGTAAACACCTAAAGGTTTAAGCGAAGGGTAAGCCTTGGAACTCCACATTGTGGGCACGACTTGCCGCGTCAGACTGCCCGCCATACTCTCCAGAGCCTCCGACATCACCACCAGCCCTTTGAGGGCTTTTAATAGATCCCTATGTACCAGATTGATTCGTTTAATGACCGTCATAACAAAATATGGTAACATCCAAAATACAATTACAAATTGTTAACTTACTTTAAAGAATTACCGATGGCAACCAACAATTTATTATATCTGATCGCTTCTTGTATCAGCACGGTATTCAATGATTCCTTGTAGGACACGGGATAGCTAAAAAGAAACAAATATTAACCTTCTAGTTTTTTCCCTTTCTTTCCTATCACGTAAATACCAGGTAAGTTTTTTTTTTTATAACATAAGGTGGCAAACGAGCAAGCGGCCACCTGAATCCGCCAAAATGGCGACGCGACCGCTGCCCGTAGACATCCGCGATCGCAGATGCTTTACCTACCCCTATCCAACGGAGGAGGAGACCCACATATAGAGGATAATGCCCCTTCCTATGCATCTCCTCCACCATCAAATCCACCTTCCCTTTCCATCCTCTCCCTACAAGAAAAGGGCGGTAAAGAGAAAGGGACTTAAATTAGGCCTCCGGCACCACACTCATCAGACGAAACACGGAATTGCTTCCATTTCACGCCTGTCTTCTGTGTGGTCGTGGTACTACACCGGGCGTGCCGGCCCATTCGTGCTAAGATGTTAAAGCGGGCACTACCACTGTTGTGTTAAATATATTGCTTACTTAGTAGCAATGTATTGTTGATCAAGCAAATGTGGCAGGACTTCTAAAATATCTTTCGCCGCGCGCTCCGTCATCTCCTCAGCCGACATTCCCTCTCCGCTGCTTACCTCCTTTGGTTGGAGATCACGTAAAGTACCTGGCGAAAACAAATACATTACACTTATTCTATACTAGCTGACGCCCGCGACTCCGTCTGCGTGGAATAAAAAAAACAAAAGTGAGTAGCCTATGTGTTCTTCCAGACTATCGTCTATATCCATACCAAATTTGATCGAAATCCCTTAAGGCTACAAACTCTAACAAACATCCATCCATCCATCTAAACTTTTGCATTTATAACATTAGTATGAAGTAAACAATCTAAAAAAGTTGCTTTAAATTTTAAATTCCCTTTAAAATGATTTAAACAACCATATTGATGCAGTTGTAATAAGGGAGTATACCTTTTGTAAGATCAAATAGTAAGTTAATGCACACTAACTGACGTTCTGGTTGGTCTCGGACACGGCGTAACTGATATTAGCGTTGCTGTGCAGACCGAACAGTGCGGGGTCGTCGTTCAGCGGCAGCGTGCGAATGTACTTCGTGTAGTCTTCTATATTCGCCGCCGACGATTGCTAATCATCATTACACCAATAAAGAAGTGAAATTAATTTTCAAGTTTTCACTTATCTACCAATATAGTGTTACGTATATATATACTGTAAATATTCTTTGATAATTAGCTATTTTTTTGATACTCTTTGGTTATAAAATGTAAGGGGTAACCATGGTGATGTTTTGTTAAATCAGAGGGATGAATAAAAAGATAAATAACATGGAATAAATCGTTTAATTCTCAACAATGCATTTGTGTTGTATGTAACCTTTAGTGCAATCGCTTTTAATTATATCTCCTTAATATTATCCTGTTTCATGAATCACATGTAACAAGAAGCACGTTTGTTATGAGTGTGGATGGATAGCGTGAAAGGTAACATGATCTAGAAGGTAATGATGACTGAGATGATAGAGTTATTTGGAGGACCAAAACCCGGTGCGCCCTACGGGAGTAGGATAAGGTGGAGATGATGAAGTTTGTAACCTGTTTGTAAGCGCCGCTCTCGTCGAAGTAATACCGTTCACTGAGCACGGAGATGTTGTAATAGTCCGCCAGCAAGTAGAGTAGGCAGCGCCGGTCCCAGTCGTCCGTCACGCGCCCGCCGTAGTTAATGTGCCCCGCAGTGTAGGTCAGCATCTAGCCCACGTTAGTATCATCAGAGAATTACAACGAACTGTGCGTTTAAAGAGCGGTAACCCTCAAGATCTTACCCTGAGCGGCACTTCGATGTACTCGGTAAGGAACATGTGTAGTTGTGAAATGCAAATGCGTAGGTCGCCGTCCGTGAACTCGTAGGGGATATTGAAGCCGAGCGGACCAAACTTGCGCCGTTCCAGTACTACACCGTGGAACAAACACAGAGAGAACAGTAGCCACTGCAACAGAATTTACAATACATTTATTCAATGCAGTATTCGAGGAGATATTGCTGAAGTTACTTAGCAAATGTAATAAAACCTTGAAATTAGGCACTTTGCTGTCACCAGAATTGATGTAATCATTGAAATCTGGAACTTGATTCATATAAGCTTTAAGTAAGTTTGCTTTAATCCCGCGCGGGGGCTCCACTGTCATTTTATAACCTTAAACAGAAAAGAAACAAAACAAACATCAAACACTGAATCTTCTCTAATAAGAATTCACAAAGTAATCATACAAAAGACGTAATACCATTCTGCAGTAAGGCAACAGGGAAGAAAGGCGATGGAGTGGAGGTGAGCCACAACCGAAAGTCCTTGTGCACGGCTTCTGGCTGAATGTGTTCTACATTAACTTCCAGAACTGGCATCCAAGATGGCGATAAATGACAATTCTGTGAAATTCAGCAAATCATTTAAGTAAACCTTGGCATCCATATGTTCATCACGAATTTATGGCGTTACCTGAAAGAAGACCCAATTGCCGAAATCACAGCCATTCCGCATCATGCTCTCTGCAAGCGGACCCTGACCCTGACCCAGTGATATGCTCTCGAAACGTTTACCCATCTTCATTTTCTCGGCAAATTTCAATAAATCTAAGAACCAAAAACAAAACATTACTAATCTTAACAAGAATGCCAGTATCATAGACACGAAAAGTTCTGAAGCAATTCTTTTTTAAATTGTATTTCTTAAATACAGGTATTTATGTGATTACCAGCGGCAGGGTCTGTGCCAGTGGAGAGCACGAATATGATGGGCGCGAGAGGGTCAGACTCGCCGTAGAGCGCGGCGAGGTCCGCTGGCTGCGGCTCCACGAAACGCGCGCCCAGGCTTACCACTACATAGTCCTGCATTACAAACGACTTTGATAGATTTTGTTATATTTGGCACCAAAAAAGACCATCAGCCCAATTACAAAATTCAGGAAGAACTGACTAAGAAAACTAGAATTAAGTCAGCAAGTAACCATTACCTGGAAGCCAGGTATGACCTTGTCGGGTCGCAGACATTTAAGCACCAGCAACTTCTGGAAGGAGTCTAGTTGACTGTCCAAAGGCTTAGGGTAGGGCATTCTGTAAAACAATATCAATGTATCGTCTCCTAATGTAGATTCCGTAAGATCAAGTACTTGATATGATTACTTATGTGGGTTCCAAGCCTCATAGTAAGTGCGGAAGAATTTAGTGTGCTCAGGGAAGTCTTTGACGAACTGGTTCATGCTGGGCACCGAGGCTAGTTGTTGCATGTCAAGCCACATTCGCTCAGATATCCACTTCGGCTCCGGATTTTCCATTTCCTAAACAGAATTTTACTTGCACCACCAAATAAAGGCTTCATTGTATTAAGTTTTATCAACAATTATCAATTGAAATTGGGAAAAGTTGATATAAAATAATGCAGTTACTTCTTCAATCTTGCCTCCGATGAGTAAAAAGTTGTATTCGTTCATTTTGATAATGCCTTTGTCTAGATTGATACGCGCGGCGAGAAGAAACGCAAACAGCAGCTTGTGACGCTCAAACAAACTGCGGCACACGTTTTGGTACAGCAGAAACGTGAAGTGCTCGATTATTATTTCCACGCGCTCCATTATGTCCTCTGAGAACAAAAACACGAAGAATTAGTCACAGCTAATTAACAAAGTCTTACATCAATAGTTTATTTACAGTTAATACTGTGGGGCTTTAAAAAGATAAAAAGTCTTTTTGAGATGGTCGGCGTTTTTGAAAATGGATGATATTTACCATGTATATGTGTGCACTTACCAACAATTTCAGTCTCAGCCATGCTTCTTACAAAAAGCTTGACGAACCACTCGAGCGAGTACTGGTACATGGGGTCCACGTTGGCCATGCCCGACAGGCAGAAGAACAGAATCTGTCCCCTGTTGGCAACCGGCACGTAGTCGAGACGAGCCTCGTCGATCTCCTTCGAAGTCCTCTCAATATCTTCGACTTTAACCTGAAGCAAATTACGTCAATGAACATGTTCCAAATTGAAAATTTTATCAATTCATTCTCCGAAATCAAAATAAGACTAACAATAATCTCAGCGCTCTTTATTTTGATCGCCTCTAGGGTCAAGATGAGAGGCAAATCGTCTACGGGTGAGCCTTCGCTGTTGGAGAGGCCGTACAGGATGTCAGACTGCATGTCGGCCAGCTGCACCGCCATCTGCGCGCGCGTCACAATCAGCTGCCCGCGCAGCTCTTCTAAATCTGGTCGCTCCTGCGCCACCACTATAGACAGGAGCTGTTCTGCTAGACCACTGTGAATCAAAACACCCTACCATGTGAAATTAAAAAAAAAAAAGAAAACGTCCGTAATTACTAATACTAGGCTTAAAGTGCCTCCAGTTAAATCTACTTAACTTTTTCTATTTAAGCCAAAGATATTTTTGTTCCAAGTGCGTTGCCTTCTTTTAATTGAAGGAGGAGGGGATGGACTGAAAGAGGACATTTTCCCTAAAAGTTTATTATACAGTAGATGATGCCAACCGTACCTTGGCACAAGAGCAAAGTTGACAATCTGCACTTTGACAGAAGTCTCTGGCGTGTACTTCGGGTTAGGCAACTTGGTTGTAATGTAGAGACGAAAGCCCGCGGCGAAAGGAATAAGTGAGTCTCCGAGTTTTAGTACCAGTTGGCCCGCTTGTCGGAAATATTGACGCTGCAAAATAATACCCATTTTTTTTAATGGAGTTAACGATTATCTCATCAAAAACGGGACAATAAGCACAACTCAAATTAGTTAATAAATCACCTTCAACACTGGGTCTAGCGCTGGATCCAGTTCTTGTCCGACATTCTCCAGTAACAGGGGTTTGCCAAACCGCAGAGCGGACTCGAAGCTTCTCAGCAGGTCCCTGTCGTTTGGCTTGCACACGATCAGCCCTTCTATTTTACCCTAAACATAGACAACGCGTAGAAATAAGGAAAATGACTGAAAATGATACCTCATAAAATCAAATATCGAGTGTTTAACAACTCGACAGTACCATAGCTCTGATCCATTTATTAGCTTGCGTTTGAGGGTCGATGATGAGCGGCCATCTTCGCGAATTCGTCATCAACACCGCAGACTCTACCGACAGCGGGTCTCGGGGCAGACCGTACATCTGCCACGTCCTGTTATACATCAAATATCGAATGTGGAAATAGACAAGCTGTCTGAATGTTTACATCTCAGCCATTATTGAATTTGATTACTTGCCTTATCTGTACAGCGTCACCCAAAACCGAGAGTGGCGTAGCACCGTCTGTATGTGGTACTGCTACTTCCTATATAAGGGTGAGTTTTTATTTGACTTTTTATCATTTTCATTAAGATTAAATGATGCATAAAAGACATTGTTTCTTACAATCATATGTTCGATCCATTCAATCAATAATTCTTTACGAAACTCTTCGGTGAATGGTGTTATGTAACCAACGGCGCCTGCAAACAAACAATACAATAGGTAGCAGTTTAAAAGGACGCCCAATAAAATCTCTAAAATACGAAATAGAGGTTACAATACTTACACGCGCTAAGAAGAATATCTCCAATCAAATTAACTATAGCTACATCCAAGTCTTTGATGGTTTGAATCCAACGTACTCGTTCGCTTGACAAGCCGTTAAGCAATCTACAAAAAATAAATCATGGTATATTCACATTTGAAGAAAATTTTGGACAACCATAACCCCACAATAATTTCATCTGGACCTGTTAGCTCGATCCATTCTCGCCAGACACTGGTTGATGTCTTCTTCCATTCTCTTTTTTTCTTCCTCTTTTTCTTGTAGGTAAGCATTTAACTTGGCAATACCCAATAGTAGGGCTTGCATTTTTGCCTTGGCATTAGCAAGTACGGCTGAAATAAGATTAGATTTATTGATACCGATGGACAAACATCTAAATACAATATTAATATTTAGGAATTACCTTCTACTGCAGCGAGTTCTTGTGTCGCTCTGGCGAGGGCGTCCTTTTTGGGCTTAACGGCTTTGTTCACGTGGTAGTACTTATACATGGCGTGCACCCACATGCACAGCGACATGCAAGCTTTTGATACCTGGCAGGAGAATAAGAGAGATAAACGATTCCATCCAGCTCAATGATACCACCAAAATTTAAAATCTCACATGCCACTTTTATTTAATCGGAACATTAAAATGTAATTTATATTTTTTGTTTTTCACCTTCTGAATCTTGGCCGGTTGGTAATCAGGATTATTCACGTAACGCGTCAATTTCTTTATCATATCCTCAGTGATGCTCTCTTTATCATACTTCATTAACGAATCCAGGAAGCCACCAGGGTCCGCAAGCATCTGAGACCCTGGCTTCCAGTAGTTTAAAACTTTTTCACCGAAATTCGCACCAGGCTCCTAAATCAATTCACGGATTAACTTTTTAGATTCTTTGTTAAAAACTATAAAGATGCTACCTTATTAACTTGTGCATCATACTCACTTTTATAGGCTTAATGTCAAAGACTACACAGAGTGTTTCAACAACAAGCATCACTCCAGCCGGAGGCTTCTTTAGCGCCTTCACTTCAACTATGTCATTCTTATTTAGTTCTTTCAGTGCTTTCTCTGCGGCTAATAAAGCTGGCATAGCCTCGTCTGCGTAAAAGTAAATATTATATATATAAATGACATTTATAAATTGCATAACACATTAATGCAACTTACCCAAGTCTTTTTGCGCCTCCTCAGCCATCGCAGATGTTTCGCCTGCCATTTTCTCCGCCACAGCTTGTTCTTTCTCCACTTTGATTCTAGCTTCCTCTGCTATGGCCTAAATAGTAACACTTAAAATCAAATATCTAAGAAAATTTATTTCTTTTCACTTCTATACATATATTATGAATGGTCAAATATATCAATAAATAAATATTAACAGTGTCTGTCGCGATCTGCTCGATGACTTTTTTGGTTTCGTCCGCGGCGCGCTCCATCATCGGCTTGAGCTCCGCCAGCTCGATCTGCAACTGCTTCACTTCCACTTCTGTTTGGTTTAGTTTGTTTAAACCTGCCAAGATTTCCTTAATTGTCATCGTTGAGGTAATTCAAATGTACTCTGCTATCATGATCCTACCAATCTCCGTGTATAGGCTCTAGAAGTCATCTCTCCTACTCCCGTAGAGTCGGCTTGGGTTTTCGTCCTTCAAATAGCTCTGTCGTCCGTCATCTCGGTCATTACACCCATCTTAATTATGTCACCTTACACGCAATTCATCCATCTCCTCCTAGGTCTACCTCTACCGATGTATCTCCACACTCATGTATCGGCTCCAGAATCTAGCATTAAAGTTTTAACTAGTCTAAAATCTAGTGTGCTTTCATCGTAATAAAGAATAAAGATAAAATACTATACCAGTCTTCAACGCATTAGATTCCTTCAGAATAGCAGCTTGCTTCTTCTTGAACATCTCAGCGTATGCGGCGAGCATCTCCATGTAGGACATGGGAGTGACGTAGTTGAGGCGGTTCAGCCGCGCCAGGAAGCGCGTGCTCGCGTCCACCACGCTCTGGTGTGCGAAGCAGCACACCGACTGATACAAACGTAATAGTGGTAAATATCATACTTGTGTCCAAACTGCTATAAAACACCATCTTCATTTATTTACTTAATACTTTTGTACTCACAACCATCGAAAGTATAACAGTGTCGTTCGTCTGCAGCTCGGGCATATTCTCGAAGAAGTGTTTGGCGACGGACTCGAGCGCCGTCTTGGGCCACTCACTGAACCAGTCGATGGTGCAGCAGTTCACCAGCGAGGGAAACTGGCGCAGTCGAGCACGGAATATCTACACGGAGGAAACAACAGTAAAATATTTTAGGGAGACTTCGAGTTTGTATATTGTTTATTTTCCGATCTTGAGCTTACATGGCTGTGCGCGCACTAGTGGAATTTTTAGTTGTGCAACTAAACAGTTGAATACGCTGGGAAACAATCGACAATCGCAAAACAATTGTGAGATAGTTTATGCAAAGGTGTACTCTAAAGCAATGTAATACGATTTTCTTGAATTTTATGTCAATTAGATACAAATTGACAGTGACCTCTCCGACGGGACTCATAACAATGACGATGTGCAGGTTGGTGCGCACGCGGCGCTGGTAGCAGCCGAACAGATTGGTCTTGGTGGGCGCGAGGTTCTGCTCCATGGCCGCCTGCCGCACCAGCTGGAACACGCGGTCCAGGTCCTCCGCCTCGTAGATGTTGGGCACGTCGCCGGAGCTCAGCACGTTGTTCAGGTCTTCGAGGAACGATTCCATTTTTATCTAATAACATTAAAAACTCGACGATGTCGAATTCATTTTCTTATATAGTAAAACAAAGATACTAAAGATATGTGAACACAACTTACTTGTGCATCTGAGAAAAGGAAGACGATGCCCCTATTCTCGCCTCCCGCCTTGATCATAGTCTGTTTAATATCGTCGCGCCACTCCGTCATGCCGTATGACTTGGTGATTTCAATCTGGATGCAAATGAGCTCCGCCATGTGCGCCGCCAGGCGCGACAAGCTCTGACGACCTGGACATAAATGGACCAGTGTTAGACCAACTAGAAATCATTAGCTAGGCTCCCTAAAGGCCAAGGTATTGTTGACGTACCCGAGCCGCCCATTCCCAGTAACAACGCGTTGGCCATGGGCTGGCGCACGATGCGCGCGATGCGACACAAGTGCGACACCGCGTCTTCGAATAACACCAAGTCGATGGGCACCGTTGACGACAGATTATAGTCCTCCATGTAGTGCTGGAGAATCTCGTGCATCTGGACCAGGCATTACGTTACGTTAATGTTCTTTTATCTTCTGCCGTTTTTAACAATTAAACTAAGCAGCCCTTACCTCATCCCAGTCGAGAATCTCGATGTACTTGCGATCGTCAGCACCGATGTCCATAAAGTCTCCGAACAACATGAGTCTCCCTCCGATGAT
This sequence comes from Papilio polytes, assembly GCF_000836215.1. Lineage (NCBI taxonomy): Eukaryota > Metazoa > Arthropoda > Insecta > Lepidoptera > Papilionidae > Papilio > Papilio polytes. Next base: position 54,747 of record NW_013525508.1, read on the forward strand.
GTCATTCGGTTTCTTACCGAAACGTGTCTCAATTTTCTTATTCATCAATCTAAAATAGGAGAAGTAAGAATCAATTCAATGGGACCACTGAATAGATTAAAAAAAACTCAATACAGACACATGACTTACTTCGCAAACCACATCCTATCTTCTTTATTGACAAGACGATCTTGATACACCCGAAGATGCTCGTGATACCACAGCCTTATTACCTGATCTTCGTCCTGCATCACAATAAATGTAATTTTCATCATCAGACTTCATTAGTTCACCGTTTAGCATATAAATTAATCGAATATAACCTGTATGGAAGCCGGGTCCATCATCAGGATGCCCTGGAACACCTTGCTAAGGTCCCGCAAGTTGAAAGTGTAGTGGGACTTGGTAGGCGTCGGCAGCAGCTCCTCCACCAGAGACATGAATACTTCAATGGAACTATTCAAAAACGGCTCCTCGCGAATCTTAACGTTGTTGAAATTCCTCGTCCAGGAACTGAGTATCACGCTAAAGATTGCATACTAAAATAGGAATAAAAAAATAAAGTCATCATTATTTATCATTGTTTACTATATAAATATAGTCTTTAACAAGGGTTATATCCAACCTTGCTGCTATACTCCATCTCAGTGAAGGAGATGTAATGGAAGTGTCGCATGAGGCGCATGGTGACGGGGTTGCGGCCGCCTCCGGGGGGGCCCATCGCCGCCACAATGCCCACGTCCACCAGCGTCCTGAAGTCTCCAATACTGGTGCGGTCGTACCACCCTTCAATCCAGACTTAATACTTCACTTGAGACATTTTTACATGATCTAACGCAACCTATTGATGGCCTCAAAAGCACATATCAACAGTATTAATTTTATTTAAACTGACTAAAAATGCTAAAAATACTCAACTTGACAACTAATGTAGCACTGGGGAGAAAGTATTAGACAAAAAATTTTGTTCACTTTGCCTTCTGTATTATTTTTGTTCGAATCAAAGAATCGAGAAAGGATAAAGGTCATAGAATGTCTGATTTGTTTTTTCTTTTTACCCGAGAAGTCCATAAACTGTCTGAGCAGTTCAATAGGCGGCTGCGCGCCGTACACCTCTAGCGCGGGCATGTTGAGGTCGTCAATGAAGAACACCTGCCGCTTGGTGGGTGGCGGCCCGAACACGCCGCGCCGGCGACGCTCAAGCTTGCTGTCTATCACATCCTAATACCAACATATAAATGAATAAATACTTAGTACTAACAAAACACCAAAGTTAAATATTAGCACGCAAATAGAGAGTCCGACCTGCGTCTGATTGGCGGAAGTTCTCGCGGAGAAGACGATGAATTCGCAGATAAACTTCTTGTGTAGACCGCGAGACAGCTTGGAGGAGACGGTGACCGTCTTCCCTGTGCCGGTGGGCCCGGCGCACAGCGCGTGGTTGTAGTTAGTCACCTTGTAGCCCAGCAGCGCCGCGCTGCGAACGTTGTCCATTGTCGGCACTTCGATATCTGTCACAACGGACTTCGTATACTTTACGTTAAATATGTATAGATTGAGCTGGACCTTAAAGCACATATTTTTATTTATTGAACAAAAATAAAATATATTACATAAAAATATTTGAAGCAGTACAAAAACCCACACAGTTTGACGTACCCACAAATCGCTTCGTTTTACATATAAGAAATGCTAAAAAATATAGCCTATGACACTCACAACCACACAAAAAACCTTTGTAATCTTCCCAACAGTCTCTAAGCCATTGTTAGATATTGTATACCTGAATAAGGTCGCTCTGGATCCACTTCATACTCTTCAACATTAGCCATCCAACTGTACCAGTAAGGATTGGCAGGTTCACCATCTTCCGTAAGGTCCGTGAAACCGCCATCGTGTAATCTATTACAGAAAGATTGAAGTCAAGGCCATACACACCATACATAAAACAATTATTTTTCAATACTTACGTGTAGTCGTAGACTCTCCCTTCGGTTGGGAACTGTGTTTTCATATCGGCACCTCTCATCAAATCCCGCATGAAGTCTGAGAATACCGCGCGGCTGTTGTGGTCACACGTCGCGCCCACGGACCAGATCACAGACCACACAACCCAGCACGGCGCCAGTCTCGCTGCCAACAGTATTACCCAATGTTAAAATTGTCCAGTAAGCCTCTATAGAGGTTCTATCTTTTTGATTTAAAGCGTGCTATAGAACTTTGAACTAAAAAACATGGATGGTTTTATAGTCGCAGAGAATCGCATAGAATGGAGAAACGCCCTCCGAGATATGTCCAGGACGAGTGGTCAGACTCCCAAAAATGAGGAGGCGATGCGCAGACAGAGAGAGATAGATAGAACTTAGTAAAAGTTCTATCTATCTCTATAATTAACGATATCGTCTATTATATCAAGACACATGAAAGATTTAGTATAAACGTCTCACGCATGAGTGCGAGGAAAGGGGGCGCGGGCGGCGGGCGGTCGTCCTTGCCGGTGAGGGGCCGCAGCCGGAAGTCGAGCAGTTCCAGAAACTTGAGCATGAGCGCGCTGTCGATTGAAGGCACGATCTCCGTGAGCCGCGAGCGCAGCAGCTGCAGCGAGGGGTACACGTACGTCTCGATCAAACCCGGCAACAGCCTGCGGATACTGTCACCTATCTAGAAGGAGAAAAAAAGACAGTAAAGAGAAGAAAACAGAGAACAGAACAGAAGGAAATTTTATCAAAAGTCAGTAAAACCCTTACAGGTGGCAGATTGCTCTTTAACCAGGCATTGACTAGCGGCGGTAAGCCGACCACCTGGGCGTCCAGATAGACCATGCCGCAGCGCGACACCGTGGCCGGAGACGCCACCGCCAGGTCCGCCACCTCGAAGATCATCCGTTGTCGGTCCGTCATCTTCATGATCTCACCACTGGATAGGCATAGTTTCTTGTTGTCGTCCAATACCTGATACAGATTCATAACGTAATTTATTATAAGCAGTAGTCAATTTAAGTAGGTTATAAAGATTGGTAGAAATATCTTCATTACAGTATTCATATTCTCTATCCACACAGCGTCCACAGGCCCGTCAAAGATGTACCAGCGTTTGTCCATATCCTCGACTGCGATCCCGGCGCGCACTAGACTCGACAAGATACCGTCCGTCCTGAACACCAAAGGAACAAAACTACTTGTAATATAAAAGAACGTGAGAAATATATCAACATCTTGAGAATCTAAGAAGTATAGTTGTTTACCATTCGTGCGTCTGCAGATCAAATTCTCCGTAGAGCTGGCCCATGGTGATAGACTTGGGGTTGACGACATACGTGTGCACCGGGGTGAATGGGAACCCGTCTGGGGCCAATTTGCCCTTAATCGCTGTCAACGCGTCGCGTAGCACCTCGTAACACTACAGACCACAAACAAAATTAAATGATTATCATTTTTGTACTATTGTCTATTTCAAAAACATTGAAAAATCACTTTTGTTTTTCCGGATCCTGCTGGTCCCACCAACATGAGGCCATGTCGCACCACGGTGGTCTCGTATAATTGAATTATCTTGAAGATAAACGCTGGAATATATAAAAAATATATTACAGACCAAACCATTTGAATCGACGATTAAATTACTTTGGAAATTTTAATTCATTCGAATCCAACATAAAAAACTACGTTGTTACTCACTGTACAATTCATCATAACCTCTCTTCACTAGTATGTTCCTGATAGACTGTTCCATTATGCCGTAGTCTACTACAGGAATCTCAACACGAGGGAACAGATCAGATATTATACCTGTAAATCAAAAAATATATAATTAATGTAACCATTAAGGCATAAGACCTACGATTTGGTGAAGACAAATTAAGGATCTCTGCAAATTTCTTTGGTTGTCAAAATAAGGATGACGCTTACCATTAAATAACAGCAAATCATCAGCAAGGAACTTGGGTACGTTGACATCTCTGAGCGCGCGCAGCACGATTTGGCGCTCGTCGCCGTCCGGCATCTGACGGATGAGGTTCCCCGCCACCAGGATCACAGTCTTCACCGCGCGCATGCCGAAGTCATAGTGGTCCTGATACATGTCACAGATAAGTAGACTCTATCGAATATAATTTCCATGTAACAAATGTCAATATTTCAGTAACCTGTGACGACAACTGTTCAGAGCTAAGCCTGAATGTGGTCGTTATCTTGCCCGCTAAGATCTTGGCCTCGTAGAATCCGTAAGAGAACAGCGAGATCTCCGCGATGAGGGCGTAGTCAGGTACCATCATAGCGATCGGACGGAACAGAGCTTTCAAATTATCCGGCAATTCTGTTCGACCTGATAGGAGAAACAAAGAACGATAAAAGATGAATCGTAGATTTAGTGTCAGTTAGTACTATATGTTTTTTTCGTCACCAGCATATCCCGGATTCATTGTGATGAAGACGGAGCAGGACATCTTGAGCGGCAACTCACAACCTTCAAAGATAAACCTATCCTGTTTCGCAATTTGAGCTTTTTGAATTGTAACCACCTGGGAATTAAAATCAAGCAATAATTACTGGAATAGATTCTAAATTATCAACTCCATTATAGGTACTAATAAGTTGTCTTGGATATATTAATGTTGTTACCTGTTGAGCAACCACCGATAGTACTTCAATGTCAATCCGATTGAACTCGTCAAAGCAAGCCCACGCGCCGGACCTGACCAAAAAGGTAAAATTACGCCCACGATATAATACTTTTATGTTTGTAGTTATATTTACTATGTTAATATGACTTACGCCGCCAGTCCTTTGAAGAACTTGCCCATAGCCATGAAGTCGAGCTGATCTGAGCAGTTGAACACCACACACTGCACCGCTAACGCTTTCGCCAAATCCTAAATAAACAATTGCACAAGGACACTTTAGATGCCATCATCTCTACACCATTTCATTCGATATCTGGAGTCAGCTGCAGGAATACATATTGCACTCTAAATAAGCAGTTCTTTAAAATCTACATACTTACCTTGGTAGTCTCAGTCTTGCCGGTGCCAGCAGGGCCGGCGGGCGCACCGCCGAAGCGCAGGTGCATAGCACACATCAGCGTCAAGTAGCAGCGGTCAGTCAACGGCGTGATCACTAGACGACCGCTAACAACAGAAACATATTTAAAGTCAACAAAGACATTGTAAATAGTAAGATCTCGTCACAGACGTAAGACTAAATTGAAAAACGGAAAAAGTATGTTACAGTAGTAAATGATGAACAAATAATCTAGAATGCTGAATAATATTACCTGTTACCCAAATATTCGTTCTGGTATGTAAATACGGAGTTGAGTGCGCGCACGTCGCAGGTGTTCTGGCTGAACTGGCGGTAGTACGCGGATGTGTCCAGATGGTCCTCATCCTGGTATATCTCTGGCGACTCCCCCTCCTCTAGCGGGTTCATTTCGCGGACCATTTGGTAGTACCTGCAGATAGACTATTGTTAAGAAGAAAATCAGTACGCCCTATCGTTCGTCCCTATGACATCTGTCAATGTCATTCAGACGTTTTAGAATAGCGCGCCATTCTGGCGGGAGTTATAGTGGTACATGTTTCTTTTGGCAGCCAGCAATGTTATGAAAATGACATTGAATGGCAGGGCAATAGTGACATAGCTTCAGTTCACTTCGCGTCTTTACTTTACGCATTTTTCGTGGTTCGTCGTCAAACGCTAGTAACTTAGTACGTTGTCCTGTACCCTTGTGTCCTGTGACCGTGTACCTTAGTTGACAGGTCCATTGGAAGTCGTTCACGTTCTTGACGTTCTCGTCAACGAGCGTGGCAGTGACGTCACGAGCATGTACTTCTATCACTATGAGCGCACACAGCACCTCGCGCTGGAAGAACGTCAGCTCGCCCTTCACCAGCGCGCGCAAGCTGTCCAACTATACAAGATGGTTCATATTTCAATATACAATAAGAGCACAGAAAAAGAACACAAGATCTTTAGTTCATGTTATGATGAGTTGAGGTATCTCTCCTAAGCATACAAAGTTTTCTAGTTTGTCCGCTAGGGGTTTTTTAAATTCAAAATTGATTACTTATATCCTTAATATGTCTTAACTAACTAACTGATAGAGTCTTTCTCTTGTGTAGAAGTCTTTAGTTATACCTGTTGCAGCATTTGTTCAAAGAATTCCTCCATGCGGTACTCCGTGATGGCTTCCTCTACACCAGCCGTCCATGCAAGCTGCGAGCCCGCAATCACCACCTGGCCCGGCCACCGCAGCACCCACTGGTTACGTGGCAGCCGGTACAGCTCCTCCAGACCCGCCACCAGCGTCAGACGAACTGTAATTTGCACACATATCTTACGTACATATACACTGCAAAAGCCCTACAGAAATAATTTTCTATTTCCAATTATATAATTGTAATTAATGTCAATTACATTGTTGTCTACTCACTTGTATGCCTCATAGTATCTTCTAACAGTAAGAGCCATTGCTCCACGTTTGCGGTTGGATAGAATTTGTATTTCAATTCCACAATTTCGCCTTCACTCGAATGCATTTCTGTTATCTTCAAATCGACCTCGAAAGTAACCTGCAATAAAATTCTATGTTTATAAGCATAAACAATCATGAGATTCAAATTATTGTCATCATTATCATAAGTAGATATAGATAGAATTAAGCAAATGCTAAGCTTACCTTGGCGATATTCTCAAAGCACTTCCTGAGATGTGGCTGCACAGCGCGCGGATTGCGTGACTGCGAGAGAATCTCTAGCAGTTCGTCGTCGCTGAGGAAGAAGAGACGCGGGAACCGGATCCTCTTCACCTCCATGTACTCGCTGAGACCTCGGGCCACGATCTCCAGCAGATGTATCGCTTCCACCAGACTGTCGAGTAACCGACTGTCGGGACACGTTACCATTATCTGAAATATATCAATGATAAATCTTGAGGTTTTCCCTCTGGAACCTTCCGTCGAGAACACACATCAAAATCTTCATACCTTAGGGCAAGCAGCAGCGGTGCCCATAATCCTGCGCCAGATCCTCTCCATGGTGCCATATTTCTTGGCTTCGAAGGGTAGCTGACGCGAGATATCTTCAGAATTGAAGATCGGCTCCAAATACATCCATTGCCTGACATAAAGTATACTTGACTAAAAAAAACTTTAACAGTCAAAAAGCTACACTAAAGGCCAGCCCCACCACTGGCTAGAGGCTCAGATAGCTTAAAATTGACTTCACTGTCAGATAAGGGAACAAAATCCGATATTTACATCACGTGTTTTACACATTGGATTGTTATCGGACAATTTACAATTTGGTGGGACAGGGCCAAAGAATCACAATTTGTAGATAACTTTAAGTTCTATGATGTCTGTATATTGGTTTACAATTCTACATAATCAGTTCCTAATATTAAACCAGCGCCAATAATGAAATTTGAGAAAATCACATGGCACATGGCAAAAGTGCTCACGTACTTCTGGCATTCGATCCACTCGTCGACGACGCGCTGCGTGAGGCGCAGTTTGTCGTCCCACTCCTGGATGCGCAGCTCGAAGGCAGCCTTGAAGGGGCTGAAGCCCAGCTGCTGCGTATTCAGCAAGTGCTCGTCCAGCAACTGCAGCGTTTCGTCTGCTATCTTCATTATGTACGTGCCTTAACAATTATTTTATAACGTAAATGAAGACAATTTATTTACATTTCACAAAACCACTCCCCATAGTGTTCTAGGGAAACCGTTAAAACTGTAAATTAGAAAACATCCATACTAATATACTAAAGAGGAAAGATTTGTATTTTTGTATGTATTGAATTTCAATTATAGATTTCGCCCGAGACTCAGTCCGCGTGGAATTAAAAAAAAAGTGAATAGCCTATGTGTTCTACCAGACTATCCTCTACATCTTTACTAATTTCCATCTAAATTCGTTCAGCCGTTTAGGCTGCTAACTCTAACAAACATCCTCTCATTTATGATACTAAACTCTCGCATTTATGATATTAGTAAGAAGTAAGATTAATAAGCTACGTTATCAGTGAGTAACATAGACTGTATATTTTTTTATAATTTCATGCGGACGTAGTCGCGAACAATAGCTAGTCTAAAAAGTTTTCTACCTGTAGTCTTATAAGGAGATACTTCCATGACCTTGTTGGCCCACTCATTGAGCATTTTGTCGAGTGACTGCTCGATAACATATTCCTTGGAGGCGAGCTCGCCGATCTCCGAGATGAGCGTGCCGTGCGCCGCCACGCCCTGCTTCAGGCACATTTGAAACGTTTGTTTCTCGTTCATTGTCACCGTGATACCTGAAGTAATAGATAATTATGTTAACATTTGAATTTGCCGCGAAACAATCGACAATCGCACAACTGTTGTGTGATAGTTTAGTATGTGTGCACCCGCTATAAAAGTTTAATCCGAGATGACCTTTTTGGTAATACCAAAAAGGTAAAGTTAATGCGGGATTTTGAAGTAATCTTTGATATTAAAAATATAAGTCACCAGCTCTATCCATAAACTCCTTCCAGTGCCTTTCTTTCATTCCGGGATTCTTGACAGCTTGGAGGATCGGTATCAGTGGTTTGAAATTATCGATATCGTCCTGTGAGATTCAAAGATTTATTTCTAGGATAATTACTTACTTTCAATGCCTAGAAATATTAAAAATATTGCCGTAGTTACCCTAATATCCACAGCAACTTTCTGTATTTTAGGCAGATCGGCAAAAGTACGAATGCACTTTAGTATGGTTTTGTAGTATTCGCTGACAAGAGGCTCGATGGTGTCAGCGTCGACATACATCAACGGGTTGTCGAACCACACCTCGCGTGATTTCAAGAAATCTAAAAAAATATTTGTTAATTGTCACAAAGAAAGGCAACTCTATTTCTTTTCAATCCTATATTCTTAATACACATACCAGAAGCTGTCACCCAGAGGTTTCTATACGGCTCAAACTCTTTAACAAGTCTGTTAAGATCCGCAAACGGTATCACGGGCTGTCCGAACAATTTCTGCCGCTGGTTGAGGACACGGCCCCAATCTTGAGACTCCTTCATCGCCTTCCATGCCTTCTTGATGTCGTTTGCTATTTCATGCACCTACAAAACAGTAAAATACTATATTTAACGTATCAGAACCTATAACCCCTTCAAATAAACAATATCACACAAGTTCTCTCTGCAACTTCATTAAGTGCACCTAAGTGGTAACGACCAATCGATTTTTTACCATAAATTACTTGAATCAACATACAAAATGCTATATTGTTTTTAATATCTACATTACCCTGGTCATGTCGTTCTGCAGCGTGAGCGCCATGCACTGCGAGGTGAACATATCTATCTTGTCAAAGAGTGTTTGTTCGTCCTGCTGGTGCAACTTCCAGAATTTCTCCTGCTCCTCCTCCAAGAAGTCCGTTGTTGCGTCAACCTGGACACAAAAGGATAAGGAAAATGCAAAAGAACTTTTAATTTAAATCGAAAATTTGAAATTGAAACTAGCCTGCTTTGTAATAACAAGCGGCCATCCTATAGCCTCCCACAATGCTCTGAAATCTTCATTTTCTAGCGGCGTAAAGAATGCATCCAACACTTCGTAATCCTGAAAAAAAAAGTGTCTTTTTCTGTACTGTATTCTGTCCTGTATCATTTTTACTCAAAAATAAGGCATAGAATGCAACCTTTGAAGACTACATTTAGAAAACTTATTTTACCGTATTAATTTTCTTCATGTTGTCATCTTGTGTCTTCAATGCGAAAGGAATGCTTTCCATCCACTCTCTGATCTCGAAGACCTGCTCGATAGTGTTCGGTTTCTCGCCCAGCTTGCGCATCACTGACTTGTACGTCATGATGACGTCATCCACCGCGATGCGTACCTCCTCCGCCCACATTACTAGCAGCGCCTTCATTATATCTGATCGCTTCGTTACTAGCAGTTGCTAGAAGAAAAACCAAAGCTAATGTTTTTCACGCAGCTAACCTTCTAGTAAGTATGAAGTATGGCTAAAGAGGTACCTTTAATGTGTCAACGTTTATAGAGAAGGGCCCAATAGTAATGTACTGCGGCAAACGTAGAATAAGCGCCTCCTTAGCGTCGTAGTGGGTCTGCACCTCTTCTCTTGTCTCTGACGCTGAATGTTTCTCTTCTCGGAAGTTTCTATTTATATTAATAACAATTTTATAACAACCGTAATATCTTTTAGAATGTTCAAATAGGGAAACTCACTCGACATAGTCCTCGATGGTGAGAAGAAATATGTCCCTATATTCTTCGTACTGTCGCATGTATGCTTTGAGCGGGATGATCGCCTTGCGGTACGCCTTCAGAAGCCTCTCGCGATAGTCCACCACATTAGGTTCCATTAGACCTACAAAAGTGAGTTAACCAAAAATGTAGCATCTAGCTTTTTACCCCTACTCTATAACCCGAGGAAGTTGTAAAAATCTTCAAAACTAATAAATAAAATAATAAGAAACTGTAAGCACACCTATAGACGTAAGAACAAGCTCGTTGTCGAAAACCAGACCAGTTAGGATCATAGGATGGACTTGAGGTATGAAGTGGCATCGATACAGCATCTCGCGGAATAAACGCTGGATTACAATCTAAAAAGACACGTCATCAGTTAGTTTATAGAAAGTATAAGAAATACTTTAAAGGAAACGGGGAACCACCACATACACATTATTGTAACTGAGGAAAAAATATTAAAAACTAACAAAAAAAAACATCAACTGACCTCAAATTGCTCCGGCGGCGTGGTATAATAAGGTCCATCCTCGTTCATCATTAGATGAAAGTAGAAGAGGGGCGGGGTGTGCGAGGTGAAGGGAGAGTTGATGAGGTCGTTCGTGTCCCACTCATAGTCTTCCTCGCAGCTGTACGTCACTAAGCAGGGCGTCTCGCACAGCGTCACAAACATCAGCATTGATTGTTCAATGCAGTACCGAAGTGCATACTGGCAAAATGCATGCATCATAGGGTCAACACAGGATATATTTCTATCTAGAAACTTTTTCAAAATATTTGTACCTGCATACGGAATCTTACAAGCTGCATGAATCGACATAGTTTGCTAACAGAGTAAAACTGCCACTGCTTCTCGTAGATATTGAACCATCTGCAAAAACATATAAGCTAAACTCTCTTTCTATAACAGCTGTAGAGCTAATTAGACTGATCATTTACCCTTTCCCAACATCTCTGAATGACATCCTGATGGCGTGTGCGGTGTTGTTCAACCAGGTTATGGTCAGATATTTAAGCATCTGTGAACAAAAATCAATATATTACCGGTACATCGTGTTACCTAGTAGACCAGTATAAGAAAAACATCGCTACCATTTGCGTGCAATGCTGTTGTGCAGCATCAAACTCCGGTAGTCCGACATTCCTGCCGTAATTTAGGGTGAAAAACAACATCCCTTCTACCTGAAAATTAAATTCAAAATCGCATTGCATTAATGTTGCAAAAATTTTATGGCTAGGAGTGTACACTTTCATTGACATGAAGCACTCCACTTCTTACCTTTAAGCACTCATCTACAACCAAGTGTATACAAGAGACGGACTCTGTAAGTACATACAACGAATACCATTGGTTATACTTCATACGTCCAGCGAAATCTTCCATCACACATTTCTTACGACCTTAAACAATATTTTAACAAATGTATGACTAAAAGAAAAATGTTTCCTTTTCTTTGACTACACTATCGCATATCTGTTGTGTCTATTCTATGTCTGACAGATTTGCAGGTTATAATTAAAACTTACCGTATTTCGGCACAGGGGGTACGTATTCTTTGGTCGGTGGTCGAACAAAGTTGTACATGCCGGGATATTTTTGTACCATGTATATCATTTTCATTTTGCCCTCCATCTTTGAGTACAGGAGCTCCGCCTAGTTAAGAAATAACACTAATTACGTATCTTTAGTATATAACATAATTTGTCTGTGTTAAAATAAGTCAAGTGACAACTGTATTAAGACACCAGTAATATCGTAAGGGCATAGAATCTCGCTTATCCGGCTCGAAGGACCAACCTCATGTCTAAGCCTGATCATATGTTCCTCGTCCACGTCCTTGGCCTGCTTGTGTATCCGCACCATTCGTACGATGCCCGGCATGTACTGCAGGGGCATCAGCGGAAGCCCGTGCAAGATCAGGCAGTCCAGATATAGATAGAACCTAGCAAATGATATAGTCGTGACCTTGACCGTTGACCTTTTTTCTTCATTTTGGTTAAGACAATTCTACAAAGAAATGAATCAGCACGAACCGATCGCTGCTAGAAAGCAATCATGATTGCATATGCAATAGCAATGATGATGAATAAAGAAGACTTTTTTTTGTTTATTTGAGAGTTAATTGCATTTCATAAGATATTGATAAATGAAAACTGTATTAATCTGTGTAATAACCTTATATTATTCTCCACTTCGTTGCGGAAGTCAATAGCGAATTTAACTCGTTGCGCAAACGTCTCGGGGTCGTCTGCTTTGAACATCAGACGAATACGGGGGATGCTGGAATTTATCAACTTTAAAACGGGCTTCAAGGAGCAATAACCTACCTCTTTTTTTAGATGATGCAACGAGACAGACTATGCTATATATCCAAGAGTGCAGGGTTTTCTAAAGTAGGTATATTATTTTTAAACAATTAATATAATTGTTACTAGGGATATTAATTTAACACTCTAAACTAGCGGTCCAGCCAGGAATGCGCGCGAATATCCATCCTTCTTATGACATTGACATCTGTCAGCTAGGGACGTGACGTTTATGCAGTCTAGTGTTGCATCAATTTTAGAGCACGGTACTAATTTTATTCTTAACATTATGAAGTAGTAGAACATGATACTCGTACGGATGAATATGGTGCTCATTGAGTGTGTTACCCACGTGACGTCTTCTAGCCGATAATATTATAACTTCACAGAAACTGTCATATTTAAAATCACTCACTTGAACCGTCGCTTGGAGCCATCCAACGCCATCACTTCCCACTTATCAGTGAGTTTATCGAAGCTGTATATCGCTACATTGGTCCACTGGAATAAAACTATACTATCCACATCAAAAACGATTACCCATTGGTTGAAATTCGATCTAATTCAGATTTATTCTTTTTTTACGGATTTAAAAAAAGGGCACTATTTTCTTTGGCATATTTTTAAGTATAATTATAAAGTACCTCATACAAGTTGTTGAGCATTTGTATAATATCCCCAGGACCCCTGTTGGCACCTTCCTCTTTGGGCACGAACGCGAGCCCGGGACACGGGTAGAGCTCTCCTTCAATATTACCTAACGCCAGCCATTCCTCTGGGACCCTGTTTTGACAAATTGTGCATTTAACGATTTAGTTGAAAAAGTGACGTATTTGGACACTGTTAAGATAGCTTCGAGCGCCGATTAGTTACACGGAACATAATATAAACCAATCGTAAACGAGAAACAGTTGACAAAAGTTTGTTATTTTATAAAATTATTTTAGAAAACTAACCTGCAATCAAAGTCGGTATTGTCGAATACCTCCAGGTCCAACTTTGGGTATGTGCTGTACAGGCCATAACGCACGTTGTCCTGTATGGGATACTCCGACGGTGGGATAAGCCAGTACGGTTGGATGCCCAACTCTCGGAGCATTTTCTGGTACACATAACAGGTACAATTACTACCCGTGCACGACAACATGAGACATAAGTCTGATGACGTTATAATACAGGTATACCTTGATATTAGAAGCCAGGAACTTCCTCCTTAGACGTTCGATCTTAACCAGTCTGGGTAACTCTTTCGGCAACACAACACTCAAGAATTGCAGCTTCGGGACGAACGTTTCAAACGGAAATTGCTGAAAATTAAAAAGCTGACAAAGATTAAATGCGTGAAATACGAACACTATCGCTATCTCTGCTTTTGGGTACAAAATGAACAAGGACGGAGATATTCATAGTAACAATTATCATTTACTATGATAGTTCTTTACTCTAAGTTGCCACGTAGAACAAAAGAATACTCTAATAAGAGTCTTATATGATTTAGATTAATTTATTTCCCTATAGACTTACGACACTCTCGTCCTCCCTGTAAGTAGTCCAGCGGCCAGGCGGCAGCAGAACCTTCGGCTTCTGGGGCTTGGGCAAGGAGATCAGCATCGGAGCCAACTTGTCTGTTTTTGCCTATTATTCACACGAACATATATTCCGTACCCATTAAATGATTTGTCGTTAAGTTAATTTACTGATTGAATCTTAATATTTTTTATAACCTTTATAATATTTGAAGACTAAACCGAAATGCTAATACCTTAGTTGTAATCCTTACATCTAAATCAGACCATCATCAGTGAAGAGTTGGATAAGTCTTCTGCAATAATTCGAATACAGCGACATATTGTTAGATATTTTTTTACAATACAAGATGACAGACATCCGCACTGGATAGGACGCACAGGTAGACTTCCTCACTTGTGCGTTTCTTCCCCAACTAAATCCACTTCCCTTAACCTTTCTTTGTACAGAAAGGGTAGTATTAATTACTCACTTTTCTTTAATCGGAGTCCTATTGACTTACCTGCAGTATTAACTTCATTCTCTTCTTAGCGCACTGCTCTTTCGATGGTTCTTCTTTGAGCATGTTGGCGACAAGTTCGGAGTAATACCCTCGCTTGGGGATGGCATCTCTTGTGGTATTATCAAACACCACATCGTGGTATTTTATCTTTTTCTTCTTACTGTACATCTTAACTTAATTTTAAACCTATATTTTAAAATAAAATTAAGGAAATGTTTAGAAATTATAATTAAAATCGAGTGTTAATAATTTAATGTCAATATATGACATATTTTTTTATATTGGACAAAGTTTATTTTCGGACAGTTCAAAATACCCACTAAACTAAACATGGAACGGCTAAAAGACTTGTTGTTTTGTGCCTATTTGAAATTCGCCAAATTGGCGCTGAGTGTTGCGGTTCTCAGAAGTGGGGAGACTTCGTACTAATAATCTAGAAAGAATCAATTATCATTTACGCGCTTTACTTGAAACAAAGCAAAAGATGTCATTTTAAAACAATGAACTATCCATTTCTAGAAATATATAAAACCTTTTTTTTGACAGTAAAAAAAGGTTTATGCAACATTTTAAAACAAAAATGTGGATAGATTATTGTAGCCAAAAATTCATAACCTCTACTTGCCCCGGTTGGGTGACTTGCCGTTATTAATTCTATTATAAAATCAAAAAGTACATGTAGAAAACCATCTGTCTACTTGACAATTTTAAATGACTATCCAAAAAGTACACAAGAACAAAAGTAAAACAGCTAAATAAAAAAAAACATTTCACTTTATTCTATTACAAAATTTATCAAAACACTATGCCCAGAAACGGATATATTTGCAAGCCTTTGGTTTTCTTTATTCTAGAATGTTCTCCAACTGCAAAACAAAAGAATAAACGTTAATTATCCAAACAAATTCAATTGCATATAACATTTTGTATAAGTTACATAATAACGGATTTATAAAAAGAAGTGAATTTGGTAAAGCGAATTTTTTAAGGAAATCTTAGAACTTCTTTGTCTCCTAATTAATTACTAATAGCCGGACTGCCTCTAGTTTACTTACTTCTTGATGCATGGGCCCTTCTCTATCAGTTCCTCCTGCTTTTTGTAGATACACTTGGTGTCAACAAAGCCGAGTAGTTCGGCGATCAGGTCGATGTCTTTGTACGATGGCTTCGCGCGCAAAATCTAACAAGAAAAAAAAACAGAAAAATCATACGTAATAAGATATGCATGAAGTAAAAACAATAAAAACCATACCTTTAAAATTGCATTTATGCTATAGTTAAAATTATAATAAAAATAACCAGGCATAATCATGATAAGGTAGTTAATTTTTAGAGCTGGTGCACATCTTTGACTAAACTATCGCACAACTGTTGTGCGATTGTCGATCGTTTCGCAATTTAACTGTTTAGTTGCACAAATAAAAATCGAGTAGTGTGCGCACCTCCATATAAGCTCATAGTAATCAGAGACAACACTTGTGCAATATTAAGATCAATGGTGAGTGAGTGGTCAAAATGTTTACAAAGACTGATTTTTGTAGCTGTCTCTATCACTCATTCCACATATCCCTATGCCTATCCCCTCTTGTGAGACGCACCTCATTTCATCTTCTAAATTCGTCTAGACATCACTCTCTTCTTAATTATGTCACCTTTCACGAAGTCTATCTCTTCTTAGGCCTATAGTTCCTTGATCCTTATGTACCCGTTTTAGTATATTACCTCAGTAGCGACAGCCGCGCGGTCGTCTATTGGCGGCATGTTCCAAAAGACGAAGCCGACCACGGTCTCATCGCGCATGTACATCAGTAGACCCCGCAGGTACCGGGTCTGGTACTCGTTGCTCCTGCAGATATTGTTACTGGAGACTAAGAGTCAGTAATACCAAATTCTTCTAAATCGGCAGATTAGAATCTAACGTGTCCAACATGTGATGGAAATATGGAATTTTGTATTGGCATTTTTAAGCTGAGCCTCTATCAATTAGTGGCAAGACAGCCCCTAACTTAAGAGGATATGCTTTCGTTAACACCCACATTTCTGATTTTAACCTGACTAAAACCCTAGTATCCTAGAAACTTGGTAAAGCATCATAAGAATCTAGTCAATGGTTTTGAAATCGAATACACATTTTTATTGAGCGATTAACTTCAGTACTTCATTGGATCCGTCATTACAAGTTTAAATAAAAATATTTATTGTTTTGATTGAAGATACAATAACTGTCAACTTATTTTTATGGGGCTCTACCAACGCTTGTCAATTTTTAATTCTACGTTTCTTATGCAAGTTTTATGACTTCCAAATCGTGTTAGGTATTTTCTCTTTGCAAAGAAATTACGGTTTTTATTAAATACTGTACTTTTTATAACAAGGTCTATCCCCGCCGCCGCTATTCGCCGGCGCCGACGCTTGCGTCTCCTTAGCCGCTTCCTCTGCGCACTGCTTGAAGATGGCTATCGTTGGCATACACGCTCCCACCTCGCCTACAACCTGCGATATTACCTAAACTCAATACCACTGTCAAACACATGTAATGCGAATGTAACGTTGTCTACGCCGGCCGTTCAAGCGAGACTGGTCTATTACTGGAAACTCTTGGACTAGAAACTAGATGAAGAATAAAATTGAAGTGAACATAATAAGCAGCTTAGTAACGAAGGACATCTAGAATATTTTGATATCGGGGTAATAATAGTAAACGTAAATCATGTTCAAAGATTTTAAATTCTCGATACCTCCATCTGCAGCTCCTCCTCAAGCCGGAGCCAGTAGTGGGGCTCCATATTGCTGGGCGTCCAGTAGCCGGTCATGTTGGCGCCCGCCACGTAGCCTTGCTCTTGTGCGTTCAGGTAGTGATCCAGCCGCAGCCGCGTATCCTTCCACTGCGAGTAGAAGCTCGCCGCGTCACCAGCCTATGGCATAAAATAAGTACTCAAAATGAGATTATTTAAAAACATCCTTAAACAAAGTTATCGTTATTTAAACAATGATTGTAGCAATAACATATAAACAAGCTTTTAATTTAATAGTAGATGTCAGCAACGCCAATATCTGATGCACTGTAGCGCCAGCTAAACAAACCAGACAGAAATCACTCTGCTAGAAGTAATTCCGCATATACTTAAAGAGCAAATACATTAATCGCCATAATGTTATCAAATTCTTACCACGTATAGATGCGTCCTCGCCATCAACTCCGTGTTCACCAAGAAGCCTCCATTGACATCATCCACCTCGAGATAAGAAGGTTCAGCTAGTTCCATACATGGCTGAGAGCCCACCGCCACAAACGCCTTGAATCGCAAAAATATACACTGATTGGACATCTCTATGTTTGTCACGAGTAATCAAAAACTACTGGACTGATTTTAAAAAATCTTCCACTAATTGAAAACCTCATTATCTTTTAGTAACATAAATATTGTTAATTGTTTTCTTTGTTGTACATTTTCTTTTCAAACATTCTTTTGACTTCTATACAGAAGCAATCAATCTGAAATACGACATAGAAATATATTTAAAAACAAATCTTACATAATCTGTGACTAACGATGATCCATCAGACAATGTCAATTCAAGCCTGCCGTCTTCTGACTGGAAGGCGTCATACACTTGGGCTGCAAAACATACCATATTAGTAGAGTTTCAAAATTACTGTAGGTACTTTTTAATGAAATGAGTTCATACTTTTAGGCCGTATGGTGACGCCTTCCTTTCTTATCTTCTCTGCGGCCCACTCGCCCAAGTACTCCGGTATCACGCTCGCCATGATGCCTTTATCCTTGTACACGTGAACTATATTAATTGGCTCGTGATCCGGGTCTAGCTCCTTGTCTAATTTATCTGTTAGAAATACAAGAGAATCTGTAGACGGTTAATTTAATAAAGACCAAATACCCTAATGCCTAACGATCAGATATCTACTATTTATTAAAAAAAAAAGTTGGAGGATTTCTTAAAGTATTTCTAAACAATATTATAAAAAAAAAAAAATAGAAAAGTAAATTGCATACACGACAGCCTCAGCTCAGCATAAACTAACCAATCAGAATATTGAATTAAGGCACATTGTTAGAAGCACACTATACGTGGGGTAGTAACTCACTCATTCTGGCGAGGTACCAGGCGAGCTCGCAGCCGAGCGGGCCCCCTCCAATCACCACCACGTGCTTCGACTTCTTAACACTCCTGTACGCAATCTCCAGGTCACGGATAGTACGCAGAGTGCACACGCGGTCACGCACAGCCTTCGGCGCACTCTTGAACATCGATAGCTGCTTCGGTTTAGATCCTAAGCAAACATAAGAATAAGAGAGGAGTTGGCCGCGTTTTCATTGTTTCTAGATAAGACGACAACACTCCAATGTTCTTTTAGTGTTCTTTAAATGTAAACCTTCATGTCCTCCTCTAACTTATAGCATAGAAACAGATATCATATATACGAGATTTATTATGTAAATACACCGAAGATAGCGGTGTATGGTTGAGAGTTTGGTCTACTCTAGTCTACTCGTTCAGACTGACCTGGTGCTATTAAACACCGCTCGTAGTACATGGGCTGTTCGCCGCAGAGCGTCTTGATCCAGGCGACGTGGCTGTCGGCGTCCACGCGCAACACACACCATCCAGTCGCTATGGAAAGCGCTGGACCAGTCTTCTTGCGGTAAAACTTCACCGGGTCCAAAAAGTTTTGGCACTCGGACAAATACATGCTGAAATATACGAGTATCTACATGAAATATACAACTCGGCAGGGATATACAGTGGTTATAGGCGAACACAATTAAATAAAAAGCTTTCACAAGAGCAACTAGTAAAGCAAATAGATAAAAGCATACGTTTTCTTCTTCCAATCCTGAACGTAATAAAGGTTCTTGATATCAGGCGGCTCCGGGTTCCACCACATGTATTTAGACATCGGAGGTCGTTTGTACGGTAAGCAGTCTTCTTTGGCTACGAAGAACACCTACAAGAAGTAGAAAGTGAGTGCCCAGAATTAACAGAGAAGATGAAAAAACACAGTTTCTTGCATAGCTACCATTAGATAACTCTTACAATATCATTTCACTTTAATCTAACACCTACATTAATAAAAAAATTACATCCCGATGTTAAAAATAATATTAACTATAAAAACTTAAAAACTAAATCCTAATAAAACTACAACCCGTATATGCACCCTGTATATGACGGTATGAGCAAACTCAGTTAATGTAAAAATTTATAAATGTAATCTTTCCTACTGTTACTTTGTATAGCGTAGTACAAAAGTGTCTCGACAAATCCGCTATTAGGTTTATGGACGTTTTTATTTATGTATTTTGTACTGTTTGTTTGATAAATAAATAAAAAAAATCTTATAATTTTGACAAAATAAGTAAACAAGTATCATGGATCATGTGTGGAAAGAGATATAATTCCTGAACCTAAAATTAAAGCCAGCTGATGTGACCATAAACTTTATTTTTTTATTTTTTTACATAAATAAACCAGCGCTTGACCACTACTCCACCTAAGCTAAGAGAAGACGCGGCCGAAAATTAGAGCGCGCTAGCTCAATAAGTGCCGATTCACCCTGCTCTTGAAGGCACCTACGTTATAACTCGACGGGAACACTGAGGCCGGCAACTTGTTCCATTCCTTTGGTAATACTTAATAATACAAACACACCTTAGCAGTTTTATCATGTTCCATAATAGAGTTGTAGGCAGCCCAACCTGCCGCGCCAGCGCCGATAATCAAATACTGAACGCAAGGTGGTAGATCCTTTTCGTGGAATGGCCGCTTTATTACCCGCCTTGGACGCCCTGATATACGATAAATTAACAATAAACACTAGTTTTAAATTACTACGTAAACATGCATATAGTTAAGGAAATCGTAAACAAAATCCTTCATATATCTGCAAATTCTAAGTGTCTATCAATCTGCATTAGTGTTTGAGTAAAATCTAGTCATCTGGGTAAGCTCTAGCATTGACTTTTTTTGTAACTAAATTGCCACAGTTTGATTCACCGGGCTTGAGGTGGCCGAGCGCAGATGGCGCTTAGCCTAAACCTCGTTTATGAGTCACTAACAGAAGCCTCGGCGCGAGCCGTTACTTCGTGATTATTACCGGGAAACCCTGAGATTGTATGAGCTTTTTAAATAAGATGCATCGCTCCTATAAATAAATCTATCAGAGACCATAATACTTACATATTGGTATATTTTCACCAAGTTTATCTTGCTCTTCTTTCCATAAATATAATTTGTAAATCTACAAATAAGTTTTAATTGTTAATTTAAAGTGAATAGTTGATAATTTATTTTAGAAGTTTCCCTAAAACACGAACGCGTCTGCATCGATGCAGATGATCCTAGAAATGAAGCAAGATCGCACGAAATAGAAGTCTGTAATTCCTGTCTACGCCTTTCAGTTACGGGCTGGAGTTGTGTTGCTGATGACTAGCTATTGCTTGCGAATTCACCCGCGTGAAATTACAAAAATAAAAAAAATAGCCTATGTTACTCACGGAAGAGTACTTTTTGAGTTTTTTCAATACATACAAAAATACAAATCATTCCACTTTACAATATTAGTATATATGGTTATAAAAGGTTCTTACCAAGCCCACAGTCCCTAGGAAAGAGGCCAGACCCCACACGTATATCCAGGGGAAGGGCGGTGGTGGAGGGGGTGGGCAGGGCGGCGGGTCTGGCACCGGCTTCATCGAGCACGGACCCTTTTGGCGGCTGCACTCCAGCATGGGCTGGAGAGCAACACAGGATTGCTTGCTTCAATACTACCATAACCAAGTTTAAATTTTATGGGTCCATATCGACAATAGATTAAATAATTACCAGCACAAAAGATTTTAGTTTCTCTGTATTATTTTCAGTATGAATGTAACATTGTTAGGACATTGCTATCTACGACATTCTTTCACTCTTAAGAGATTTTATATTTCGTGAAAAAACCTTTGGTATCACGTGAAACCCTTCATGTGGTAAGTAGACAATATAATGCTAAAAATGTATTTGTGTTTGATGTTTAAATTAGTTTATCATGATTGTGAATTAGATGAAAAATCTAAACTTATTTTAACTATACTGGCGCTAAAATAAAAATAAGTGATGTTTCATTGTTTATTTCATTACATTTTCATACGAAATCAGAACCCTTATATTACGTCAATTGTTTGTTATTGTCATCGGCAGATTGTTGCACTTCTGGATGCTCTTCCTTTTCGGCCTGCGCGAGCAATGTCAGTCGGTCCAGGGGGTTCCAGGGCTCGTGGAACGCGTACTTGTACTTAGTCTTGCCGTGGTATCCCAGCCGCGGCGTCATTTCCGACCCCACCTCGTTCTCCAGTCTTTGCATCTTATTCATAGATTTTCGCTTCCAATTGTCTGGATGAACGATGGGCGTCTGTTGGAACCAACTTCTTATCGGATTCGGTTGCCTAACATTCAAACTGTCGGCCGACTTAGTCGTGCCCTCTGTTCGTATGTCTCCACTTGGAACTTCCTGCCAAAGAAATTTACTTTTGAAATAACACCGATATCGTTTTTAGTGCGTTGGACGAAATTCTCAGAAAATCAGATGGATTACATTGTCGAATCTCGAGGTTGTAAATAGTTTTCTACTGCAGTCCGTAACAGCCGTTTACAGAATCCTTTTGGCGATCATCGAATCTTTATCGGATTTAGATTTCTTCTTCAATCCGAGCATCTCTTTCAAAGTAGTAAAGAAGCCCTTAGGCTCCTCCTCTTTCTCGGCTTCCTGCTCCATGTGGCCGTGCGGCATGCCTGTCTGCATGTGCGGCGGTTGGTGATAGTGCTGCGGATAGCCCGGGTAGCCCTGGCCTGGTTGCTGGCCTGACGTCACGAACACGAATCCAGTCCACTGACAAACAAAGCACAAGCTGGATTTCATTAGATCTCTAATTCGACGCTCAAGGGCTCTGATTTCGTCTAACGCACTAACATATACTTAAACTGTAAGGTAAACAATTAATGCAGTCACCGAAATCAACAGACTCCGGGTAAAATGATTGAATAATGAAGAATACAACGAAACAAATGCATGTACATTGTTTAGACGAGTATAAAATCAATATTAAATGTGAATTTGGTATTCTAAAACAAAATGATGGACTTGTAGATCAAGCTGTGTTAATTACCTTGGCGTTGCTGGGTGGGAGGGGTGGCACGACAACGTCTGGTGATTTAATCTTGTAAGGGTCGTAGTTAGGGGGCTGCGGCTCCTCGGGGAAGTTGCAGGGCCACATGGGTGCACGTGGCCACGGCACCACCGTTTTACCCTCACCCTGCGTCAATTCCCGACAGCAATCCTTGTCCTTAGAGTAACTCTTGTGACGTGCTGCAATTATGAAGTATTTAATCCAGAGGTGGGAATCTCGCGATGTAACAACTTTTCTCTGTAGTAGAGTTCAAACATTTGAAAGATGAATACAGTTTTAAATGTACTAATGATTGGAAAGAGATAGATGGATTGCGTGAAAGGTGACATGATCAAGAAATATGATGATTGTAGATGAACCTGTATGACGAAAACCTGGTGCACCTAAAGAAGTGGATAACTGGAAAATGACAATTACTTGATCTTGTTAAGATGAACATAAGGAGACTGTATTTAACGGGAATAGCGTACTGGCTGCAAAATAGGAAATGTTAAGAATTATCTAGAAGATATTAAAAGGTACCTGATACAATAGCTTGTCCGATACTATGGTTGCTCGCGGCCAAAATGTGATTCAGATTTTTGATTTGGCTGCAATATCTAATGGTACCCATTGTGAATTTGTACAGTAAATTTATCTTTTGTTACGTTACGAAAATTATCTACATTATTTTTGAGTTAATTTTTGAAGAATAATTCTGATTTTCATTCTGAATAAATGATATTTGACGTATTTGAAAGTTGAATATGGAAAAATATTTTCTTAAAACGTAATTGGCTGGTCAGTGTCTACTAGAATAGTTATAAGAAAGAGGTTCGTTTGAAAATACTTGCCAAAAGGATTTATTCTTGGATGGATGGATAACTAATACAAAGAAAAATCTATCTTATCCTTCTATTAAGTAGTACTTTTCATTGATTTTTCATGCTTTTTCCCACCTTTTCGTTTTAATACTAATTTTGCTTTCTTCAGCAGAGCCATGAACTCGTTACAACGGAATCCTATAATAAAAGACATTTAAATTATTGAAACTAATTTATTTGCTGTACAAAACAATCTATAAATCGTACATCTTACATTTATGACTATTTTCTAATCGTCTCAGTATAGAGTACAACTCGACCACAATAACATGAGACATGACAAGATTTAAGTCGGTTTATAACGAATTATGAGACTACCAGAACTTACCAGGAGGTACAATAATGCGGCCATTTTAGCTTGTATAAAATTGTATTCGTACCGTAATAGTCAAAGAATTAAATTCGCTTCCCACTTAGAATCAAGTCTTACAACAAATTGTTACCAAAAGATTTTAGGGCAGGAAATAAATTTAGGAAATATGTCTTGTTAAAAAAACCGCCTTCGAGAAAGAAGATATTTACATTTATATGAAATGTAGTGCAAAAAACATCTATAAAATTTAAATTTTAAATAAAGACTCTAAAAGTCTCCATTTTACATTTGTTTAAATTATAAACATCCATCCATGTCCAAAGTAATATCATAAAAGGTGAAACAAAGTAAATTTATTACATACCTAAATAACAAACTACAATTATAAACACATATTTATACCATTTTCTACTCATACCATTCACACTAACACAAATAGACAATTCCTATACCATTTTTATAAGGCTTTAATTTTGTCTAATTATTTTGGTATTTTTCTATAGTTTCCATTAAAAAATATTGTACTAATCTTAACAATAACTGCAATCGGATATAAAATTAATAAATAATAATATTTACAAAGTTATTTATACAATAATGTAACATCGAAAAAAAACCCTAGTTAACATTAAGTTTATTGTGGCATACAAAAGCAAAACCCATAATAATACTTGTTTGTTCATACAAAAAAGAACATTTAGTTATATTTTTAAAACTTTGACTAAACTCGATTAAAAAAAAAAATTACGACAATATAATTTAACAAAATAACGATTTTTTTTAAATATCAATGCAGTAAAAAAATAACAGTTTATGTTGATAAAAACTAAAATATTCAAACAAATGCATTTTCTAATTCTATAGTAAAACAGAAAATGCCAATAAATGCGTTACATATAGGCTCTCAATGAATTACATGAGATCTAATTTCACCATAGCTTTTCCATAAGGCAATTTATTTAAAATAATGTGAACATATCTTTGATGAAACCTTCATCAGTCTGGGTTTGCCCACTACTGGACATGGGTCTTTCCTATGCCTTCCATAGTAGGTCACAAAGAGACCTAGACAATGGATCCTATGCCTTCCACAGTAGGTCACAAAGAGACCTAGACAATGGATCCTATGCCTTCCACAGTAGGTCACAAAGAGACCTAGACCTAGCATCTTAACTTGAAATGAATGACTTAATTCTCATTTTTGTCATACTATAAAGAGGCGAGTCTACTACACTTATATTACTCTGTTCCATTGTGTGTATAGCTAGTAGTAGTAGGGGCTACGGTTTCCGCAACTCCACGACTAGCGCGTATTTTGCGTGATTATGCGTGTGTATAGCTAACTGAAATATAAAAACCTAATTTCTTTCTGTACATTAAAATGTGTAACAAGAATTAAGCGCCACCAGGTTTAGAATTTTTATACAATTAGTTAGATTATTTAAAACCTAGCTGTTCCTGTGCGACTTCATCTGCAAAAAATTATGATTTTTTTTTTATTGTTTACATGTGTCAAATTATCAATTGCAAATGTTAAACATGACATGAAAAACCATGGCAACCTTGCTTCCTTGATGTTGGCAGCAACTTATGGTCTCTTTCCCACATTAGGGATAGGGCTGGATTTATCCAAAATATTTACCCCCTAAGTTTAATGGCTTGAAAATATATAGGCTAAAGCGTGACGTAAGTGTAGGGATTTTTATTAAAAAAATTATTATTCAAAAATATGCTGTAATTGCTGACATCTTAGGTAACAAAGAAGTGTGTGTTTACGCTTTATTATAATAGTATAGATTAACTATAATACCATAGTAATGAGTCACCACTAAAACCCGTAAATGATTGTCTCTTTCACACATATTAAAATTTATTTCAGTTGAAATGAACATATTTCAACAAATTTGCTTAAAATGACAAAAAGCTTCAACAAATTAAATTAAGAGATATTTTAAAATACTTCAAAACGGACGAAGCCATCGACAGTGGCTAGTTCACGATTACAACACTTAGGCACACTCAAGAATCATTAATTGGTCACTAAACACTGTTAAGCGTCGCACCACGCATCGAGTGCTAGGCGCGACGCGACCGCGAACAAAAGTTAAATAATACTCGCCCTGAAGAAGGATCCCCGAAGGATCCGAAACTAGTCGGTGCCGTCACCGGAGGAAAAAAGCGTGAGTTGAGCCGTTTTTAATTAATTTTCGCTTAAAGTAATGTCTCACGATAGTTTAAACAATTTAAACACTGTTAAGTTTAGATTAAATATTTGAATTATTTCTAAAAGGGGACATATTCTTCTTTCTTAGGCCTACAGCCCTTTGTGGGCCTTGGCTTGATCAAGCCATTTTTTTCACTTGGGTCTTATCAGTAGCTATCGAAAATGGGATATATAGGTAAGGGAAATATCTTTTCTTGTTATTAAACTTAAGCAATGCGTCTGCAAATAAAGATATCTATGGGTATTTCGCTATTTTGGCGAATTCCTATGGCCACTTGCTCGTAAAGCTCCTGTATAGACTATAGTAAGACAATTTTACGATTTACATCTTGTTTTGTTTTTTAACTTTATAATTACTATTTTATTTGTGAATTTGGAGGTAACATTAGAAAAAAACAGTTTTTAACATATTATATGCTCTTGATATGTCATAATTAACCATATTAATGTTAAATATTTGTTTTTAATATGATTGGTAATATAGAAGCTATTGTTTTGACATAATATAGTATTCAATAGTTTATTATACTATCAGAGAATTCATCTCTTTGTTAAAATCTCACTTACATATAGGTCAAGTACACCGGGTTTTCCTTCTTCAAATTGATATATTTTCTGTTATGTCACCAATGCTTTTAATTACACTTTTCTTCACTATGTATAGTAACCAATTAACGATTCTATCCACACACTGTCACGACACAATATTGTCACTATGTTTCTTGTAATCATTCAAGTCCAAAGAGCCAGTTGATGCCCTGAGCCAAGAAAAGGATGAGCGGCTGCCATGCCACCAGCCACCTGATCCAGTCCAGTAGCTGTCCGTACAGGATGTGGGGGCGATCCCAGCTGATTTATTGTTAAGGTATACTAATATAAATGTAAATGTTTGGTTAGAAATATTTGTTATTATATCTCTAAAAAGGATTTTGATGAAGTTAGACACAGATGTTGACTATAGTCTAGAACACATATACTCCTAAGTTCTTTTTTTTTTAATATGGCGAGGAATGAGTTTTGAGAAACGGCCAGTATTTTTTTTTCAGTTAATTATGAAATTACTCTATGATTATTTTTCAATAAGAGATTTTTACTCTTTGCTTGTACAGAAGAAAACAAAAAAAGTACATTGTTTAGAGGAATGGATGTTGGTAAGAGTTTGTAGCCTAAAAGCTGAACGGATCTCTATGTAATTTGGCGAAGACGTAGAGAATAGTCTGGGAGAACACATAGGCTACTCATTTTTGTTTTTTAATTTCACGCAGACATGCTGCGGGCAAAAGTTAGTTACAGATAAAGCTAAAACAAAAAATGATGAAGAATGTGGAGTTGTTTAAAAGGATACGGGTTGGTGAACATGCGTCGAAGGTCCACCTTCTCCTTGCAGTAGGGGCAGGTCTGCTTCTTGCCCACGATGCACCAGCCGCGGATGCAGAACTCATGGAACACGTGTCCACACGGCAGCTTGTATGTGTTCTCTACAACACACACAACATATACAGGGTGCTTCAAACATTAATGTTTGATTTCCCAACACAATATTTCTTTATATAATGATAGAAACAGTCAAAACCTTCAAGTATATACATAATATTATAAGGGCCTGTCCCACCAAATTGCAAATGGTCTGATAACAATCCAACGTGTAAAATATGTTAGTGAAATATCGAATTTATCTAAGACTGGCATCTTTTTTAAGCTATTTTAGCCTCTATCAGCTAATGGTGGGACCGGCCCTAAATATCTTTAAATTAAGAGCACAGCTTATTGTACTTACCGAGTATGCCTTCCTCATTGATATCAACTAGCAGCTTGTTGCCACACACCGCACATACATTGTTGTCCAACTGTCGTGTTGGGATGCCCTCCGTTGTGTAGTACTGAAATATACATTGTAACTTCGTTAAGCGGAAATCAATTCTAATGTCCAGCCGATCACAATAAAACAGAGTTAACTATTATTTAAAACTAGCTTTTCCATGCGGTTT
>NW_013525508.1:83105-83746 GCF_000836215.1 Papilio polytes
ATAGAGAGCTCCCTCAACTTTCAAAAGACAATTCTTCTCTCTGTCGTCAAAAGTTGAGCATTCCAAACTCTCATTCTCACGCGGCACCTTGTTGTGACATTAACACGTCACCTAAATACTTCAACAAGCCTTCTAAGAAAAAGATCTTCCACCATGTCCGCTGTCTTACTCCTTCTCCCACTCCTCTTTCTAAATTTACCCATTCCCCTTGTTCTCCATCCGATCCTCTTCCTACAGCGCCTAACGCGCATACCCGGGAGGTCGTCAGAAGAACCCATTCAGGCCGTACCGTTCGCTTCGCAGATTACTTTCGCCCGTAGTGACGGTCTCTGGGGGGGAGTGATGTAGTGTACTTATCTATTTATTTAATTATCTATTTATTTATTTATTACACTACATTTATTTATTATATTACATTCACTCATACACATCCATAACACACAACATTACACACGCAAAACACATCACACATATATTCACATAAAAAATAAAATATTATACTAAGACGTACAAACAAACACGCACACTCCACATTTTTATATATAATTTTAACGCGCTGCAGAGCGCCGCCCGCGGCGCGGACGCACAACGTGCAAAATGCGGAATCATGCACCGCGCCGCGCCGGCCGGCCAACAGTCGC
>NW_013525508.1:83791-83913 GCF_000836215.1 Papilio polytes
CTCTTTGTTTTCTTTGTTTACTTCGTTTTGTGTTAGTTTTTAATTTGTGTACGTGTACGTTGCATCGTACGTCTTGTGTATGTGCACAAATTAACTACATAGTGGTTTACCGCTAAACAATA
>NW_013525508.1:84087-85241 GCF_000836215.1 Papilio polytes
AAATAAACTACTCAGTGGGTTACGCTAAATTGGTGACCCCGACAGTGAACACGTAAGTCGTTATTGCATTTCTTACAAAATGGAGGACGCGCAAGACGCGCGTATACCATCGGCGCATGACAACGAAATCGCCGAATTAAGGCAAATGATTGCGTTATTGTCGAAACAAATCGACATACAATGCTCTGCCCCCGACTCCACCTGCCGACATCGACAATATAGCCGGGGACACGAAACATCACAGCACCGACGTCAGCAGCATCGCGCTAAAATACAGAAGCGCCAATCACAACCTGCTCCAGCACCAGCTGAGCCAGCAATCTGCTGGTACCACGCCAAATACCAGGACAAGGCCGTGAAGTGCGCCCAGCCGTGCACCTACAAGCCCGCCAACATCACGACGATGGCAACTGACAGTTGCCCCCCTACCGGTCGCCTTTTTGTGACCGACCGCCACAGCAACACCCGCTTCCTGGTGGACACCGGAAGCGACGTCTGCGTGTACCCACGTGCAGCGCTTCGTGAACGTCGAAACAAAACAAACTTTGTGCTAAGTGCGGCTAACGATAGTGTTATCGAAACATACGGTTTTATTGATTTGTGCCTAGATCTAGATTTAAGGCGTAATTATACCTGGCGTTTTACAGTAGCTGATGTAACCAAACCGATTATTGGTGTAGACTTTCTTAGCCATTATAATTTAATTGTTGACTGTAAAAATCACCGCCTTATTGACAATACTACTACTTTGTCATGTATCGCATCTCATGCTAATTTTAATGTTTCATCTATAAAGGTTGTAACAGGCGACACTTGTTTTCACAAAATTTTACAAAAATTTCCAGAAATCACTCGCCCTTCTGGCACACACTTTACACCGAAACACAACACAGTACACCACATCAGGACCACTCCAGGACCTCCTACATCGTGTACTCCCCGTAGGCTAGCTCCTGAAAAGCTGAAGATCGCCAAAGAACATTTTCAGGTCATGATGAGCAACGGTACGGCACGTCCATCACAGAGCTCCTGGTCATCACCTCTTCACCTCGCGCCTAAGAAAGACAGCACCTGGCGCCCCTGTGGTGACTACCGTAAACTCAACTCCCGGACGATCCCTGACCGTTATCCCGTCCGCCACATCCATGACTTTT
>NW_013525509.1:0-671 GCF_000836215.1 Papilio polytes
AACAATTTTGGATTATGACAGCATTACTAAGTCTTTAAAAAATATGTCTTGGGACCAATATTACTTAATTAAAAATGCAAATGATGCCGCAACAACCCTAGTGAATATTTTGCACGAACTCATAGATTCTAATTCTAAAACTATTAAGATAACTAAAAGAAATAAACCCATTAAACCCTGGATAACCTCCGGTGTCATCAAATCAATACGAAAGAGAGATAGGCTGCACAAACTGATAAAAAGTTCTCCCGACGAAGAAGAGGCGATCAGAAAATACAAAATCTATAGAAACATTTGTAATAATATCATAAAAAATCTAAAGACCAAATATTTTGAACAAAAACTAAAAACACATGCTAAAGACACTAAAGAAACTTGGAAAACCATTAAAGAAATATGTGAGATAAAACAACAAAATAGTACAAACATAGATCTACTTACTATTGATGATACTCCAAAAACATCGTTAGATAAGGTGAATTGCTTCTTCACGGAAGTCGGAAAAATGTTAGCTAGTAAAACATTAAACAAACTTGGCAAAACGGAAACGACGTTAGCCAGGGAGGCCAAAAAAGAAAGCCCATTACAGTCGTTATCTCTTTTCCTAACACACCCTGAAGAAATACGAATTCTAATTATGAAACTCAAAATATCTACATCCCCCGGATCTG
>NW_013525510.1:0-2339 GCF_000836215.1 Papilio polytes
AAATAGCGCATAGCGCATAGTGCATAGCGTATAGCGCATAACGCATTACGCATATCGCTTATCGAAAACTCGAAGGTCAAAACTCGAAAATAGCATATCGCGTTATGCAAATAGCACATAGCGCATTGTGCATAGCGCATAGCGCATAGCGCATAACGCATATCGCTTATCGAAAACTCGAAAGTCGAAACTCGAAAATCGCTTATGACGTTATGCATATAGCGCATAGCGCATAGTGCATAGCGCATAGTGCATAGCGCATAACGCATATCGCTTATCGAAAACTCGAAAGTCGAAACTCGAAAATCGGATATCGCGTTATGCAAATAGCGCATAGCGCATAGTGCATAGCGCATAGTACATAGCACATAACGCGTATTGCTTATCGAAAACTCGAAACTCGAAAATCGAAAATCGCATATCGCGTTATGCAAATAGCGCATAGCGCATAGTGCATAGCGTATAGCGCATAGCGCATATCGCGTATCGCTTATCGAAAACTCGAAACTCGAAAATCGCATATCGCGTTATGCAAATAGCGCATAGCGCATCGTGCATAGCGCATAGCGCATAGCGCATAGCGCATAACGCATATCGCTTATCGAAAAGTCGAAAGTCGAAACTCGAAAATCGCATAATTACCAATAATATATTATTAACAGTGGCCTTGGTAATTTTCCTTATGGGTGCAATATACTTGGGTTGCAAGTATGCTCCTATTAACAGAATCTCATGTGAATTTAATAAAATAATTAATAGTTTACCGGAAATAGACATTTTTTCTGATACTGCATCATCATTCCTTAGAAAGTTAAGTATAAAAGTGTAATGTTTGCAATAAAACACTGATATCAAGTCCAAGGCGTATAATTGACTGACACACAATATCCTCTAGTGAGAGGTACTTACATATAAGTTTTCTAGATACCTACATCTTATTCCTCTACACTAAATCAAAACTTATCTTAAAACTATTTAGAACTAACAATAGTAATATACTAAACTCTAAGAAAATACAATTCATAAAATATCTTAAAACTTAAATAATAACTAGTATATAATACAAAACCTTAATAACTATTTGGGCTTAACTAAACGGCACTGCCTAATAGCTGCCCTAAGTGCGTCAGCCGAGGACCCATGTCCTGCCCCGCCCGGTGAAACCGGAACGGGCTGCGGCTGCGACGCCGGCGGATCGACATCGCGCGACGCCACCGTTTCCGCCTGCCGCTCCGATTCCTCCTCCAACCCTGAACCCCCAAGTTCTGATCCTTGAGTGTCCGTACTGACTAACCGTTAGCTAGTATCCGATGGGGCAGACGCAAGCAATGCCTGCCCACGCTCGATCTCCTACGCAACTGGTCGATGTACCTGTGCACTACCTCGCCGTCGGACCCCTTTACTTAAAAGTTACTCGTACCGAGCACCTCTACTACCTGCCCCGGGATCCATTTCTCCCCTTTAAGGTATTGCCTCTACCAAACTGTATCGGACTTGTCGAAAGTCCGATTGGCCCCGCTTGCCGCCTCCTGCTGGCGCTGCTGCGAACTACGCACTTGGTTTCTACCGGTCCGGTCTAATTGCGTCCAGTCGGGTACGTATGGGCCTGCCGAGTAAGAGCGAAGCCGGGTGTTGACGATAGAATTTTAAAAGCCTTTTTTATGATATATTTGTATTATTTTTATATAATTATTTTTGTTAAATGTAAACTACTAATTTCTACCGAGGTACATGTAAAAACAGTTGGTAGTTTTTAAGTGAAAAAAATAAAGTGAAATTTGAGGGTGGTCGGCATATAACTTGTACGTCGATCGGCGAACGAACAGTGCGCACCCGTTGTTTGTGAAACCAAGTGTTTTATTTCGTCTCCTCATCGTCGCATCCCTTATTCTCGTGGAGCGAACTGTAATAATTTCGCGAGGATACCATGGACGCCCTGGAGGGTTCAACTTATGCGGTAACGGAAGAGACGCCGCGCACAAAGAAATATTCGTCGACGTATATTACGCGACGGAAGCAATTGGAGCTGGCCTCAGCGCAGGAGAAGGCTGCGATCCAGATGAAACTCATCGAATTACAGCCGGAAGCGGAGTTGGCACGCTTGATGGCAGAAGAACAGGTCGACGACGCCCATCATCACTTCGACGGCAGCGAACTGTTATATCTATAACTAGCATGTAAGAATGTTTAGTCTAAGTTCTAATATTAAGTCATAGCATTTTGAGATAGTATAATTAGGCTTGTCATTTAGTAAGCAGGGCAGTCTGCCGCGCTCAAGCACCTCGGGGACCGCCTCCGCAGTCTGTTTGATGACTGCCTGGCGGAGGGGCGTTTCCCCG
>NW_013525510.1:3894-5684 GCF_000836215.1 Papilio polytes
CTGGCGGGCAGAAGGAACACCGCTGGGTTTTTAGTGGGTATTCCGGCCATCTTCCATCCTCGGCCGGTGAGTCCCACATACCCCCCCTGGAAACGGGGGGGATGCGTAAATGCATTTTCCAAGCGTGAAAAAAAAAAAAGGGCAGTCTGCCGCGATACTTCAAACTCGCTACGCGTGAGTGGGTCTCCGGATCCTCAGGTGTACGGATCTAATCTAGTGTGTCATTTTTATAATTAATAAATAATATTTCCTTTTTTTTTAAAAAGACTTTTACGAAATCCCTCCTAACAAATTGGTAGCAGCGGTGGGATACCGACGCTGACGTTACTCATCAATATTCGAATACTGTTAAATAACTTTCGCGAGTGTCACAGTGAAATCAAATCTTAAAAATCAAATTCCAAGTTCAAATAATACTGAAATCGTTTCAAAGTCAATCCAGTGGTAATCCAGTAAAAAATCCAGCGAGAATGCAGTGAAAATCCAGTGGTAGTCCAGTGTTAATCTCAGTGTCGAAAAGAAAATTCGTGAGTGTATTAAGTGCAAAATCCAGTGAATATGTTCCTGTTCATGTTCATACCCCTGCTAATGTGAGTACAATTCCGAGAATATCCAGTGACATCATACGTGTTCGTAACGAATTCTTAGAGACTCTATCAACTCATTGTTTTAATAACATTACTCTTATCTGTTATTAGAAATAGCAACTTATCGCAGTGTCGTATATTGTAATTTATAAACTAGTTACCTGATTCAAAATGTCTAAAGAAAGTAGAGAACTAATATCAGAAAAAGTTGATGTCGACATTGGTATAATTCTTAAATTTATAAAATCATTTGATGGAACTAGGGAGAAGTTAAATTCCTTTATCACAAATTGTAACAATGCAATTGAAAGATTGATTATAGTTTTTGAGATGTTGGAGAAGAAATGAGCGTAACTGGATGGAAGGTCTCATGCAAGCCGAGTATTTTCGGAGAATGCGGCAGCGACTTTCTGGTCGATTTAATTCAACCGATGGTGGAGATGCAGCTTAACTAACATACAGAAGAAAAGAAAAAAGTGTAGTGTTCGTGTTAGTGTTAATTTAAAAACTTTATGGAACAGAATTTAGAATATATCTTGAGTAAGTTAACAGATATCCAAATTGATTTAAGAAAATTAGGGCCTAATAGGAGATTAAAATATTCAGAAAATGTTAAGGACAAGATTTTAGAAGCTAAAAAAATATTTTTATCGTATAAGGACATTATTAGTAATTTTAATCAGCAAAATATTAGAATAGAAGTAACAAATTATGTTTTAGGAACGTTACAGCAACGTATTGAATTAGTGTATAATAAAATTTTTAGTTATAAAGTTAATAATAGTGAAAAAAAAGTCAACGAGACATTGACAGTGACACTGCGAATTTATTTAAAATTTTTAGAAAATGATATAAATTAATGTTTTTGGTTCAAAAAGTGAAATAGTTAAACGAAAAATGGTCTGGAAAATATATACTACAAAATTCATTAACAGGAATGTAAAACAAAAATGTAAATAAATAAATTAACAATGAGTCGCCGTCAGAACCCAATGAGAAAATGTCGCGTTGGCAATGACACATACGCACGCCATACACCTTCCCGACCTGCATCGGACTGCGCTACATCGGGGGACGAGGCATCAGCGGTGGCTGGTGGTATGCCCCCGCCCCTGCTGACATCTAGTGGCGCAGCCAACAACGGGTCACCTTCGCCGTCCACCTCACCAAGACCTTCGGGGGGACGACGCCCACCACCGGCTC
>NW_013525510.1:8206-11363 GCF_000836215.1 Papilio polytes
ATCGAAGAATATATTTCTTACACAATAAAAATGAAACGGCAGAAAATATTAAAAACTACATAAGTGAGAGTAGAAACATAACTGGCCACACCATTAAAGTTATGCGAAGTGACAATGGGAAAGAATTTGTCAATAAAATTGTAGAAAAAATATTAAATTGTCACAAGGTATATATATAATGTAAAAATTGATTGTTGAGGGGGTGTGTTAATAAAAAGGCAACATTCAATTTTAATAGTTTCTTGTTTTGTTATATAATCTATGATGTCTGTGGCAACATTTTTTTTTAAAGTCTTCCTACTTCATGTGTGTGTAAAATGTAAGCAAAATAACCTCTATTATAAAAGTAAAAGCTAATAAAGAATACTTAACAATCTGTTGCAATTCACTTCTACTCCGTGAATATTCACTCCTGCCAACAGTTAAAACCAAGATTAACTAAAGCTGCTAAATTAAAATTAATAAGCGAGTATAATGACGTAAACACTTTAGTACGAGATGTTAAGAATTCTTTATTGACTAAAAAATCAGCAACTGCTATACTTAACCAATTAAATAGTTTATCTCAGAATAATATATCAATTCATGAATACGGAGATAAATTGTCAAAGTTATTTGTAGGCGTTACTATCGCACAACAACAATTAACAGTGGTAGTGTCCGCTTTAACATCTTAGCACGAATGGGCCGGCACGCCCGGTGTAATACCACGACCACACAGAAAACAGGCGTGAAATGGAAGCAATTCCGTGTTTCGTCTGATGAGTGTGGTGCCGGAGGCCTAATTTAAGTCCCTTTCTCTTTACCACCCTTTTCTTGGAGGTTGGGAAGAGGAAGTGGATTTGACGGTGGAGGAGATGCATAGGAAGGAGAAATAACCTCTTTATGTGCGTCTCCTCCTCCGTCGTATAAGGGTAGGCAACGCATCTACAATTGCAGATGTCTATGGGCAGCGGTCGCTTCGCCATTTTGGCGGTTATAGGTGGCCGATTGCTTGTTTGCCACCTTGTGTTATAAAAAAAAAACAAAGCGACGGAAATCCAAAGTCGTGTGAGATATTGAGACCTATAAATGAAAAGCTTGCAATTAAAAGGTTTGCAGACGGTTTACGCAACAGGCGGCTAAGTACAATTATATTTGCTTAAGACTACTCTGAGCTGAAGGATGCACTGCGTGCTGCTGAGGATAAGGAACTTGGACAGCCCTCGTCTTCTAAAAACATATTCAATGCACAAACAAAAAGGTAAGCAAGTCCCCTACAACAGGTTTTCTCATAGAGGTAGAGGCGGCCGAACGCAAAGAGGAAGTTATTCACATCGCGGATGGAACTATAACAGTGCCAACATTAAAACGAAAGGTACGTACATAAATAATAATTATAACCGTGGTCATTATTATCACCGACCGACAAGATGTTCCTTTTAACTGGAATAACGACCAACAGCTTGCCTTCGAACATCTCAAAAACGCACTAATATCAGCACCAATTTTAGCATACCCCGATTTTACCAAACCATTTCTTCTAACATGTGATGCATCTAATTATGCTATTTCTGCGACTCTCTCACAAGGTCCTATAGGAAATGACCGTCCTATTGCTAATGCATCAAGAACTCTAAACAAAGCTAAATGTAACTACAGCATCACTGAAAAGGAATGTTTAGCTATTGTTACAAAATAATAAAAACGGAAGTAGTAGTGGGGGTAGTTTTATAAAAGTCTTTGCAAGGAGTGAGGCGCTCTCAGTCGCTAACAAGCTCTCTAGCCGTCAGTACCTCAGTTGCTTCAGGAGCTCAGTAGCTCAGTAGCTCAGTACATTTCTAGTCGTCGCCACGAAACGTTCGATATCTTTTACGTAGTTGCCTTAGTGTATTCGTTTTATAATAATTCACCAGTATTGCTCATATTACCGCTCGACTGTCATATTTTTTAAAAAGTCATTCGTATCGAAATTTATAACACTATCATATTTGGAACAAAAACTTTCAGACCATATTTATATGGCCAAAAATTTACCATAGTTACCGATCATCGGCCCTTAAAATGGCTGTTCAATTGTAAAGAGCCCGCTTCTAAATTGGTAAGATGGAGATTAAAACTTGAAGAATTGACTACGAAGTCGTTTATAAAAAGGGTAAAATAAATACCAATTCTGATACTCTGTCGCGTTATCCAGTCAATCCAATTATTCAAGAAGATCCTCAACCTTCTACCTCTAGTTTATCTATGACAACCTTCTTCAAGATGAAATCTTCCCTTCGGATAATATTGATGATTTAATTGACTTAGGCGATTTGGACACTAGTCCTCCCAAAAAATCAAATATAGATTTCACTTTACTGTATCCTCCAACTCCACTGAATCCTCCTACTTCTCTTGACTCTCTCTGTCTTCGCTGGATCCTGTTCCATCCCTCAATCATCAACCGTCTCTATTAAATACTCCATCTGAAATAGCGACACATATTGATGAGGTACCTGCCAATCCTAGTAAAGATTACTCTAATTCAAGACCAATTGAATAACGAGTCCCCGGTCTCTTTACAGAATATTGATCTTGACACCTTTACTTTTAAATATAAATTAAAAGATTTGCCACATAACACAGATGATAGTTGTTTATTTATTTTCACTAATTATGAATATAGAAATAACTGCTTTGATTCAGATTCTTTCTAGTCAGTTGAGTCTAATAGTTCCAAAGTTGAAAACGCACTAGCGTCACCTTTATTTGTAAATGTAGAAGATAACACTTTGTGGTCAGGCGAAAGCATTCATGACCATAATGAATATGTAAGTCCAATTTTAATGTCATAAATTAACGTGAATAATGAAAAAGTAGTTACAGAAATTGAGAACACAAAAAATGCACGGTTCAAGAGGAAGATTGTTAAAGAAAACACAAAAATTAGATTTATAAATTGTATTTGATTTGTTATAAAATTATTAACAACTGTTTGACAATGTCAATTTGATATAAATAATTATATGTTGTGTATAGCAAATATCATCATCGTAGTGTAGGCTGTAAGTTTTCCATGTATTAAATAAATAAATCATCATCAGTCTTTGTTGTTTGTTTATCAGCAAATATTACTAGAGAATATTGTAAACTGAAATGATAATATACTCGTAGATAATGTAGAGGAGCAGGGGTG
>NW_013525510.1:11990-14065 GCF_000836215.1 Papilio polytes
GGGAAAAAGTTGTGTCTATCGATAGGCAATACTTTGAATGATTTATTTGTAACCATTTTTTTATAATAAAATTATATTTTTATCGAAAAAAAGCGAGAACTTAGTTGCGCACCTAATATTATTAACCTAAAATTTGCCGCTAGATTCCGCCTGTTAAGTTATACATTTTTCGCCATTGCATCAGTGGCAGAATCACACGCTTTAATATTTGTCATGCGCGATTTTGAACGTTGCATTGCTGACAGCGACATCAATCACCGACTGTATCAGCTGGATTACCGGTTTACCAAATTTTAACCACGCACAGTATCATTGCCGGGCACAACTTTCATCCTGTAGTCGTCCTGATACAGAACCTTCAGCGTGCTCTGTATGAGGCTGTATTTCAAAGAATCACACAGGCGGCTAGCAATTAACGCCCAACCCAAATAATAACAGATTATGAGCAAGCCCTCCAGTCTGCTATGGTATCGATACCAGGAGTTGTAACACAAGACTGCTTGTTACGTTACATGCAAGCTTTCGTGCGGCAGGCCAGGCAGTGGAGGCCGGCCTGGCCGAGTTACCGCAACATCGCGCAGCAGGAAGTGCTGCCCTACAACGAACACTCACGACTTCGTTTTGCAGTGGATGACACTCGTAAGTAATACCACAGAGGAAATAATGTAATACTTTAGTGTCGAATTCGTCCAATTTCGAGAGATCCTAGTGCAAACGAGCATATTATATTGTCGGACGTGGGCATTGAGGTAGTAGTAAATGTTGTCTCCGCAATTGGTCAAGTTGTCGTTGAAGACAACGTCGCGCAGTTAGCACCGGAGGTGGTCGAAGCACTATCAACTCCACACCACCAACACCACAACATCTATTAACTATGGAACTTGGGTTCCTTATGAGTTGAAGCCAAGAGACGTTGAGCGTCGTTTTTTCGCCTGTGAACAATTGCTCTAGCGGCGAAAACGGAAGGGTGTCCTTCATCGCATCGTGACGGGTGATGAAAAATGGATTCATTACAGCAACCCAAAGAGGAGAAAATCCTGGGGACTACCCGGGCATGCTTCTACGTCGGCGGCTCGGCCGAATATTCATGCTGCAAAGGTTATGCTGTGCATTTGGTGGGACCAGGTCGGTGTCATTTATTATGAGCTCTTGAAACCGAGCGAAACCATCACTGGGGAACGTATCGAACTCAATTAATGCGATTGAGAAGATCACTGCGCGAAAAACGGCCACAGTGCGAGCAAAGGCGCGAAAAAGTGATTTTACTGCATGACAACGCTCGGCCTCACGTTGCCAAGTCTGTTAAAACCTACTTGGACACGCTCAAATGGGAAGTCTTACCCCACCCGCCATATTCCCCTGACATTGCGCCGTCCGATTTTTACTTGTTCCGTTCGATGGCCCATGGTCTGGCTGTTCAACAGTTCCACTCAAATGAAGACATCAAAAAATGGCTTGATTCGTGGATAGCCTCAAAAGACGAACACTTCTGGCGTCAAGGTATTCGAAGTCTACCAGAAAGATGGGAAAAAGTTGTGTCTAGCGATAGGCAATACTTTGAATGATTTATTTGTAACCATTTTTTTATAATAAAATTATATTTTTATCGAAAAAAAAGCGAGAACTTAGTTGCGCACCTAATATTATTAACGTAAAATTTGCCGCTAGATTCCGCCTGTTAAGTTATACATTTCTCGCCATTGCATCAGTGGCAGAATCACACGCTTTAATATTTGTCATGCGCGATTTTGAACGTTGCATTGCTGACAGCGACATCAATCACCGACTGTATCAGCTGGATTACCGGTTTACCAAATTTTAACCACGCACAGTATCATTGCCGGGCACAACTTTCATCCAGTAGTCATCCTGATACAGAACCTTCGGCGTGCTCTGTATGAGGCTGTATTTCAAAGAATCACGCAAGCGGCTGGCAATTAACGCCCGTCCCAAATTATAACTGATTATGAGCAGGCCCTCCAGTCTGCTATGGTGTCGATAACAAGAGTTGTAACCCAAGACCGCTTGTTCCGTTACATGCAAGCTTTCGTGCGGCAGGCCAGGCAGTGGAGGCC
>NW_013525510.1:14089-29689 GCF_000836215.1 Papilio polytes
CCCTACAACGAAAACTCACGACTACTTCATTTTGCAGTGGATGACACTCGTAAGTAATACCACAGAGGAAATAATGTAATACTTTAGTGTCAAATTTGTCCAATTTCGAGAGACCCTAGTGCAAACGAGCATATTGTTGAACGTGGGCATTGAGGTAGTAGTAAATATTGTCTCCGCAATTGGTCAAGTTGTCGTTGAAGACAACGCGCGCAGTTAGCACCGGAGGTGGTCGAGGCACTATCAACTCCACACCACCAACACCACAACATCTATCACTTGAAGTGGTGTAGATCCTATGCAGTCGAACATTGTGGCAAGCTTGTCTGGATCATTTGTTCAAAATTAATTATATCAATGTTCAATCTAACAACATTTGTTGTATTTATTCAAGTGGTTGAGCGTCAACCGCCAGCATCAATAAGACAAGATTCTAGTTTTTTCAATATTGTAAATATTTTTTATTTCACTAATAGAAAGTCTGGTATCTCCAGGATTTTTACAACAGCGGAGACCATGAACATCTTCATTATTTTCATCAACAATAAATTATAGAAGGAAAAAAATAATAATTTAAAAAGATTACCAAAAGCCGGCAGCCTAACTGCACAGCATGGGTGCTCCAAATACCAAAGTATCTATATGTGAATATGTCTATGTGTATTCTAAACCTCTTCATTACAAAATGAATAGAAATTCAAGGAGAATCCTTGAAAAGAAAAGACTCAGAAATACTTTGGAATCAGAAGCAAACAAATCAATAAATTTTGATAGTGATGTCATATTCAATGTGTTGTCTCAAGGTGGACATTTTACAATATCCACATACATTGAACTAGATGTATTTGCTGATTCCCACCTTGTTTCAATTCAGTTCCAACCAATCATGACAAAACTTATAGGAAACCACATTAATAGCCACAATGGTCTGGAAATTAGGAATATTCTGGAAACTTCAATAGCAAAAACTAGAACTATTAGGAAATTTGTTTGGAACTCTGTTAAACATCATAAGTTAATTAGTGACGTAATAAAATGCATTGTTGATAGGCACAACTTAATGTTGTCAACACATCATTAAACTTAAGTTGAAATTCTGATTGTAAAGTGTTTCATTGTTTCCCTAACTTAATGCTTTTGCTGTAGAATTTCCACTTTGGACCAATTGTACAACCCCCAAAATGAGTGCCAAAGATCAAAGCAAAATCTAAAAAGGTAATATTGTTAAATTTGTAACATTAGAAATGTAAACTTTAAAATAAAGTTTTATAATTTCAAGCAGATGAAGCCATATGGGAACAACCTTTAATGACAACATTCAACATGGTAATGTTAAAAAACTCCACAATATCCAGAGACTAGAAAGTAGATAATTGGTAATCAACAAGAGTGGTAACCTCATTTGTGGCTACCCTATAAATTGCCACAAAACTGCATAACAAATATGCTTATAGTCGTCCAAAACTTGATCTAATAAAAAAATACACAATCATATTTTTTATTGCGGAAACACCTAATCTATCAAGTCCATCCTAAGACATATCAAAGCCTTCTTAGAGAAATATAAATAGAATAGAGGGTAATAAGGTCACAAACTTGTTTATCCCTTTTAGGGCCTGTGAGATAAGCCTCTAGAATTTTGTTTGCCGGTTAGATCAGAACTGAATTTAAAATTTCTAAAACCAATGCATGGAGAAGCAGTTTTAGATCAGCTGCTGGTTCAAGTTGATTGGACACTTGTCCATGAAATTTAGAACAAAATAACTAATTGATAATAAAATTCTATTTATATGAATATGATATTTAGACCCTACATAACTTTAATTATAAGAGTGTAGTTATTTTTTTATTAAAATATTTTAATTATGCAGAATTATCTGAAACAGATATCAAGCAGGTCTTCCTAGCATAGAAAATAACACATAACTATATTGCAACAAAACATTATGTTAAAATAAAACACAGCATTGCAGAAAAACTATTGCTAAGACAAAAGAAACTCGACAACTATGACAACCACCAATGCACACTCTTGGTAACACAGAAAGATTAGTTTAAAAACATAGACTCAGTAAGTTTTATCATATGTGAAAATTAAGATTACTTACAACTTGGCTTATATTAACTGTCTTTTTCAACGCATACCTGATAATTGGTGTGCAAAACAGTTATTACATTTGATACTTGATTATAAATGAAGTGAAGAAGCCCATCGCAACACAAACTAGGAGAGAAAAGATGCTAGATCTAATACAAGACGACTTTATAACAACAATAATCGAAGAAAATTGAAATAGACCTCACAGTCCAAAAAAGAAGCACGGAGTATTACAATGGAAGAGTATACCCGATTGAGCAGGCACAGTACAAATGTCCCTAAACCAACCAATTGCAAAAACCGAATTCAACTCAAGAGCCATTTTTGGAGTTGTATTCTTCATTTAAGTATTGTCCGCAGCACCGACAATAAAAGAGAAATCATCAAGTACGTGTTGTATACGTAAACACTTATGGTAGAATTCCAAAAACGTGATTTCGTTTTGCTTGCATTTTCGTAATAATGTAGCTTTTTTAACGGAAATATAAAATTTGCCGTTAAAATGAAGCAACATGATGGCCGGTGTTGAAAAAAAAAAAGACGCCTGGCTAGTGCGTACAATCACAATTCACTACGCTGTAAACGTTAAATTAACTAGTTGAAATATAAACGTTAACGGTTATCGATTAAAACGTAGAGTAACTGCCGCGCACCCAGATTACCTTGTAACTTATTTATTTTATATCTATCTATACATATACTAAATATGGAGTGTCTGCTTGTAATATAAAAAGAAAAATTCAAGATTTCGTGAACATGATGTATTTGCGTTGCTGATACCGTAAATCGCGTTTTAAAAAAAAATGTCTGTCTGTCCGTAAGCCGCGTTTGTTCCGGGTAATCTCCGGAACGCCTAGGTTGATTTTAACGGGCTTAACACTAAAGGGTAGCTGAAATAGACGCGCAAATTATATACTACATTTTATATTGATTGTTTGATTATTGATTATCTCTAAAAGGGGGAAAACGATTTAGACGGACTGACTGAAAGGTGTTTTTTTTTTTATTATTTGTTAAGCTAGCGCTTGACCACGATCCCACCTGAAGGAGGTGACGATGCAGTCGAAAGATGGTAC
This sequence comes from Papilio polytes, assembly GCF_000836215.1. Taxonomy (NCBI): domain Eukaryota; kingdom Metazoa; phylum Arthropoda; class Insecta; order Lepidoptera; family Papilionidae; genus Papilio; species Papilio polytes. The sequence continues at coordinate 17,261 of NW_013525510.1, forward strand.
GAGCTCGCTTATTAGGTAGCTATTCTATCTATATCTATCTATATTAGGTTTTTAAAAGGTAGATGTAAGATGAAGGTACTAAAAGTAACAGTACCGAACGGCTTTGGTTAATCGGACATTTGGCACTTTTAGTACACTACACGATATCGATGTTCGCTTGTTCGTTGTTTGATTTGATTATATATTTGCCAGATTGAAGCATCCACCTTCGGTAATAAGAATCAAAAGTGGATAAAATTAATTACAACTTAAATTTATTTTCGCTAATAACATTTGTTTCAATCTGCTTAAAATTTGACGTTGAGTAATATAAAACCCTCGTTATATTCTATTCGTGTTATTGAGTTCTCACAAATCTGAAGTACTAAAGGTACTAAAAGTGTGTACTAGTATGTTTTCAAAATTGTACTAGTACGGTGCGCACTTGCAGATGTCCGAATAAGCCCAACACTAGTACGAACTAACTGGCCCGTTCAAAAATATTTAAAGAACGTTACGACAAATACATTCAGATACAGTTAAATAGTTTTTCGTTTTTTTAAGTAGTGACACGGTCCTGAAACACACTGCTTCTTTACATGGTCGGTTAAAAATTTTCATTGGCAACACTGCTGCTGACAATCAGTGTTTCCAATGCTGGTTATGGCAGTTATGGTCTAAGGTCTACAGAATCTATAGCTTTTCGGAAAACCAACGGTAATTCATTGTTCCTCTTTAATTAACTCTAGTGATGGTCAACTCGAGTTCGTAATTCGAGTCAACTCGAGTTAGGCGTAACTCGAGTCGACTCGAGTTGAATTCTCTTTACTCGAGTTCGAAAACGGAATGAAACCGACATGGACCGAAGTTTGACCTCTGTGAAGTTAGCCCCCTCACTTTCTTTTTTTTTACTTTTTTTATGTAAATCGTTTAAAAATTGTTGAAAAATGTTTCTATTTCAAACAATAACTTTTTTTGTTTCTTTATTTAGTAGGTATAATTCTCCCAATACATTATAAATAAATAATATCAAAAATAAAGAACTGAAACAGATAAAAATGTAATATGTCTATTCCAATGTTATGCCAAGCCGAGGGAATAATTTGGAAAAACACAAAAAAAAAACATTTACTTGTCCATCCAATTAACTCGAGTTCAACTCGAGTTATGTGGATTTTAACTCGAGTTAAATCGAGTTACGTTTATCCCGAGTTGGCACATCACTAATTAACTCATTTTAAAGTATCTTTTAAATGAAAAATAAAAAGTTTGATCAAAATGGTTGATTTACAATGATTTCTGTCGGGAATAATAAAATTTAAAAAAAAAATGTTTACGATTTTATAGACCAAAAAGGTCAATTTCAACACAGTTCATTGCTATTATAAAAGTTAAAAGGAACATTTAACTTATGTTGAGAAGTTTTCCTTTTTTACTAGTGCTACGGCCCAAGTATGATCTTTTCCCACAGAAACACGGCTTTTTTTATACGATGTACCCTTGTAAGCCGGGTAAAATCTTTTCATTGGCAACACTGCTGTCAACTATCAAGGTGTTCGCCGTCAATAAATCTCTTTCACATTGTGAATTTCACAATCACAATCACGTATCCACTTTCAAAATAATTACGGCATTTACAAGAGAGGTTTATACAAAATCCTCGTCGAATTTTATTTAAGAAATCTATGTTGTCACCATTGTGTTACTCTTCGTTTCCGTTAGAGGTTAGAGTAATTTGTTCTGACGTTCATTTTACGTTATTGCGACAGTTAATAGATTGTGGTTTTACTCTAAAGGTATAGCTGTTAGGAGTGAATATGGCTTGTGTTGTTCCTAACATAAAAGTGTTACAAATTGGTATTGGATAGAACAAATACAAAAACATTTTAAGTAATCCGCATGGTTCTCTTGCTCGGTACAATGTCACAAAAGAAGACATCTTGTGTTGTCGAGTTTCGGTAGTTGAAGCAAAATTCTATACTTCTTTCCATTCAACCCGTTTTTAAAATAGAAATAACAGGAAGAGGAAATAAATTGTGATGTAGTGTATGTAAAAGGGTTCACCTCTGTGTTTCATATGTGAGCAGTGGTTGCTTTACTATTTTATGTAATTTATATGACCGTTTGTGATTATCTTTATTTTATATGGTGTGTGACATTTTACTAAATATCTTGTACATTATAAATAAGAAAGATTAGAATGGTGTTTGTTAGTATGTGTCTCCAGAACGGCTTCATAAAGGATCACAGATGTTGAATAACAATCAACTCTGTGTGTAATTTGGTTGAAGGTCTCATGCTGGAATTTATCATTGTTCGAAGGATTAATGAGTTTTTCTTAATTTCTATCTACAAAATACACTACATTTTTATGAATTCTTTAAGAAAGGATGGAATTGAGCAGTGGAGAAATATAAAATAAAAACTTTTTTTATAAAACACCTAATAGAGAAGGTAGTCGGCTGAGATTTCAATTTTTTGTGGTAATAGTCGGTTTTTCAACATACTTATTAAATGGACAGGCTATTTATGTTGGCATTTTGTGTCTATTTTCGCCATTTTGGCGCTGTATGTTGCGGTTGTAACACCAATCTCTATAAATGGACAAGCTACAAACTGGTATCTTATGAATATTTGATTTTCGCCATTTTGGCGCTGTATGTTGCGGTTGTAACACCAATCTCTATAAATGGACAAGCTACAAACTGTGGTATTTTATGAATAATTGATTTTCGCCATTTTGGCGCTGTATGTTGCGGTTGTAACACCGACCTCTATAAATGGACAAGCTACAAACTGGTATTTTATGAATATTTGATTTTCGCCATTTTGGCGCTGTATATTGCGGTTGTAACACCAACCTCTATAAATGGACAAGCTACAAACTGGTATTTTATGAATATTTGATTTTCGCCATTTTGGCGCTGTATGTTGCGGTTGCAACACCGACCTCTATAAATGGACAGGCTAGAAACTGGTATGTAATGCCTTTTCCATTCTGCCATTTGTCCAGCTTTTATATCGTCTTCTAAATCGTCATTTTTTTTGCAAAACAGATTTTATTAACTTAAATTATTATGTGGTTTTAAAAGAACTGTTTCAATATATTTTTTATGTTTCACAAATGACTTTAAAAACATGTCATTAAAAAACTGTATATTTCTTTTAACATTGCTACATTTAGCATAACCTATTCTTAAACAAACATAGCTTTCATATCGTATATACAATAACGTCTTTTTGCACAAAACGTTAAACAGAATTAACGTCCATATTGCAAGTACTTTTTTCACATAAAATTTTATAAAGCGCAGAAGCCAGAAGACACGAGATACAAGCTGTATATTCAAGATGGACATGACAATGAATTTTGAAACAAAAATCACAAAGAACATATAATTTGAAGCCAATTACGATTGCTACAATTGCCATTGCGCCTCGTGTCTTCAAATTTAGGTCGCATGACGTCAATGCTGCGTACTGTTAGGAGGGATTTCGTAAAAGTCTTAAAAAAAAGGAAATATTATTTATTAATTATAAAAATGACACACTAGATTAGATCCGTAGACCTGATCTGGAGACCCATTCACGCGTAGCGAGTTTGAAGTGTCGCGGCAGACTGCCCTGCTTACTAAATAATAGTGATGGGACTCGAGTTGCTTTTTACTCGAGTGACTCGAGTCATTTTTTTCTTACTCGGACTCGAGTGAAATTTTTGACAACCCGAGTTGCGAGTGACTCGAGTTGACTCGAATTACGAGTGACTCGTAACCATTTTGTTGGTTTATACTAAGCGGAGTAAGAAATATTTACAGCATTTTCAGTTAAATTTGTTATCTTTTTAAAAACACACTATTTCTGTTCTTTTGTAGAGTTTATTTAAGCTTCGTTTAAATTAATTTTAAAGCATGTTTATTATCAAAATTGTGTAAGAACATAATCAAACTGTTCATATTTAGATCTCATGAAAATTACTTGTAAGTATTTATTAAAATGGATTAGAACTTATTTATAGTACACTATAAAATTTCAACTAACAGATGATATAAGAGGTGTCTTGATTTAGTAGACAGGTTTAGTTTAAAGGAAAACATTATTTTTACACATTTCGTACAGATTTTTTGAGTAACTTTTAAGTTAATGCGAAAATAATTTCTTTATGTTAAATTAACATTGTTTTATTGGTTTTAAAATTTTGGTTCCTCGATTTTCATATTCCATAGTGACTCGCGTCTATAAACATCACTCGAGTCTTACCTTCACTCGAGTGGCATTCGAGTGAGAAAGTTACGAGTACCGAGTGACTCGAGTGAAAAAAAATCACTCGAGTCCCATCACTACTAAATAATAAGCCTACTTATATTATCTTTAAATGCTATGACTTAATATTAGAACTTAAACATTCTTACATGCTAGTTACAGATATAACAGTACGCAGTATTCCTTGTGGCTATGTACGTAACAAGCCCCATTTATGGGATACTGTTTTAGGAAGTGTCCTATTTTTAAAAATAAAAATCTTGCGAAAAAATCAATATCCTTTAGAACTTTGGATTGCTAAAGCAATCTTTTTCTCTAAAGTAAAACGTCTCCCTTTTTCATATTTTCACGGCATTGAATTTGCACTAATAATTTTGCAGTGCTTGAGCAATTTTCGATTACATTTAATATTGCCGGATTAGATGTAATTTTTCTGCTGACCTTGTAATAGCTGTTTTTTTAACCTTGGTCAAGATTTGATTTTATAGTTTTCTTTATTGCCCTGGCTGCCTTTTTGCCTGTAAAATAGAAAAGACAGGACAATAAGTTGGCACAAAGTGTACACTTAACTACATTACTACCCGTGTCATTTTTCGAAGCTAGTAATAAAATCACCATATCCAACTGTTCGCAATTTTCGGTTTGGAATAAAACTTTCTTGGCTTTCTGGTATAATAAGTTTATTCGGCCACTTTGTATTACAATGGTTGAAGGGACGAGAACGTCACATGACGGTAAGGAGCGGAAGCGAAAAGAGGGCGAAAATGACTCGTCATCGATGCCGGGATTGCCTAGCCGGTCTAATTTAATTGGTGGTTAACGTATGACGTCGACTGACAGACCGATCGTACATCGATGACGGGGTGCAGCAAGCGCAGCGGGACCCACCGGCGGCCGCCGACGTGTGACGTGTGTGTGCTGCACAATGGGGCGGCCGTTGACGTCACGGCCGCAACACCAACTGCTTTTACTTCATACAGTAGAAACACATCTAATGTTGAATTAGTTTTTTTACATTTTTCTGATTTCATTTTTGATCTTCACATTACCTTTGTACCCACCAATGTTTTCTTTTTTGTTTCAAATTTCATCTAAAAAAATTTAAAAATACAGCATAATGTACGCTACTAAATACCACCCACAGTTTCGCTCGCGTAGCAAACTGTGCACGAGTAAAGCTGCGAGTTCAATCAAGTTCGTGAATTCTCTTTTCAGTACCAAATCTTTCTTCTGTATAGCGCATGTCTCTCATTGTTTCAGGACTTCCAATATTTTAGTATAATTCATCAGACTCCATATCAATTCAAGGAGACCCAAAAATGCTACGGGGTTAGTTTTATGAGTGAATATAATACAGTGTCCGTGATAATTATCCCAGTAACAATGGGAGAAGCACTATTAGGGCCCAAAAACACACTAAAATACACGAAAAAGTGGAACACATGATAAAAACATTGTGACATTTTATTGTTTTCCAGGATGGCGGTCACGTACGTGCAGTTATGTGGTTCTTGATGTTGGAATAACTGCGCTATGCAATCGTCGGAGTTTTGGAGCCTTTGCCACTCTAGATGCTTGCAGATGATTTCTTTCTCCGATATATCTTCGCAGGGCTCGTGAGGATATGCGAATTCACTATTGCCGAGGACCAGGAATGGATTTTTGGGAACGAGGATTGTGTTATTATTGTTTGGGATAAAATACAGGTGTAGGAGGTTGTACGGGTGTTTAGATACTAATGGTACCTCCAGGATAAAGTTCAGAGACCCATTGGTGCTGTACGCTTTTACCGATATAGCCTTTTCCCATAAGTGTATTGTTTTAATGCTTGGGTTAAAAGCCAAATTATAATTTATTTCTGATTTAATTAAATTGAGTTCTTCGATTAAATAGTTTGGATCTAGGATACTGGGGTGCATTCTACGGAGATGAGAAAATGTTATTGCATTTTCTAGAGTTGCTAACTTATCGTAGAGCTGTTGAAGCGATCTACCCATTTCGTTTAAGATGTTTAATGACAACTGTATACTGTTTTGAGATAGAAGTTCATTGATCGATTTTTCTATATATTTTTGATTATTTTTTATTTTTAAGTTATTTTCATAATTATTCATGAACTCTTTCATAATACCAATGTTTTTATTTTGATTATGTTATATGGAATTCCGGATGGATTTAATTTCATTTTCGAATTGAATTGCATCTTCTTGATCTAAGTTACCTGTAATCGTTTTTATTACAGTATCAATCCGTTTATTAGGCCGCGTTTTTGCCTATTAGTGTATCTAAATCTTATCGTATCTAATCCTAAATATGCTATCTTACTCTCTGTTGTGTTTAAGATATTCTATTTGTTTATTTTTGGTTAATGTACCTAAAGTATTGTTACGTTTAACTTTATAAGTATAATAATTACTACATATTTCAAAGAAAATATCGCTTATTTGCGATGTATTATAAATTACAACTAAGTGATAAGTATTTATCTGGTATTGCACTTTCGCTTCTGTTAATACCAGTATTCCATTGTGACTGTCTATTGGCTGTAAGATTGCTGTGGCTGCGGCGAGTCCGAAGACTGCGAAGCAAGCGATGGCGTTCCTGAAACATTTTCAGGTCTTCTTAGTAAACGGAAATGTACACTAATGGTTTTCGTGTTTACATGTTTGCCTACAATTTCTGCGATTTGTTCTGGGTGTATGCGAACTATCGTATACGGACCTAGGTATTTCGGTTCTAATTTATTACTTCTTGCTGTTTTTGCCACTTGCTTATAGACTTGTGCCAACTTTGAACGTTGCCTGTTCTGTGTTTTTATTAGCTCTTTCGATGTTTTATTGCTTTTCGTTCGTCATTTTTGTATTAACCAGTTTTTGTACGTTTTCCATTATTTGCCTATGTTTTGTAACATACTCTTGATAGAATTCTCTACGGCAATATAGTTCTAATGGGTTTCTACTTTTGGTGTGTCTTTATAATAGTTCAAATGGAGTGAATCCTGTCGCTGAATGTATTGAGTTATTGTACGCTATTATTTCGTATTTCATTAAATTAAACGATTCGTTTTTATCCGTTATCCTTTGTATTCTAATGAATTCTGCCAAAGTGGAATGTAAGCTTTCTATTGGTGAGTTTGAATTGGGGTTGTAAAATGAATGTTTATGTTATGCATTGCGCATATTTCCGTGATGACTTCATTGTCAAATTTTGAGTCTGAGTCCGTAGTTATTTTATTTGGAACTCCTATTACTGAAAATATACTCAATAAGGCTTCTGCTATATGTATGCTCGTTGTTGCTGTCAGTGGTATAGCTTGAGCATATTTGGTGAAGTTATCAATTACCGTAAGAAATGTAATTCCTCCGCTACTATATAAATCCATTAATATGTGTTCATTGTCTAGCTATCGCGATTGCTTTATCTAAGTTTTCTGATTTTAATTGTTTCACTAAAATTGATGTTATTGGGTTTATTTTATCCAGGAATGTATTTAAACCCATTTGTTCATAGTAATTACGTTTAGAGTTGTCCGCTAAATTAAGTGAACTCGTTATTTTTCTGATCTTTTCCGAGAATAATTCCAAGGATTGGCTATCCCTATTAATGGGCATGAGCTCTTGGACTAATTGAAATTCATTTCTGAATTCGCCGAATCTTTAGGATTGTTTTAATTTCTTCCCAGGTAGACGCGCTACCAATATCTGAGATGGCTTCCGCAGCTCTACCCGTTATCTTGGTCCTTATTAAACTTACTAGACAAGGATCGTCCTTGCAAGTAATTGGTTTCAGTAAATTTTCTACACCTTCGATATAAAATGCCCAGGTGCGTTTGTTCCCGTCATACGGAGGGAATAAAATTGATAGAGTCGCATAATCGATCTCTTTTATGAATTGTTTATCGTCAGTTACTTTTTCATTACCTGTGGCCATTTTAACCTAACAAAATAAGAATAAGCACCAACGAATCAACTAAACCCCACACAAGAAATACGCAAAGTTGTTAATATTCTGTAGGAGTGGTAAAATAGGAAACTCGGGAATAGTAAATTATATACTCACCCCACGAGCATTGCCGATTGAAGGCTAAAGATGGTATTCTTGAGTCGCACGCTGTCTGATGCCACGCCAACCGTAGATTCTGCTCGCGCCTTTGACCGGAACGGAGTAAAATCTTCAGATGCTTCTGCTATAATTTACTCGAACCGACTTAGAACGCGAGGTACCGACTGCGCCAGATAGGTTGTGGGCGAAGGCAAAAGCCTTTTTAAAAAGCAAAGACAGGTGTTCACGCTGTGATGCGTGGTTTGAGGCTAACGTTTATTTAATTAAAACATATAAGGATGATTACACAAATAAAGAGTTCTTATTATTATCTTATCTCTAACTATTAAGGAAGTTGATACAATGCTTCATTCAATGAATCTTAAATGTGATACTCTTGTGAATGTTTCCTTGTCTGCATGTAGGTTATGCCTACATGACTACAGTTCTAACTTTTTATTACATATATAGGTTGACAAATTAATGATCACTAAAAGGTTCTTGTTATAAAAAAATAAAAAAAACCCCGCAAAATTTTGAAACGAACATTTTACAACTATCAAATATATAATTTATTAGACAACTTATTTAATTGATACTGTCGCTTTTAACTCAGAGCAATACTTCTCGTCAAGACTCAAGTTACGCGCCAATCTATCCATCCTTCTAGTGACATTGACAGCTGTCAGCTAGGGACGTGACGTTTATGCCGATAATATAGAGTTGCGCCAATTCTATAGCACGGTACTAATTTTATTCCTAACAAATTATAAAAAAACAACACAAAAATTAATTAGACATAAGCAATATACACACGTTTAAATAAAGTATCATTACATATTAAAGTTAAATAGAAGATATATTTCCTATTGTGCGACCGAACTCGCCCGAATCAGAACTCGCTTCATAAATCACGACTTCGAAGCCGAACACGCCCGAATAACGTAGTTACAAAAATCACTACCTATAATTTGACTCGAAACTAGTTATTCCGTTACATATCTCGTCACTGGTGATTGTAGCTAGTGACGTAAAATAACGCTCACGTCTAGTCACTAGACTCAAGTGCAATAATTATTTAAACATGAACAGAAAACGCGAGCGTAACGTAAATTTCACTCGAGAGGAGACTGAAAAGCTTGTTTCTCTTATAGAAACGGAAAAAGCTGTAATTGAAATGAAAAAAAGTGATTCGTCGACTTGGCAACTGAAAGAAAATGCTTGGAACGATATAGCCACAAAGTTTAATAGTGATTCCCCTGTGTACAGAGATGCGAAACATCTCAAATTGAAATATGAAGCCCTAAAAAGAGACGTTCGTAAAAAATGGAAAGGTCTCCACTCGAAGCAGCACAAAAGTGGTGAAGGTTTGTTGACGGCTATGACACCGATCGAGTTAAAAATCAGAGACTTGATTTTATCTGTCGATCAGAGCGATAGTACACCCAACTTCGACCTCTTAGGTAAATATAAATCAATATTGTTTTCTATATTTTATAACCTCTTATTTATATTCCTATAAAACTACTTAACAGATTTGAAAAAAACAATTGGAATGCTACTGACAAGACATGAGGTGAATTCCCAGATAGATATAGTCGGGGTGGATTATTAACTAAATGTATTTGTAATTGTAGTGTTAACTGGAGACGAGGAGGTTGATGAATCTGTTACATCTGAGTATTCAATCCAATCTGATAATTTGGAGGTACAAATAAATGAAAATGAAGCAGATGACTGTAAGTACATAAAAATAATTTCTAATTGTAATGTTAAAGTAGGCACCATTTTGGTATTGTATGTAGGACGGTGATGATCACAGCATATTTGAATATTTGCTTTTTTTAATTATATGCCTACACTTAATACATGCTCCAAGCTAAAAGTTGACACCATTAAGTGCATTCAGGCTGCTTGTTCAATTGCCACCTATGTAAAAACAAAAGCTGCAATGTTGGCAATAGTTTATAGGTGATGAATTACAAGTAACAAGTATATAACACAAGCTAGCCTGTGCGACTTCATCCGCATAAAATTATGAAATTTTTTTATTGTTTATATGTGTCAAATTATTAATTGTAAATTGTCAAATTGACATGACAATGACAAACCTTGCTTCCTTGCAGTTGGCAGCAACTTATGGTCTCTTTCCCACATTAGGGTTTTTATCCAAAATATTTACCCCCTAAGTTTAATAGTGTTAAAATATATAGCCTAAAGTGACATAAGTGTAAGGCTTTTTATTAAAAAAGATTCATTCAAAAATATGCTGTAATTGCTAACATCATTTTAAGCATCAAGTTATGATAATATTTTAATAGTTTAATTGTGAGTGAACACCAAAATACTTTATTTAAAATCGGTATTTGAAAGTTATCCAGAATGTCATCATCACCAGCTCACTATACGCCCCACCGAGGGGCTCGGAGCCTACCCTAAAGTTAGGGTGATTAGGCCATAGTCAACCATGCTGGCCAAGTGCGGGTTGGTTGACTTAACATATATCTTTGAATTTCTTCGCTGAGTGCAGGTTGCATCACGATGTTTTCCTTCAGCGTAAGAATCCAGAATGTAAACAATAAGATAATTTTATAATGTCGTTCAGATTGTAAAAACATATTAATTTGCAGGTAAACCAAGTAAAATACCTTGTGACAAATTAGATGAAGGGAAACTAGATATACTAGAATTACAAAAGAAAGTATTGCAAGCTGAACTAGAAGAGAAAGTTATGAAAAAGCAAATGTTAAAGAATGAAATGTTGCATAAAAATGAAATGTATTTGTTGGAGAAAGAAAAATTACTACTCCAGATAGATATATTGAGAACAGATTTAAAAAAAAGACATTTCCAAAGTAAACATATAATTTAATTATTATTTCTTTTAGTACTAAAGCTAACTTGTTTTTAATTTTAGTTGTTTATTAGGTTTCTATCAATTCCCCTGTTCTGGTTGGTGTACAAGCTGGTTGGTTCGCTATTTTAGTGAATTCCGATGCTTTGCTCGTTTGTCACCTTATACTATGGTATATGATATTGAAGTATAAGTCACTAGCAGATGTATATTTACAAACTATAAACATTTACAGTGGTAGTGCCCGCTTTAACATCTTAGCACGAATGGGCCTTTGTCTTTACCACCCTTTTCTTATGAGAGGATGGGAATGGGAAGTGGATTTGACGATGGAGGAGATGCATAGGAAGAGGAAATATCCTCTTTATGTGCGTCTCCTCCGTCAGATAAGGGTAGGCGACGCATCTGTTATTGCGGATGTCTATGGGCAGCGGTTGCTTCGCCATTTTGCCGGATTCAGTTGGCCGCTTGCTCGTTTGCCATCTTATGTTATAAAAAAAAATTTACAAGCATTCTGTTACAAAAATACATTAATTAATCTAGTTTTTTAACCTATGGTGTATGAATGTTTCTGAAGGTTCATACAATTGGTCCATACATGGAAAAAATCTTATATTATAAATGTGAAGTTTATGTGGATAGAGATTTGGTAGTTTGTAATCTAAACTACTGAATGGAACTCGATGGCATTTGGCAGTGTAGAATATATAGAAGAACACAGACTAGTTACAGTTTTTTTTATTTGGTTGTACTGTGTTAGGACCGAAGCTAGTAATGAATAATATTGCTCTTTTTTTTTTCTTTTGGCTAAGTTTTAATGCTGATATATAGATCTCAACTTGTTTTTATCCCTTACGGAGGGTTGGCACAGTGTGTGCTGCTCCGTACATCTATCAGCCGTCATATCTGACACCACTCCTTAAGCATATCCTCTTTCACACAATCCATACTTCCTCGGTCTTCCCCTTTGTAGCCATCCATTATATTTGATTTATACAAGGGTCTGTGATAGTTGAAATACAGATGTCATATGTTTTTATTGATGTTGGTGGTGCAAGCTAAAATAAGTGTTAGTACTTTGTGATGGTAGTTTTATGTGAAGACTAAATATAAACTAGAGATTGAAGGTGAACATATAGTTTGTGGATTTTATATTATTTGCTGAAACTAATATTAAATGAGGAGAAATTATATTTTTCTAACAATTGTGTTTCACACACATATCTTAAGAAAGTTACCAAATATGGATGTACACTTCACCCAATCCCATGTAGGAAAATAGCCAGGGAATACAG
>NW_013525510.1:29725-30774 GCF_000836215.1 Papilio polytes
CGTAAAGGAGTGGCAGGGGTGATTCCGTACAGTTATGCAGCTGGCAATAATCTCCGGTGTACCCTGGGGACTTAGAACAAGGAGAAAGTGCAGTGGAATATGCTGGCAATGTATCAATAGCATACCATATAGACACTTAGAATGGAGAGACAAGGAACTATGAGGTCTGCGCAGACAGGGAAATCGAAACTACCTTGGTGCTAGTCAAGAACTGGTATTTTATTCCAGCCACTTACGTATTTGAGCTGTGGCAGTTTTATTGTGGTGGAGATTGATTTGGATGAAAGATTTTTATTTATTCAACGAAGGGAACGGCATTTTGACGTGCCTTGATGTCCTCCTCCTCTTCATCTATGTAGAGTCCGGCCAGCATTGCTTCAGCATCGTAATCTTCAGAGAGGGAAACTCCTGATAGTGTACCGAGCGAGTCCCCCCCTGAAGGGGACGCTACCTGGTTGTGGTTCTTCCCTGTGACTGGAATCTTCGTGTTTGGGTTCCTCGATGGAGCTTGTTGCGGAGTCCGTCTTGTCGACCTCCACTGGTGTTTGAGTTAGTGGGTTCGGATGGGCGGGGGTATGTCCGCCGATGGTCCTGGTGTGTTGGCTTGAGGGGTTTCGAAGTACTTGCCCCCCTTGCCTAGGAATTTAAGGTAACATTGGTTGATGGTACTTGCAAAGCGTCTATTGTGTTCTAGGATGGTAGGAATCTGCGATTCTGGAATTGTCATTTTAATGAACCAATCCTCTGCTTGTTTCTCGACATTTATTATGTTTGAATATTTCCTTATAAATTCGGCAATTTAGGCACTTTAAGAATGCAATAATTGTAAAATAATAGTTATTAGTAATGAAATAAATGTAGGTAGGAATTGGGTATTCACATATCGAAGTTTAACTTTGGAATGTTTTAAATATTACACAATTTGCACAAACACAATTTAGTTCTTATTTAACAAAATGCGTGTTTAAATAATTGAAAAGCAACTTTCCTGTGAACTCGCGTATCGTATATTGCTTTGTTTTTTTGAATCGTTACCGTTAGGCGTCGTT
>NW_013525510.1:31427-36593 GCF_000836215.1 Papilio polytes
ATATAATGGGCTGCAATTTCTCCTGTTTGTACTTTCAAGTAGGGTTTGCCAAATAGTTCCAATTTCATATGTTCTAATGTAAATTTTTCTAATTTTTTTATCGAGTATTCTGTCAGTGTTCAAGTTATTAATGTTGGTTCTAAAATGTTATTTACATTTAGTACAATCAAATTCCGTCACTTTGTAAGGGATTTGTTATTGTTATAAATACTTCCTTATAGGTGGTTGCTTGGGTTTTGTGGGTCTCGTCTTTTCTTATATTTATTGAAACTCCAATGGCTTTTATATTAATTTTTATTTTAAATCGAACACACGTACATATTTGCTTCATGTAGAATGACAGAAGACAAACTTAACCATAGACAGTGTCACAGATAACATATAACAGTGGTGTTTTGGATAATCTTTGTAGCGTATCCATTGCTACAATGGACTAAAGCATTAGGCATCCTAATATGTGGGATAAACGCTCCATTCGAGTATAGCATCACCTGAAAATTGATTCACAAGTTAACTCTTTATTTGGTCCGTGGTTTTACATTTATCTGGCAATCTAAGTTGGTATTACTTATCTAAATTTTAGTTGATTTGGTTTGCAAAATTATCTATTAAATGTAGGTAATAATAGAATGTCTAGGCCTTCATTACTCGTATGTATAATTTATAAGTGTATACTGACTACATTAGCACTGCCATTGATAATGCTAAAATTGTGTTTTTTTTAAATTGCCAAACGTGACGATGTAGAGTATGGTACTATCGTTAAGATAGGATTTTTTTGAACATGTATGGTGACGCATCCCATGATTCGTAAAACTTGTTACTTGGAGCGGGCTAGAAGTTGTTATTTTTTAAATTATGTGTTACTTGTTCATTATTAGGTGTTGACAATTTAACATTTTCACAATTGTAGTCGGAAATTTTCGTCAATTTTTATTATGATGTTTATAAATTTTAGTTTGAGCAAGCAAAATGTCCATTATATCCGACATAATACCGCTAGGATGTTACCAATTGAAGATTTTTGAGGAACAATAGGAGTGTTATTTTCAGATGGCAGGTTACCTTCTGTGGTTTGGTTAATTACGAAAACTAACTTATCAACATAGTAGCAAACTAAATTACCAACATTCAGGAAAACCTCTATACATAGAAACTACATTAAGATTACTGGACAATATCCTAATAATTGATTAGGAGTCCAAATAGACGGATGTAGTAAATTAGATTTCACAAACAAAATGGAATTTAGTATGTTTTGAAAGATAGAGCCAAGAGGGTAGAACGTAAAATATTGAAAACATTATCAATTTTAAACATTTGAGATATATTTATTTCATGTCAAGATTGATTAACACGTTGACTGCACGGGTGTTTTAATGTTTTCGTCAGTGCCTCTCTTCTTTTTCCCAGTATCTCTTAGTTTATCGTCATGGTCTGCAATTAGTCAACATTAAAACATTTCTTTTATCAACCCATTTCACACACCCATATTGTTCATTTTTCTAATAATCCCTTTTTTTATTTTCGCATTAACAACTTTCTTTGGCAAATATTTTCTTCTTAAGTTTAAAGGTTCTCATCAAATTTTTATTAAATTAATATTCGAGAATTGTTTTTATTCAAAGAACGACGCTTCATATTCTGGATTATTTTCGGAAATCAGTGTTAGTTTGTGGTCAATATCCCAGTGTAGGTCATCAATGGCCGTCCATCGAGACTCTAACGATCGTAAAATGTCCTCAAACTGCCATTTTTCTGTGAGGTTATCCAACTCGATTACTGCCATTTTGTGGGCGGACGCTTTGAAGTTGCTCCTTTGTTTTTGCAACATCTCCTCCAATTCACTTGCTAAACCCCTAGATTCTGTGCTCGGGAATGTGCTGACCTGTACTTGGCCCTGGTATTGGGTACATTTTAGTTTCTACTCTGGGAGAACTAATCAGCGTCGTAAGTTTAGGGAGAGCTTGTTCGATATGTGCTTTTGTATTGTTGTAGAAGTTTATTGCTTGATCATAATGGTTGCCTATGAAGTATGGTATGTTATTCTTGTCTTCGTACGAACAAAGGCTTGAGTGATTACGGTGAAACTCTTTCCAGTAGTTGTCAAGAGTTTCCACTTTTTTGTCAATGTTGTTGAGCTCACGTGGATGCTGTGTTGACCCGACGTGAATTGATAATGGGCGCACGCGGATGCTGTGGTGACCCGACGTGAATTGTTGATGACGGCAGGCCAGACTGGTAACGCTGGTGCTGCCTGGGTTGTGAAGTACCGTTTCTTTCACTTGTTACTTTCATTTGTTGACGATGAACTCTGACAATCCTCGATGATACTAGGATGCTTCTTTTTAATGTGGTTTAATAACGTGGTCGTATTTCCACTATATTTGTATGAATCTGAACACTGTTTACACATGACACGTCCACTCACTGACGACGATTTGAATACATCCCAAACTAAAGAATTTCATTTAGGACCCGGCATTTTTCAAAAACATAACACATAGCACGCAAAAACTAAAATAATAACCAGTACTTTAAAGATAACATCAAATCTAATGTAATAACGCTTGTTTGCTTGTTAAGAATGAATAAAAATAAATATCAGAAAACGAAATGAATATAGTTTCACTCAAATGATCGACAAACTTCGCTACATGTCGGTTATTAATTATAATAATGGAGGAAAAAAGGATGTGTCTACCACAACATGTCTCAGAATGTATGCCTTGTATTTTCATTATTATATTAGAACCAACCTTGATTCACTGCTCCACAGACTTATCAGGATCAGTGCCTACCTGGCCCAGCAACATCTTTAATGAGTGCTAAAGTTCTTGTGTCACTCTTCCCTGCGGTGTGTTTAACATGTTGGCGATATCGCAATTGTAAAAATGGATAAACTCTGGTTTTCCTGTAACTTCGTTGATGTTAGGTTGATCATGAATTGTGGACAAAAGAAAAATAACTTTTTTTTTTGCTTCACACTTTTGAACATACTTATAAATACTTTTTTACTACCTATTTTACTCTTTCATTGGTTAAAAAATCACTTATTGATTAAAGAGGTTTGTAAATTTATTAGGCCGGAAGCAATAACGATAATGTCATCAAGTTTCCTGAGAAAATTATTATTTATGCAAGCATGTGACTTCAAAAAAGCAATCTCTCGTATGCATCTAATGATTCTCTCTATATGTATTCGCATACTTGCAATTTTTTTGGTCTTTTTCACTTCTTTCTTTAAGAGTTTATTGTCCTATTTTATGCTAGGTGGCCTTATTAATTTACATCCAATGCGAAGTAATAGTGGTTCAATATGCTTAAAACCTCTATCAGCCATTGTTTGTGACACACTAGGTAAACAATTAAGAAAATTACAATTTTCTATCAGACACACATCGCAGATTCTTCCTCCATAACCTTGTGAAATATAATTTACTAGTCCATTTGGTGTACTTGAAATAAGATGTTTTATTCTGACCAAGTTAGTTCTTGGTGTAAGGCTTTTCCTGGTTTTTTGAATTTCTATTTCGAGACTGTCAATTATGCATGTCGTGTTATGATAGTTTTTCCTGAAAGTGGAGTAATTTATCCTTATATTTTGTTTCATTGGGACATAAAGTTTTTTTGGCGTATTGTTGTACTTTTGTATTTATTACAAAAATAGTAGTGCAATAAAGTAAACAAATATTGAATTTTTCGCTTATCCGTCTCCACTCTTCATTTTTCAATTTATTCGTAGTGGCATTTGTCATTTTATTATATATAATTTTACTGCTTTCAATGAACGAAAGCAGTGTTTTCGTCTCCTCCGTAAGAGGCTTGCTTGAGGTCTGGAAATAATAAGAAATTACTATGTAAAGGGTTTACACAAATTAGGCGCGAATTGAAGCGTCTTCACGGGGGAAGTTTATTAAATAAAGTAAAGAAAGTAAGAACATCTTAAATACTTATGGGATTATGTTCAATAAAAGTCTGTCACTGGTTAAATCTACATTTACTAATTATGTTGTATACTTAAATTTACATAATGTCTTACCTACGCCATCCTGTCTCTCTAAAAACTGTCAAATGCGCCCGCGCTCCCTCATTGGCCCTGCGTTTCTACGCGTCATGTGAGAGGGCGCGGATGTCGCATTTTCGATTTCGATTACGACAACCTATCTACCCCCCCCCCCCTCCCCAACGGAGAAAATAAACCCCCTTAACAAAAAAAGGAGGAACTACAAATCAAATGGAGTTTTTATTCGCACCCTTCTACCTGAGCGTGTTGTTAACATATGAGTTTGTGGTTCGGAGGTGGGTGATGAAGTTTCGCAGTATGCCGGTTTCAAACGATCCAAGCTAACATTAATATTTCTATTACCGTAATAATAGTTTTATTATGCCTATCGATCACATTAAATGGCCCCGTTTAAGGTGGCTTAAGGGATGGTCGTACCGAATCATCTCTTAAAAATACGTGAGACGAAGAGGCTAGATCTATCTAGATACGAAATTAGATCGGTTCCCATGGCGCGATGCAGGCATAGGCCGCAATTGGGCCATGTAGCGACTAAGTTGAGTCGCAAGATTCGTATCATCTACATCTACATGGTCTGAAGGCAGTGGAGTGACAATAAACTCACCGGGTAGGGACAGTGGTTCCCCGTATACTAAAACGGCGGGAGAAGTCTGCAAATCCTCCTTCAAAGCTGATCGCATGCCAAGGAGCACTACAGGTAAAGCCTTATGCCAAGTTTCTTGATGGCACATCAATGCCGCATTAAGCTGCCGATGCATTCTTTCGACCATGCCGTTTGCGCATGGATGGTAGCTAGTTGTGCGTATTCGTTTCGGAGCACTAATTTTCATTAGGGCCTGAAATAGAGATTGAATTAGAGATCAGTGAAGTAGTGTAAATAACAACATAGTATATGTCGCAGGAAGCTATAAATTGACTGTTGCTTTATGTGTAACAAACGTTATTGTCTTGCGTTTTAATATTGTTTAAGATAATATTATTAATTTAATTCCTTTTTCTCGAAAATAGAAACTCGATGTCATTTGTATTTAGTTCTTTTTAAAATTACAAGTACGTCAACTTGCATACGACCAATGAGAGCTTAGAGGGCGGCGTTTGTAGTGACATGTTGTGGTGCGTGTTGGCAAAGTGGCGAGTCG
>NW_013525510.1:36926-39079 GCF_000836215.1 Papilio polytes
TGGCTTGCAAAGTAACTAAGTGAGAGCGGTATGGATACTGATGGGTCGCTGGTTGGGAACAGTAGCCGAAAACGCAAAGTTGTACGGCAAACTAAAATTTGCCAACATTGTAATAAAAAATGAAAAAGAAGGTCTTCTCATGGTGTAGTTAACGGAAATTCTCAGACTGCAATTGTGAAAAAGATAAATCATCAATACCTAATAGTACTGAAACAATAATAGACAATTCAAAAAATTACTCATCTCTTCCTAGCCCACCCCAAGTCAGCAGAACGATCTATGAATCATGGGTTGCATCACCATTTGTGATCCATGTACAAAAAAAAACAATTCTTTCTTAATGATAGCACCACCCTCCACCCCGTCACATTTGGTAATTTAAAAAAAAAAACAATTTCTATAATATTATTAATGTAAGTGTTAAGAAAATAGGTAGAAACCGAATATCACTTTATTTTTCGAATGACCTGGATGATAATGGTTTTCTTAAAAATGAATTACTAATTAAAAATGATTACAAAGCATTCATACCATCTTTTAATATTACAAGAATAGGTTTAGTACGTGGAGTACCAACTGAGTGGTGTTCGAACCAAAGACAATTACGTCAAAATCCAGCGTTTTTACTCTGTGACAATGCTGACAGTCCAATCGATAGCGTCGCTTCCGGGTTCTCTTTGGCCCCGACCTCAAGACGAAGCGGAGCAAGTTCAACAAGTCTTTGTCATTGCTTGTTTTAATTAAAGTTATATTAGTCATCGAGTTTTATTATAACTTTTCAAAACACAATGAACAAGTGGTCTCCGGAAGAAATAGACAATATTAATGTGCCAATAGGTTGTGGTAAAATATTAAAAGCAAGAAGATTGAATTTCAAAAAAAGTTCTAGAAGGAAAGGCTATATGGAATCCATCTCAAGCAGTGGTTTTAACGTTTGATGGTCAGATTTTACCCAAGAAAATTTTGCTATAATACTTTGCCTGTCGACTTATATACATTCCCAACCATTCAATGTTACAATTGCTGTTTTTTTGGACATACTAAAGTCCAATGCCGATCGAAACCGCAATGCTATAAATGTGGCCACAATCATAGTGCAGAGTCTTGCAACGTGGAAGAAGAACATGTATGTTGTTTATGTAGGGGTAATCATTTTGCTAAAAGTAAATCTTGCCTAGAATTTTTAAGACAAAATCAATGACCCAAAACTGTATTTCTTATGCAGAAACATCTAAGTAACACCCGGCCCCTATTGAGCATGCCGATCAGGTCACTGATGAAGACAGTGACAAGTCCGACGAGGAGCATGATGCGAACCTAAATCACTTAGGACGAAGACTGCTGCAAACTAGCTGCGAACTGCAACGTTTTCGAGGTGATACAATTGTTTCTATTCCATCAATGTCTACAGCCTTCGGTTCAAATACGCAAAGATCGTCAAATGATAATTCTATCAAGTAGCGATAGTGAAGACGAGCAGCCCCTTTCTCATTTCATTTCCCACAAGTCATCAAGGTCTGCACTCCCAGCTAAAAAGAAAAAATCTACACATTGTAAAAAGGGCAACTCGCTTTTATTTGTACTGAATATCGTCCACAGCCACCATAAGATGAAAGTAAAGCATGTCAAAATCCACTAGAATACTTTAACTTATTTTTTCACAATGATCTTATCAAACATACAAAACTTTACGCTTTGCAAAAAAATAAATCTTTGATGGTAACGGAAGGCGCCATCTACGTTATATTAGGGGCGATGCTATTGTTAGGCTACGTCAAGTTGCCAAAAACGATTGCATTTTTGCAAAATTTTACAGGATAGTATTAGATGCAATCGGTTCGAAATTATTCTTCAACACGTGCACTTGAACGACAACAGCGAGCTCGGTGATTCTACAGATAGTGTCGGCGCCGTTTCCGTTTCTCCATAACAGATGGCGCTGTGTGTTTGTTACATCACGATTTGTATTTGTTTGTCCTGTAAGTTATATAGTTCTGTCGTGTTTCGGATTTTAAATAAATTTAATTTAAATACACCGACTTCAGGTGATTCAAAATAGATTCATGCGCAGAGCCACGGGGGCCCCGTGGTACAGTCGAGTTCATTAAAATATTGGCCCTTTCAGGCTTCAAAAATATATGACCGTCAAAAAA
>NW_013525510.1:42730-45003 GCF_000836215.1 Papilio polytes
GCGGACGGCCGTCCGCAGTTTTTGCTTCTTTCTTTGATGTCGGTCGCTGAGTGAGTGTCGCCCGGAAGCTGGTGTTGCCACAGGCATCCGACAATTCTATTTTGTCTATTGTTGGTATTTATAGATTATTATTTATTAAATTAACTATTAAAATTTAAATTTTACATTTTAAACAGATGTTATGGAGCACAGCCATTGCAACAATGATTGAGCTTTTACTGGGTTAGTCCTTAGTTTCAAAGATAAAGAAGGGAACCTGTTTTTCCAACAGCCAAAAGAACGTTCAATAATATTTCGCGTACGAATATGACTTTCGTTATATGGGCGTTCAGCCTCGTGGTAGGATTGCGTAGAGGTGTGAGCAGATATAGTTTTACACCATAGCCTATTTCGCCCAGCAACCAGAAATCTGAAAACTCACCATCTTCTAGACGTCTTTTAATTACACTGATGTTAAATATATGGTTATGACAGTTGCCTGGAAATAGCTTACATAGCTGAATTACATAATATTTGGATATTAAGGGAAAAAAAATGTTTTCTATTTATATAGACTTCAGCATTATCTCCACCTGGAGATTCTATTGCTATTTGCAGGCAATTGCACTTATCTCTTTTGGGAGCGCACGGATTTTATAAAATTTCTGGCTTCATATTCCATAGCTTGTCTATTTGAGGCATGGATATCCACTCCGAACAAAGTCCAGCAATCGCTCTGCTTACACGATGTATTGATCGACACACACTGGATTTATAATTGCTGTTCCAGTGTTATAGCATTGTTCCTGTTAAGAATTACACAAGTAAGAAAAGTTTCCTGGAAGAGATTGATGCATGCATGTTCTTTTCATTTACGACAGCGTAAGCCGAGAAATGTTAAAAGTAACCCCTTCCACAGCACCTTTCATTATTTATAAAGATTTACTGTTTCCCTGTCCCAGTCTTTTATGCCACATTGTCATGGCCAATAATGCACTATGTTAAGTTTGCAAATATCCTTCTTAGATGACACTTTGTTGCCATTTGCTATCAGTTGACTTGCTGATAGTAAGTTTGTCGTGAGCTTCGGTATGTATAAAACATTCTTTACAATGACATCATACTGAGAACCATTTACATTCGTTGTTATCTGCGTTTCACCAACACACAACAGGCATTGTCATTTGATTTGCAACTACTATTTCTTTGTTTTCATGGATAGGTCTATTTATATGTAGGGTAGAGAGGGGGAATGGCGCTCAACGGTAATGGCGCTCACATCTACAAGTCAAATCGAAGAAAAAGAAAATAAAAAAACACGATACTCGAAGAAAACTGCAAAAGATAATAAATCAAAACCAAAAAAGTTGACAATAAAATAAGAACAAACGTTTGAAACAAAAATCTTATAAGAGATAAATTTTACAAGAAAGTTCTTCAGAGAATGAAGATGGAGAGCACCTTTGCGATGACAATGATGCCGACATGAATGTGGACAATGAAAATTATAACAAATGTATTATTCCAGGAAAAACACTAGAAAGAAGAGTAAAACAAAATAACCGCACAAAGGGACCTATGGCACCGTCATCAACGATACAAATAATGAAATAAGACTGAGAAAGCATATAAAAGACATACAGTCAAGGGGCTTTCCTTTGACTATCGACGATTTAAGAACAAATACATTCAAGTATGCTGTACAATTAGGTATTAAACACAGATTCAACATGGCCTCTGAAAAGGCCGGTTATGATTGGGTGCACATGTTTCTAAAAAGAAATTCCGACATTTCATTAAGGAAATCAGAAGGCGTGTCATACGCTAGAAACCAAGGGATGAATAAAGCAGATGTTAACGCCTATTTTAAAATGCTTGAGATAACCCTTATTGAAAATAACTTAATAAGTAAACCTGGCCATATTTACAACATGGACGAGTCCGGGTTGCAATTAAATAATCGACCAGGTCATATTTTGGCTGAAAGAGGTTCCAAAGCTGTAGCTATATCAACCTCTACAGAAAAAGGAGAAACGATAACAGTACTAGGTTGTTGTAATGCTGAAGGCAATTTTATACCTCCTGCGTGCATTATGAAAGGGCAAAGGAAGAAACCTGAATTCGAAGATGAAATGCCTCCAGGTTCAGTGGTTTATATGTCAAAATTCAGAATTGAATCAAGTCGTTAGCGGAAACGGAATCCAAAGAGGAAACCAAGTAGACGCGTCTAACCCACCGCCCCCGTTAAACAGTGAGGGCGGTACGGGGGCGCTGATGAATGGCTCGGCCCCACT
>NW_013525510.1:45031-48047 GCF_000836215.1 Papilio polytes
AGTGCCTTCTACCTGTATAATGCAAAACCGTTTTTTAATCTACACCTGTTGCTTACTACATCACTAAATATTTAAGTAAATCCGAATCATGTAAATGGCGTGATTCCAGATGCAATTTTAAATGCTAAGAGATAAGGTATGAATGTTTGGAAGCAATTGTTTTCCGTATCCATGACTATTTTAAATCGACGCTTGATTGTAGTATATATGTGGGTAACCGAATATTATGTACCGTTAGTTGACAAATAATAAATCATTCCAGAACCAGCCACCGTTTCATTCACACCCCTATATTACCTTGGCGACGTAAATGCACCAGAATACGTATAAAGGTTTTGCCAATGTCTTCGGGAAAGAGTGTTTTTGTAAATAGTTGCAGACCAGGGTAATATTTCAGATTTCTGAAATTTGACAGCGATGAAATTAATATTTATGTTTATATTATTTATTTAGTATACTAACATTTTTGATCGTTATTTTTCAGGACCACACGAACTAGAAAAAAATAAGCCTTGCGGAATTTGCTCAATTTGAACGACGTGGTCAAAAGATGATGGTGATGCAAAACTAAGAGAGGATATTACGCCAGTAAAGTATATCCCATGGAAATATACAAAACTGCAGTCTCGCTTCCTCAACGAAAATGCTAGGATTTTATTTTTATATGCACCTCCATAAATATACAATGAAGCCTCTTAATAATGCAACGGAAAATAGCAATGTCTAGTCAGTTATCAGTTTGAAACATTCCATAAAAACTATAAAATGGAGTTTTTTGGAGGCTTGAATATTTCTGAACACGTTGGGGTAATTGATTTGCATATAGGTGTGGGTATGAAAATATTAGGGTTGCTAACACGAAAGAACACTCATGTGCAACAAGTTCAAACGGTAAAGTGTACAGGCCCGTGCAACGTAACCGAAATCGTAATCAACGACCGCAAATTGGGAGGTGCAGACTTACTGCTATTGCGTACACGCGCACTTAAAGGTAGGGCTGCTTGTTTAACACGACTGCAGGTATCACAACTTACATGACCTCAAATAAAGTATTGCTCGCAAAGTTTGCCAAACTTATAATGCCACAAGATTATTTCGACGAAATCCAACGTTTCCAAATTTTAGGTAAAGAAACTGCTAGTGAGGCCGCCATACTCTTATGGAACATAATACAACGCATACCACAGACGGAAATGCCTCTGAAGACATTACCACGGGATTTGTATCGTCAGTTTTATGCCAAAAAGACGGAGTAATTCGCCGTGAGCTTCACTCTCATAACCTGACTATAAGATCTCAACTTTTGCGAATTGTCAATAACATTTCATTAAAAAAAACACGGAGGCACCGTTATATCTATTTTCCTATGTATAGAGCAATAGGAAATAATGTGTCTATTGATTGCATTTAGTTTAATAAAACGATCTTATTTAAAATATAGATTTTTAATAGTCCTTGTTCCATAAGTATGTAAGTTTTAAGTGACAAGAATATTGTCATCTATATTATATAGCCACAGATCTAGCGAGCCTATCATTTCTTCAAAGGCCGGCAACGCATCTGTAGTTCCTCTGGTGTTGCGGATGTCCATGGGCGTCGCTGACCACCTCGATGTTCACACCGCTCGTTTGCCAAGGTTTTTTTTATAAAAAAAAGACCTAGTACTTATGCTAAATACAAAGAATTAAATTAATTCAATATGTTTTTCAAATACCTTTGATTGCAAACTATCTTGAATGCAAAATACTGTAGTAAATAACACATAGAGTAGGAAATCTCGGGCAATACTTCACTAGGATTTAATAAACTACAGTACCTCTCCTGTCCCACTAGGTTGCCTGTAAGAGATTGCTGACAGGCACTTTGCATCTTGTAGCACCTTAGTTTTAGTATATATAATTGTGCTTGTAATGTAATGTTGTAAAACTTTTTCCAATAAACTGCTCTCAATGTGGGATTGCAGTCGCCAATTAAGCGAATTGTCAATTCTTTTAATAGTAATTTTTTTTTATAATAGGGGGGGGGGCAAACGAGCTGCGAGAACACCGAAGTGGTCAGCAACGCCCATGGACAATCCGCAACAATTTTAATGATATATATATAATACATGATACTAATAATAACCTGTATCATTTTTGTGCTATTATTCTTTTACCCCAATAGATGAAAAAGGAAAAAAACATTCAAGACAACAATATACTCAGAGATTTAATTAAGAAATTCTTGTAGTTCATCTTTAAAAGATGTAAAAACCTTAAAAATCTGCCAAAAATGTAAGAAATATTTATGTCCGAAACATTCTCCCTTTTGTGTTGCCTGAAAAATGAGTAATTTATATGTTTCCTTTATTTTTATGGGGTCAATATGACCTGAAGCCAAGTAAATAGTATTTGTGGAAACCAAAAAAGGTTAAAGCATCGCAATCACAAGGACAAACCTTAAAATTCACTTATAAGTTGGAAGACAGGACTTTCACTGCCAAATATAGATGTAACAATACAATCTTTGAAGAAACAAATACAATTGACTGTAGAATGTTTACCTTTAACAATCAACCAATAAGACATTTAATTCCAAAAAAAATGCTTACCACACACTTAAAAATAACAAAAAAAAAAACACCTTCCTCAGTGGGTGCTTTAAAAATAACCTTACTTAAATTTGAACCCTTTGAACACTTATTTAATACATAATGTGATGTAATATTGTGGTTATTACAACCATAGATGATGAGACCAAAAGCATTCAAGATATAAATAACACATAAACACCCTTTTTCTCAAGCTCAATAGAAAACACAATTGAACAAATTGAGAAATCCGAGTTGTAAATATAAAATTATAGCCACCAATGTTAAATCATCACACTTCTTGAAATGTAGCATTTAATAGTTTGTTAATAATTGTGCTCAATAAAATATTGAACGATTTTCACAAAACAAAACCTTTCTTGAAATAACCCTTCATGTTCCATTTACAGATAAAATATCCATACTTTGTCTTTAAAATAAAGATTT
>NW_013525511.1:0-8041 GCF_000836215.1 Papilio polytes
ATGTACTATTCTATTTGTGTATGCAATAATTAATGCATAGATTGTAATGTTAAATTTAACTAAAATGAGTAAAGAACAAGTATTTATTTATAAATTGTATCAAAATCTGATGTTAACTAAATGAGTAACATCCCAGTCTCTGGAATATTTTACGGCTTACCAAAATCACACTGTCATGAACACAATTAATATGTGTATGTTGATACCTCGTTTTGTACATTGGCATTTGATTTTATAATTGCTTTTGGCAGACATCTAAATATCTATGTCGAAGATTTTATGGGCTGTCTAATTCTTTTTTGTGAGCAGTCCATTTCTTACTAGCAACATTGTTATTTGTCACAATTTTCATTGAAGTTTTAAAATTGTCCTCACATTTATTATCAATCAACATAATGCAATGTGAACCTTTTTAATCTCTAGGAATTCGGGGGTAGAGGTTATATGGTTCAGCCAACTTTGTAGATGAGTTCGGCCATTCTAACGTCTCTATTATTTGAATTATCACCAGATTTGTAGTTCGTAAATAAATTTTTAACTTTGAAGCTAATCACATATTTAGATTTGATGGAAATAGATCTGTTTGGATATCGGTGTGTTCCACCGGAGATCCCCACTTATAGCAGTAAAGAATGACCACCGAGGGGGTTTTAGTAGGTATAACCCTACATAACCATATCCCAATCCGGGAACAAGGTATCTTTATTAAGATTTCACCCGCGAATAAAAAGGATCTGTTTGTATATAGTTGAATACTCGATACCCTCTATTTGCGACTATGGTAAACTTGTCCTTGTGTTTAAATGATATAAAATTTAAAAACTTAAAAAAATATGATATAAACTTAACAAATATAAAAACTGGTTGGAGGTAGATTGAGTCAAGTGATTCAGCTTTCTTCAAGCGTCTTTGAGCAACTTTTTCAATTTCTTTTTTTAAAAGTTCTTTTTTCAAATCTACAGTTTCTCCTGCTTTCCTTTTCTTTGGAACTGCAGCGGGAATTCGTTTTGTAGACTCTTGAAGTGGCCAGCCCGGGAGAGAATGTGTGTTATCTCTTCTCCAACAACTTCAATTTCAATGCCCATGTTTCTATTCTTTTTGTTTTCCCAATATATGGTATTATAATTAATTATTTAACGGCTTACTAACGTCATACTTTTTTCCGGTGATGGCACCGACCAGTTTCAGACCCTGCGAGGTCCTTCTTTAGGGCGAGGGTTAAAGATGTTGTATCGCGGTCGTAACGCCTCGCACTGATGGCTGATAATGACTGATAATTTAATATGATATCATTATCATTTTCTTGATCAATTAATTGTCATTAGTTATAAAAATTAAGAATGGTAGTAGAATAATATGTACCTACAAATAAATGACAATCATTTCTGATTTTGAATGACTATATAATTTACTTACCTAATTGGGAAGTACTGGTCTGGTTTACATCACTGTCTATTTCTATATTTATTGAAGGCATCACGCTGGGGATTATTGCAAGGACCTGGCTATCTTGTGATCCTATAGCGGGAGGTGCAGGCCCACCACCAGTCAATTTTTTGGGCATCCAACGTTTTAGCGTCCCTTGCCTTAGTTTTTAGATTTTGCCACATTTTTTTAACTGCTACACTCGTCTAAACATAAAACAAATGATTTAATCGTGAGTTACTAACAGGTATCAAAATAACTCGTTACTTAAATTTTATTACAACTTTTTTTCTTTAACTTTGTTGACGTATGGTTAATCTATTTTGTGTACAAAATAAATAAATGGACTAAATTAAACTTTTACTTACAGACTGTCACGTGACATAACTCCTACTTTTAATTTTTTGCAACATTGTCGTGACGCAAGCTTGAAGTTCTAAAGTCTTGTGGTGGTAGGTGGTGATGGTGTCGCTGGTGGTCTTGTGGTGACGGTGCAGATTCATATAATGCGACCGTTATTCTTCAAACCGACTTATTTTACATCAAACACACTAAGTCCATAATACAATAACAAATAAAAAGAAGAAGGAGAATATTAGGGGGACCGGAAAGTAATGTCGTTTTCTTACGCTAAATGTTTGTATTTATACATACATTTTTAACGAGTCTTTATTTTTAATCAATGATGTATTCCCCATCATTGTCAATAACCTTTTGCCATCTAGTGAGTAAATTTTCAATCCCTGATCGATAAAAATTAATTGGTTTTTCGGCAAAATATCTAGAGATGGCATTTTGGATATCATCCAAATTTGCAAATGTTTTGCCACTTAAAAAGTGTTGCAGCGCTCGGAATAAGTGGAAATCCGATGGTGCAACATCGGGCGAATATGGTGGATGAGGCAGCACCTCCCACCCCAATTCATTAATTTTTTCTAGAGTTCGCCTTGCGCAGTGCGGTCTTGCATTGTCATGTTGGAGAATGACGCCTTTTCGGTTGACAATCGCTGGCCACTTTTCAATTAAAGATTGATTGACTCGCTGCAATTGTTCGCTGTAGAGGTCTGCAGTAACAGTTTGTCCAGGTTTCAGTAATTCAAAATGAACAATGCCGCGAATACTCCACCAAACACACAAAAGCGCTTTTTTGGGGTGTAAACCTGGCTTAGCAGTACTCCGAGGGATTTCATTTGGAGAGAGCCACTGCCTTTTGCGTTTTGGGTTATCATACAGGACCCATTTCTCATCTCCTGTGATCAAGCGATCAAAAAACGCTTCTGTGTTGTGTCGTTGAAGCAATAAGTTGCATGTGATTGATCGGTTAGCCTTATTCTGTTCGGACAGATTATGCGGGACCCAAACACCTGCTCTGCTTACCTTCCCAATCTGCTTCAAATGTTCTTGGATGGTCGACCAAGGTTTGTTGAGACTGTTTGACAATTCCTCGATCGTCTGACACGGATTTGCTTCCACTTCCGCCCTTAACACGTCGTTGTCTAACGCTGATGGTCTTCCTGATCGATACGAGTCGGAAAGATCAAAATTACCCGATTTGAACTTGGAAAACCACCTTTGGCATTTACGAATGTCCAGTGCATTTGGATAAACATCGCAAATGTTTTTGGTAGCAACTGTTGCGTTATTTCCCTTGCGAAACTCAAAGAGCATGCAATGCCGGATGTGTACCTCTTCTGGTATTTGGCTGGCCATTTTACCCAAAATTACAAAAAAAAATTGTAATTCAATTGTCTATAAGTAAAGAAATCACTATAACCTCACAATGTCTTTGGTACGCCTCTGAACAAAACAATGAGCTGACAAATGACAATCAAGTATTGGCATGCGCAGAAACGACATTACTTTCCGGTCCCCCTAATATACTCGGGCACTGCAGTCTGACTCAATTGGAGCTGGGCAGCGACTGTCCGTTGACTTAACACTTGTTGCAATAAGGCAACAACTTGAGCTGCTTTTCTGGCGTGGTATCCATGGTTTCACTAAAACTCGCGAGTGTAGTTTGTAAGTCTACAGCCAGTTTATACAATTAGTGTCATTTAGGTTATCATAGATATATCCTTCTTATTTTATGGGTTATGAACTTCAATAAATATAAAATTAAAAGTGCTACACACCTATTTCTGGTTCCTATAAAATTACTTCAACATTTGGATTCTCACTTTGATTTCCAGAAGTTTCAGTAATAGCTTCTTGAAATAAAATAAAAATGTATTAACACATTCAATATATATTGCAGAATAGCTCACATGTGGAAATCCAGCTTCTTTTATCTCCAAACCAGTAGCTGCCTGCACTCCAATTATCTGCACCCTTTCCTCCGGGTCAGTTAATAATAAATGGAGCGCTGGTCCACCACCAGTGACACTAGCAGCTCTATTAATTTTAGCACACTTTTTCTTACAATTGTTCTTATAATCACTCCACACCGTAAATTAGATTTTCTCAACAAGAAAGATAACAAAGTGTACAAAGTAGTTAGGTAGATTGAGTCAAGTGTTTCAGCTTTCTTCAAGCGTCTTTGAGCAACTTTTTCAATTTCTTTTTTTAAAAGTTCTTTTTTCAATTCTACAGTTTCTCCTGCTTTCCTTTTCTTTGGAACTGCAGCGGGAATTCGTTTTGTAGACTCTTGAGGTGGCCAGCCCGGGAGAGAATGTGTGTTATCTCTTCTCCAACAACTTCAATTTCAATGCCCATGTTTCTATTCTTTTTATTTTCCCATTACTTTTTTACGGTGACGGCACCGACCAGTTTCGGACTCTGCGGGGTTCCTTCTTCAGGGCGAGGGCTAAAGATGTTGTATCGCGGTCGTAACGCCTCGCACTGATGGCTGATAATGACTGATAATTTAATATGATATCATTATCATTTTCTTGATCAATTAATTGTCATTAGTTATAAAAATTAAGAATGGTAGTAGAATAATATGTACCTACAAATAAATGACAATCATTTCTGATTTTGAATGACTATATAATTTACTTACCTAATTGGGAAGTACTGGTCTGGTTTACATCACTGTCTATTTCTATATTTATTGAAGGCATCACGCTGGGGATTATTGCAAGGACCTGGCTATCTTGTGATCCTATAGCGGGAGGTGCAGGCCCACCACCAGTCCATTTTTTTGGGCATCCAACGTTTTAGCGTCCCTTGCCTTAGTTTTTAGGTTTTGCCACATTTTTTTAACTGCTACACTCGCCTAAAAATAAAACAAATGATTTAATCGTGAGTTACTAACAGGTATCAAAATAACTCGTTACTTATATTTTATTACAATTTTTTTTCTTTAACTCTGTTGACGTATGGTCAATCAATTTTGTGTACCAAATAAATAAATGAAGTAAATTAAACTTTGACTTACAGAATGTCACGTGACATAATTCCTACTTTTAATTTTTTGTAACATTGTCGTGACGCAAGCTTGAAGTTCTAAAGTCTTGTGGTGGTAGGTGGTGATGGTGTCGCTGGTGGCGAGCTGGTGACGGTGCAGATTGTACGTGTGTTATGTGTGTATGTGTGTTGTGTATGAATGTTAAGTGTAACTGTGGAGTGTTCTGGCAAAATGTATAAGGTTCCCACAGTCTCTTCGATAATTAAAGTGCCTAACTCTCCCTAAACTTTCATGTTTTAGACATTAAATATTTTTGCGTAATACAATTAAAGCACTACAGAACATCAGAGAATTAATGAAAACATACACAGTAATGTAAATTTGCAAAACTATAAATTTGTTTAAAATTGGAAAATTGGAAAAACAAATACTGTAGAGGGGGTGCGGGGCGACCGTTACGTGGACGATCACCGATTACATAAATGCGGGATTCTTTTTTTGTAGCTTGTATTGAAAGTCTGATTCTTCGTATTTATGTATTTATTTACTTAAATACCACAATTAACACTTTTAGGTCACGGACGAGCCCCCAAATTTTATGCGGGATTCTTTTTGTTAAGCTTCTAATGAAAGTCTTTTGGTCGTTGAGCGATTGGGATGTCGTCTTTGAGCACAATCTTTAATTCGATAGGCGCTTCCTTCTGCACCGGATTGTAGTCACCTACTAATTGACTGTCTTTTCCTTTTATGCTGTCATCCCTAATAGAATCTGAAATGTCAACATCACTCACACAACAATTCACGCTAGCCAACCACTCTTCAATCTTTTTTAGGTAGACTTTTTAACGATTTTTTCTCTGAATCGGAATCTTCTGAAATTTCAGTAAGCTCAATAGATGTATTAATATTGTTATTTCTTTTATTTCTCTTTGAATTATAACACTGATTGAATATTTGAATATATGGACGTCACAGCCATGTTATGCTTTAATAAAATATAGTCTTCATTACCTCTTATGTTTTCTTCCCATTTTCACAGAATACCTTACCAATATGGCCGTCGTGTCGTCGAGCTTATGCAACACCCTTATTTTGACATCCGACTACTATCCGATTATTAAAATAACAAGCAAAATTACGACATTTTAAAATCATGTCATATTTTAACTAATGTTTTGGATCACAATTACAAAGCTTATATCGCTATTTCAAATTATCACAAATGGTACTGATTTTATAGCACAGACTAACAACCTTCAAGAATACAGAATACGTCAAAGTAGTCAAAAAGCTAACAAATACAACAAGTATTACAACAAAAATCATTTTTTATAAATTTTGTAAGCAAGAAAAGAAATTATAGCAGCAATTACTACATGTCATTGCTGAATAGTAACTTCCATATTTTATTATATGCGACTGGTTTTCACTATCACGTATCTCGTTTTCTAAATTATCTAATTCATGTGCAGCTAATTTAAGAGATTCCAAATCCACATTAGACAAACTTATTGGAAACATGAGAAGATTCGTTAATTACATTATATTTGCAACAATCGTCTAGGGTTAAGTCAAACTTTAAACTTATTTGACTTGGTACATTAGAGTTGTAATTATTAGAAGAATATAATTGTAAGGTTTCAAAATAAGCTACACAGTTATTTTCAATTTTTAAAATGCCTGTTCCTTGTATATTATAGTCAGTTACATTATTTTCCCATATATCTTTATTTCTTATCTTCTATACAATACATTTTACATTACATTTGATATAAAAATAAAATAAAATATATTATATTATAAATATTAATAAATAGAGCACCACCGGCTGCGGAATCCGATAACTCAAGCAACCAGTGGTCAGGGCAGAGACAGGAACCTCCTCACTATGCGTGCGGTTTCTAAAATAACCGCCTTTTGGATCGGGCCCTTAATCCAACTGTCTAGCGAGAGCTTCTTGAGGTGTTGGTCGAAGCTCTTCGTTATCAGCCCGTGTACCATTATTACATTTCATAGTTAGTTTCTTAGGCTTAGATTGTACATAAATTGACCATAAATAACTTTAGAATCACAATTTTCGGGAAGTGACAATGTAACTCCAGTTGACTATGACTGCACAGTCGCAGGAATCCCAAAACGGGCAACCCATCCTGCTATAAAAGTTTCAGCAACCTCTTCTGCGGTAATGCCTGTCATTGGCCACGCCTCTGGCCACCGAGTGAATCTGTCTACGGCAGTAAGACAATATCGGTACCCTTTGTTAGATGGCATAGGGCCGATAATGTCCACATGGACGTGTCGGAAACGGTTTGTTGGCGTCGCAAATTTTCCTGTTGGTGTCCAGGTATGCCGCGACACCTTGCTGCGCTGGCATTCTATGCATTCCCGAGCCCATTTCCTGCAGTCTTTTCTTAAGGCTGGCCAAACGAAACGGTCAGCAACTAAGCGTGTTAAAATATTCGCTCCTGGGTGGCTAAGGTTATGTAGCTTGTTAAAATATTCACGTCGGAAAGAGGATGTTACAAAGGGTCGTGGTTTGCCTGTGGACATGCCGCAGATAAGGGAAAAATCAGAATTTGGTATGGAAACTTTTTGTAATTGTAACGATGAATTTTCGATGGCATATTTTATTTCTCGGTCGGAATCGTTGAACCTGTATCTAGAAAGCACAAGGGCTTGGTATTATAGTACGTTTTTAAGTAAACATGAGGTAAAGAAATTTTATTATTAAATTTATTTATATTTAATGAGATTTCGCGTGAACAATCCTTGGGCAAAAACTCGATTCATCATGAGTCAGAGGATTGTAATTATAATTTAAATGATCCTTAAATTCGTTAACCTGTGTTGGCATTTATTTAGGAACACAGTTTGAAAGACTCGTGGTCTCATTGTTTGCGCTAACCTGTTGTTTAATATGGAGAACGGGACCACAAAAGAAAACACTTAACTGTACTTTGCACTAATATATTTGAATATTTACATAGCGATCAATTCTGTGATATTTAGAAACAAAATGCCACTGACATGTAGAAAACGAACAACGCCATCTATTTACTAGCAGCTTAAACATAAACCGCCCACCAAGGACACACTCTGTCCTTCATTAAACAAGTTACTCATTAACTAACTTAGTATTAAACAATAACACATAACAATCTTACTAAACAAAACTTAAACAAAAGAAAATCCGCCCACCATGCAGCAATCTATTTGGTCAGGACACATACTCTACTTATTGGCCTTTTTATTAAACCATTGATTGTC
>NW_013525511.1:8103-17650 GCF_000836215.1 Papilio polytes
ATACCATTTGTAACGTTGATTTAAATTAGAAATATATTCTTGATTCCACCGTTTCCAAAAATAAGAAACCATTTTTTGTATTAACCTCCACATATCAATACCTACAACATCACTATGATCTTCGTCAGCTATATTAATTAATGGCTCACCAACCAAAAAATGGCCCGGTGTGAGTGGGAGTGGGTCATTCGGACCACTACTTAATAACGAAAGAGGACGTGAGTTTAAGCACGCCTCAATTTGAGACAGAACTGTTGATAATTCCTCAAATGTCAACAAACTGTCACCAATCATTTTCTTCAAATGATTTTTAACACTACGCACGCCTGCCTCCCACAATCCACCAAATTTAGGTGCGTGTGGAGGGTTGAAATGCCATTCAGTTGATTCTAGTGTTAACAATTGAACAATCTCTTGGGACCAAGATTTTTGGGCACCTTTGAGCATGTCAAACAATATCTTATTTGATCCTACAAAATTAGTGGCATTATCGCTATAAAGATCTTTGCAATGACCTCTCCTGGCTATGAATCGTCTAAACGCAGCGATGAAACCTTTAGCTGTCAAATCCGATACTACCTCAAGATGCATTGAGGCGATTGATGCGATAAATTGAGGGTTCGGCAGACACGACACCGGAACACTATTTAGTTTAAATTGCAAGTATTTTCGTTAGGAATGTCAACATGATGCACATTAGAGCCATTGTTTGTCGCGTAATCTGAACTTCGTGCATTAACACCGGGCATTGCGGAATTTCGCGATTCAGCATTATAATTGTTTTTCGCTTTAAGTTTACGACATTCGCTTATAACATGACCTCGATTTTTATAATATGCGCAAGATTTATTCGCGTTATAATTAGAGGTTGGTTGATAATTATTATTATTTATTATTATTATTATTTATTATAATTTTACAGATATATATCCATTATTTTGTTAGTAAAATTTTACTTAGTCTGTTAGTATTGTACATTTAAAATAGATTATATACTTATACTAGTGCACATGTACATTTACCCAGTGCTTGTAGACTGGGCTGTCCATGCGACTCCCAACCACCTCTAGGATAGTGTTGCGGCTGCCGCGCACCCGCGCCATCAAGGATGCTATGCGCTTGCGCCGGATCGCGCATCATTTATGTTTGATGAATTTATATGATGAGAGTTAGATGGAAAACGATTGTTTTTATTTTTAAAACATTCTAATGTGGTATGTCCACTTTTATTACATGTTTTGCAATGTTTGCTAGAACGAGAAGTGAGTTTGGATAAATTAAATAATTTTTCCTCTTCCATAGCTTGTGTAATTGCTTCGGATAATGTCTTTGGATTTCTACATCGCACAATATGGGAAAAATTAGAGTTCAACCCTAACAAGAATGTGATAATCTTTTTATATTTTTATTTTAGGATATTTTTGTTCTATTTATATTTTAGGAAATCTGATGAAGAATACGTCGTTAAAGAAGAACAAGAAAATGTAGTATCTTCTATTAAAGGAAGAAGAATAATAAACATAATGCATTTTTTTAATAAGTTAAAAGACATATCAAATCATAACAATCTTTTTGGTTGTGGATTTCAAAGTTTATCATTGGTTGGAGAAAAAAGGACGGGATTTATATTTCGACTTAAAATAAAATGTGACATGTGTGGTTTACTCTTTCTTATTGACTCTGATGACCGTAATTCAGTTGAAAATATTGATACAAATACTGCTGCAGTTATAGGAGTGGTATCTTCAGGAATTTCATATGCACAGCTTAAAGAAATAACATCATGTATTAATTTGCCTGTATTTACTGAAAAATATTATAATAAAATACAAGATAAAGTATTTGATGAATGGGAGTCTACGACTATTGAAGAAATGGAAACTGCTGCAGAGCGTGAACGTCAAGCTGCTTTCGCTGAAGGAAGAGTCAAAGATGGAATACCCGTTGTAGTGGACTGTATAATAAAAATAAAAACTTCTTCTCGGAGATACTGACGCCTTTATTGCTACCAAGATACTGGACCACAAATATGTTAAACATTAACTATTTATATTTTACCGCGACCTCAATAATTGTTGCCTCGTGCCATGATTTTATTAATTTTTGTTAAATCAAAGACACCGCGTCCTTCGCCGCGCGCTGTTAAAGGAACATCAAAAGATGCCGCCCTTCGGCGGCGCGCGACGACAGTCCGGCCGGGGTCATCCGAGGTTACACGTGCCGCGAGGTGCATCCAAGGGCGGCACGTGTAACAGCGAGTAGGCATAGCAATTACGTCGCCAACACCCGTGATTGATGTCTATGCTGATGGATGCTGGAGCGCGAGATCTTATGGCAATAACTACAAAGCATTATCTGGAGCTGCAGTTATCATCCGTCGCAAATATGGGGAAGTTTTGTTTATGGCCATAAAAAATAAATACTGTGCTATATGTGCTAGAGCCAAAAAAAACCCCCGTTAAGGACCACATCTGCTATAAAAACTAGGAAGGTTCATCCTCAGGAATGGAAGCAGACATTATTTGCGAAGGTTTTCGGCAGTCCCTGGTTATGCATAACATGATGTACGGAAGGATTATTGCTAACGGGGACTCGGCAACTTATGCCAAAATTTTGGCCCAAAATCCATACCCAAACCTCACAGTAGCAAAAATTGAATGCCGAAATCACATTTTGCGGAATTTATGCAATAAACTGCGGGCTGCATCTAAAGAAGTAAAATATCCATTGAAGTTTAGAAAACAACTTACTGACCAAAAAGTTATGGGAATTAGAAAAACTGTTGTCACCTCAATAAAAGAACAAAAAAAAATGTTGCTTGAGGGGAATATAACCAAATCTCAAGCTGTGTTGAATTTACATGAAGATATTCAAAATTCTGTATTACATGCTTTTGGAGATCATGGTAAATGTAAGAAACACTATTGTGATAAAGATACAATGACAAGTGCTATGGAAATAGTAAATTCCACTTTTTGGTTTCGGTTGAAAGTCATCATAGGCACTGTAGCTGCAAAATCACAAAGTTTGGTGGAAGATATAGACACAAACAAAGCGGAATGTTTCAATAGTATCGTGGCTAAAATCGTGGGTGGAAAACGCATTTTCTTTTCTTCGCGTAGAGCTTACCAAGGGCGTTGTGCCGCTGCTGTAACAACAGCGAAGCGATTATTGTATGCAACAACATACAATAATCGCTTGCCACGATACACAATCCAAAAAAATATCTTAGGAAGAAGCCCAAGAAGTATTTTGAAGAAATTGGAAGCTAAAAGAAATTCAAAGAAAATGCCAAACCGCTTAAATGAATATAGAAAAAATAGGCTACGAGACCAATCAAAAAGAATAACAAACGAATATGGAAAAAAATAGCGCTGCCCCCGATATGAACGAAGAAGTTTTTAAAAAGGCAAACCAAGATTATTTACAAAATTTAAATGACTTAACGAAAAACAGACAAAAAATTGAAATAGATACAAGACTGCAACGTGACTCTAATGAATGGCTGGACATACGAAAAAACATGATTACTGCTTCGACTTTTGGGAAAATAGTAAAAAGGAGAACCAACACAAGTTCTGCAAATTTAGTCAAAAATATACTGTATAGTAAAAATATGTCACATGTCACATCGATTGCTCACGGCATCGAAAATGAAAAACTAGCTCTCCAACAGTTAGAGCAACAAGAAAATATAAAGATAAAACCATGCGGAATATTTATACATGATAAATATCGATTTATGGGCGCTACACCGGACGGAGTGATTGACGACGAAACTATAGTGGAAATAAAGTGCCCCGTTGCCGCATATAAAATAGGAATAAATGAGGCTATTAAATGTAACAAAATAGAAATATATAAATACAACAAGAATTACAACAATTATGTGATTAACCAAAATTCCAATTTGTATTATCAAATCCAAAGCCAATTGCATATCTCCAACAGGAAAAATGTTTATTGGCTATTTGGGGGGGGTCAGGATCAAGAGCTAAAAGTTGAATTTATAAAGAAAAACGATAATTTTTGGTTTGAAAAAATGGAAGAAAAACCAGTAACGTTTTATTACAAGCATTTATTGAATGAAATTGTGGATTCAAGGTATGCGCGTGGAATGCCATTGCGAGATGGTCCCGTGCCAATCACATAGGATAATAAGGAGCCGCCAATGATGGTGACCTACCCTCACGGGATTTTTTTAGTTATTTCAATACATACAAAAATACAAATATTTCCTATTTATATTAATAGTATAGATAAAAATGTAAAGATAAATTAAAACATAAAAAATATAATTTAGGACAGCGCTGTTTTTTTAATTCACACCCAAACTTATTTGATCCTGGTACCATTCTTTACTTGTGGAAAACACCGTAAAGATTAATACCTGATTTGAACCCATCCCTTTTAAATTGTCAAACTAGTCATCCTTACTTAGATAAACTATAAAAAACTTGATTTAAAAATAAGAAATCATATAAACAAAATATTGAATGCAATAAAAAACGACGCAAATAGCACGCGCTTTTTAATTCCGTTTTCGAACAAAAAAGTGGTTATTGTAAGAGAACCATTAAAGATATATGCTATGACTTTTCTGTAGAACTTTTTGAGATTTACAATTCCTTTATACATCATCTTTATACCTTTAACGGTTTAGGCAGCGTAAGCCGAGAAAAACTAAAATTTTGTAGTTTTATACCGCAGGGGTCCAGAAATACTTATACTACAATATATGTTACTCACAGATAAATTACCTTTCTAATGGTGATTTTTTTTTAAATCGGCCAAGTAGTTTTTAAATGAATCGAGTACACACAAAAATACATAAAGTATTAAGTAATAGTAAACGACAAATTAAGAATACTAAAAATTTAAAAATATATACCTACTTTTAAAAACAAGTTTTTTTTATCTATATCTATACTTCTATACTAATATTATAAAGAGCAAAGATTTGGTTTTCTGTATGTATTTGATTCATGCAAAAACTACCGGGCCGATTTTAAAATTCTTTCACCATTAGAAAGGTACTTTATCTATGAATAACATGGTATTATTTAATTACTACTAATATTGAGAAACTATTAAATTTTTAGAAATCTAATAAGTTAGAGTTAATTTATCTTTGCCTTTTTAGTTCACTTTATTAATATATAATTAAAGATGGCTAAAAAAGGAACGATAATCATGAAATCTACAATATGATCGATTAAAATACAAAGTCCGCGAAGGAATATATTTTTCCCGCGCCAACTCCGCGTCGCGCGTCTTAATAAATTTTGTGAGGACAGACGGAGTTATAGATGACATTTTACCTTTAGTTTTTACTGGGCTGTCCTCTGAATATTCTGAACTCGATAAAGATATAAATCCCTCTAAATTTTCAAGTCGTATTACAGCGCGTCGTCTGCTTCTTACACGTGGTGCGCCCCTAACACGTCGCGTGATGGTGGATAGTAGATAGCAGAGTTAACCTTTAGTGATAACTGATGAAAGGCTTGGGTGGTGCGGGCTCACAGACGAGTCTGGAGACTGATCGTCGACCGGTCCAGCAGTAGCGGGTGTTGGGGTGATGCGGGCTCACGCTCAATAGCGGAGGCTTAACGTCTATCACGTAGAATAGCAGTGCGGGCTTAGGCTTACAATCAGCCTACGGCTTACCGTCGACTACTTTAAAACGACTTTCTACCACGGAACCAACAATTATATGGTGCAGACGAGTGGAACGAGTTCGCGACGCCTACACCTAATGGATCCCAGTAGTCAGCGATTTTTTCCTGGGATCCCACTTCTGACACCAAATTCGTTAGGATGGCGGTTCGTGGTTCCTTTTGAAAAAAAGAAAAACACACACTTTCTACTGCTAATTTTAATTATAGGAAATACAAAGGTATAAACTTACTGCTAATGGCTAACGTACTGCTCTGTTGCGGCATGCGCTGCCTTTTTATATAATAATGGAAGGATGGGGGTATTGATGATCTAGCATTTTCAGCCTGTAAACACTTGTTCATAACAGTACATAACAAACACAACCAAGCCCCAATCCCTTTCCATCCATATATAGCAACAAGTGAAAAAAAATCATGTGTACATAGAGGCAGAATGCCCGAAGTTAAGCACCTGGTATTTGTGCTAAAAAAACGTGGAAACCCAAATACGAGCGGAGGAAGACTGCATCATAAAGCTTATCGCTAACCAAATCTTATAAGACTCCTGTAAATTTAACAATATTTCCTTGGCCAAAGAAGCGATGGAAAAACTGGACGATCAACACTTCGTAGTGTCCTTTCCCCGTCCAACGAGAGTAGAATTATTCTACGGAAGGGCTGACTACACTTCGTTACAAGGAAGCTACCTGATTACCATTCCTATCAGTTGCTACTTAAGAACACAAGAATTTACAATCATTAACGATAACAATGAAATAAAAGGTCAGCCCCTAAAACTTATGAAAATTCCATATAATGTAAAAGAACAAATTTCATCCGTAAACCATATTCATCTTAACTCTATAAATCTTCAAGACTTCACATTCAGGATCAAGTAATGCTCGAAACTCCAACAAAACTTATAAAAATACAGTTAGACACCATATACCATACCACAATACCCTTTTACATTGTCATACTCAGTGTAGTAATATTCATTATCATAGCGCTCAGCTATAAACAGTGGACAATCACCACAGAAAATCCGATACCTGAAGAAACTGAAACACAAATTTACGAAGTACAGAAGAAAAGATTCCAAGAACCTGATGCAGAATTCCCAGCAACATTTTCGCTCAACGTTCTCAAATAGTCGATGGTTTGAAGGTGGAGGTGTTACATACATAGCCACAAGGAATACTGCGTACGCAGCATTGACATCGATGCGACCTAAATTTGAAGACACGAGGCGCAATGGCACGAGGCGCTAACCGCTGATGCTGCATAACGTGACTCGAGGCAATGTTATGTGATTTAAACAATAAAACATTATTCCCAATTCATACTTCGAATTGGATAGTTAGATTAGTTAGCAATTAGGATCTAAATTGTAATTTCTATTATAATAAATAATTATAAGTTAATTGGTTTTTTTTTCGATCCTACGGCTGTAGCATTCGTAATTCAATAATAAACAAACCGACACACCCACTAGTAGCAGAAATTATACAAAATATTAGACTAGCGAAAAATGAAAACAAAATAATAAATATTAAATGTAATACAGGTCCCCACCTACCTCAGGAGGCAGAGCCCAATGATTATTGTTAAACTGATCGTTTCAATAAAGTGTTTTTTTTATTAAATGGACTAAAGCACACATAGGTACACCAGGAAATGAGAGGGCAGATGAGTTGTCAAAGAACGCCGCGCTAAAACTAAAAGTATCACCACATTACAACAAATACCCAATCTCACAATTAAAAAAACAAAATTAGAAAAGAAACTATAAATAAATGGAGTAAACAATGTGAAGAAAGCAAAACAGGAACCATAACAAAAAAAGGTGCGAGGCGCGACGCGACCGCGATACATCCTTAACCCTCGACCTGAAGAAGGACCCCCGCAGGGTCTGAAACTGGTCGGTGCCCTCACCGGAAAAAGAAAAGTATACGTGAGTAAGCCGTAAATAATTAATTATAACAAAAACATTCTTCCCAAACCCTATAATTGCTTTTAAAACAGTAAGGAAAATTGAAATAGATCCACTAGTTACCCAAACCTGTACAGGCGGTGGGTTCTCTGAATACTTGAACCGTTTCAAATGTAAAGAGAACCCATCGTGTGCCTGCACTTTATCACAGAATGCCCAATGTATATTAAAGAGGGATATGAATTAGAAATGGAAATTAATACTCAAATTAGTATAAATAACTTGAAGGAAATAATAACCAATGATGCATACAGATTCAAATTTATAGAATACTGCAAACACATAGTTAGAAAAACAATAAAAAGAAATAAAACCTAACCGATTGTTTTTATTATGGTTTT
Source organism: Papilio polytes (assembly GCF_000836215.1). Lineage (NCBI taxonomy): Eukaryota > Metazoa > Arthropoda > Insecta > Lepidoptera > Papilionidae > Papilio > Papilio polytes. Next base: position 16,095 of record NW_013525511.1, read on the forward strand.
AAACAACTATACCATATTATATGATATTCCTTACATATAAATTTATTTGTTTTAAATCCTGAAGGCTATCTTATGGCGATGACGCTGTAAGTTATGTGCAGCTGAAACGCGAAGCTAATCTGTGCACCGTCAAAGCAAAACTTTGCCCTGAGCATAAGGTCCACGCAAAATTGTACGTAGTAACACTTATAGTCGACGAAGAGGATGACTCTGTCATTCTGTTGATTTACTTTTTGTGTTTTTTGTTGGTTATTGGTTTTGTGTTTGTCTAAGGTAAGTATTATATTTAAAGTTACATTTTTGTGTCCAAAATGGATACAGACCCCCCTGATCCCGGGGATGGGAATGTTGATTGTAATGTGTTTTTTCAGACAGAGGGTCCATTAAATAATACTAGAAAACGAATAAACTTTGAACTTGACTATATTCCACATGGCGTTGTTAAAAAAACTGGCGATGTTCCCATCCCTTCTATTCAGTCCACCTACATAAGTCCCGATTTTACTTCGAAGAGAAATAAATATGAAGAATCTGACTCCCCTTTTCTTTTCCATGTTTCTAAAAAAAGAAAATGAACCTGCTTCAGGTGTTTCTCTAAGACCTATCCATTTTGGATATTTCTTATCAACTATACCTCCAAGACCTGATGTCCTTACCTAGGGAAAATCTTATTTCTAGTTGGGAATCTGTTTGTCTCAAATCTTCTACTAGAGAAGGTAAGTATTTTGCAGACATCCAAGACTCCATACCAGTTAGGCCATGGTTCTTTAAATTCAGTCGCTCTCAACTTTTGACGCGTGCGGACGTGTGCTCCAGTTTTTAATTATTTTCTGCGGTTTAAATTGTGCCTTTAACTTAGTGTTAGGTATCAAAAATCCAAATCCGTCTCATCGAGACGGATTTGGCGATTTAGTTTATATTAGGGTAGATTTTTGTTTAATATTTTTAAGGGTTGAAAAACTGTATAATTTTTAAGTTTTTAGGTAGTTTCAATTAGTTTGTAAAAATTGTTTTGTATATAGTTCGGTGCGTCTCGTTGAGGCGCACCTTAGGATAGCCTTTTTATTTGTAAATTGTGTGTAGTTTATTAATAATTAGGTTTAGGGTAGGTTTAAAGTAGGTTAAATTAGCTTTTAGTTAGGATATAGTGTGCAGATCCTTCTGATCTGCACACCGTTCGACGCGCCTCGTCGAGACGCACTTAGGGATAGTTCTTATTTTTGTAAATTTTTATAACTAGCTAGGTTTTTGCAGGTTTAGACATATTTTAGGGCGTTGTCGGCCGCACATGGTGCGCCGACTACGTGCTAATATGAATAAGGGTAGAGGAGGTGAGAGCGAACCGGAGGACGACATTTCCATGTCGGACCTATCGGAATCCGACGACGCGTGTGGGAGGCAAGAGGGCGCCGTAGGCGCAACGAAGCCCGGTTGGCGGGCTATTGAGGTCGATGCCGGCGAGCCGCGCAGAGGTTTGACGCTGAGGTTCCCTTCTGGGGCCTCGCAAAAGAGACCCCTGTCTGAATCAGCGGCGGAGAAGGAGGCGCCGGCCGTGG
>NW_013525511.1:19628-21204 GCF_000836215.1 Papilio polytes
GCCTGGAGCCGGTGGTGCAGAGAGCATCTCCGGCCCAGGTCAACACGATGGGGGACCTAAACGCTAAGTGCGCGGCGTGGGGGTCCTCCACTACCGACCTGAAGGGTTCACTTCTCCGGGACTGGGCCGTAATGATCGGTGTTCGAACCAAAGACAATTACGTCTAAATCCAGCGTTTTTACTCTGTGACAACGCTGACAGTCCAATCGACAGCGTCGCTTCCGGGTTCTCTTTGGCCCCGACCTCAAGACGAAGCGGAGCAAGTTCAACAAGTCTTTGTCATTGCTTGTTTTAATTAAAGTTATATTAGTTATCGAGTTTTATTATAACTTTTCAAAACACAATGAACAATCGGTCTAGCCCCGGAGAATCAGGGCACTGCCAACACGTGTATGCGCCGGCAGGGGGGCTCGGTGGTGGACGTAACGTTCGCCACCCCTGCGGGGTTAGACAGTAAAAAACAAAATTATTGTCTCTGCTGACGATGACTGTTGTGTCATCTGAATTTGACGTATAAAAATGTAAAATGTTCACGTCAAAAATACAGTTGAGATTCAAAAGTTAGTAAAGTGTGTTGGAGTTTAAAATTTAATAAAAATGAGTAAAAACGCGAGCAGCGAACAAATCGCCGTGATGTGTCTGCTGCCTCCTCTTCAAGTGCTCACGCTGCCCCATCATCAGCAATTGATCCTACATCTGATTTTCGTCATAGTCAAGGTAAATACTAACATACATATGAATTGAAACACTACAGTTCTAGATTGTATCTTTCCTGTTCCTAGCTTTTCTACCAAACTTTAAACACATAATTTATTAACAGATGCATCGCAGAACAGACGAAGACGCGTTTTAAAATCAACGCGACGGACCTCCTCTATTGAGACGCCGTATGATCGAGTGGCAAAAGAGTTTGCTGCTGCGGAATTACAGCGGTTGAAGTTGGACGAGGACCGTGACAGGAGGTAGCATGCATTAGAAATAAAAAGGCTTGAGCTGGAAACCTTGCGTGAAACCAATCTTCACGCAAGGGAAGCTGTCAGAGCCCAGATTGATAGGGATACAATAAATATCCAACAAGCATTCCTCAAACTTCTTCAAGACGCCATAACAAAATTTTCTCATTGACATTACTTCCTTTTTTTCTGCTGGATGGCGGTTCATTCTGTAATGTAGGTAACCGGAAATAAACTGTCCGCGAATTACCTTATTAATTATGCATAATTATTGGTCAGTCGGATTACACATCTCGAACCTTACGCTTGCGTTTTATTTCGTACACCACATTGGCGACGAGAATAAAGTACGGGGCGGTTGTTATTGTGCGGTGCGCATAATACGAACTTGTTCGATAGTGAAATCTGTGGAAGTTGCGGTTTGTTAAAATGTCGGTGGGTCAAATCGGCGAGTACGACGTGCGGAGTGGCGCGTGGGAGTCCTACAGCCGGCGGCTGGACACGTACTTTGTCTCCAACGGCATCAGGCCGGAAGTGCGTTTGCCGACATTAATCGCGGTAATGGGTGGAGAAGCCTACGAATGGTTGGAAAAATTGGCTTGTCCTAAGAAACCGATGGACCT
>NW_013525511.1:22437-24291 GCF_000836215.1 Papilio polytes
AGCCCGTCGACTGCTCCGACTGGGCATCACCGCTCGTGCCAGTCAACAAAGCGGACGGATCCTTGAGGGTTTGTGCTGACTATAAGGCGACGTTAAACCCAGTGTTACATATTGATCGCTATCCTCTACCACGTATTGAGGATTTGATGGTAAAATTAAGCGGTGCGTGCTTCTTTTCGAAAATCGATCTTTCTCAGGCCTACAACCAGATCGAGTTAGACGATTCAAAAAAATATACGATTATTAATACGCATAGGGGGCTCTATAGATATAATAGACTGGTATATGGATTAGCTTCAAGTCCCGGTATTTTCCAGCGCATTATGTGTAACCTTTTGCAGGGTATCCCTAATGTGGAGATATTTTTGGATGACGTGATTATAGGAGGTAAAACGATTAGGGAACACTTGGAAGCCTTACAGAAAGTCTTCAGTAGACTAAACGCTTCTGGACTTAAATTAAAAGCCAGCAAGTGCGTTTTCCTAGTAAACGAAGTTCGATACCTAGGGTACATTATCAGTAGGGAGGGCATCAGAACAGATCCCTCTAAAGTTGAAGCCATTGTCAAAATTCCTAGGCCGACGAACGTTACGGAACTTAGGTCGTTTTTAGGAATATTGAATTTCTACGGAAAATTTATTAAAAATATGAGTGGTAGGTTATATCCACTATATGAGTTACTTAAAAAAGATAAAGAATGGCATTGGTCCGCGGAATGCGAAAATGCGTTTTTAGGAATTAAAAATATTTTAGGAAGCGTGGACACCCTAGCGCACTATGATCCCACAAAACCGGTTTTTGTGACTTGCGACGCGAGTGGGCGGGGCATCGGCGGCGTGCTATCGCAGATTGACGCCGGCAGCGGGGGCGAGCGAGCGGTTGCGTATGCGTCGCGTACGCTGACCGATGCTGAGAAAAACTATTCACAGATACATCGCGAGGCGTTAGCTATAATTTTTTCTGTTAATAAGTTTTACCAATATTTGTATGGGCGACATTTTGTTTTACGTACCGATCATAAGCCCCTTGTTTCAATATTTAGTCCGAACACGGGTATTCCTACCATGGTAGCAAGCCGTATGCAGCGTTGGGCTATTATCTTATCGGCTTACTCGTTCGACATAGAATACGTTCCTACGAAGCAGAACGGGGCGGACGGTCTGTCGCGGTTACCTATCAGCAGCAGTAGTAGTAGTAAACAAAGAGCGCCTACGCCACCCGAACAAACATATCTACATTGTATTCAAGATGCGCTTTGTTTAGATTACAATGAAATTAAAAGAGAAACATCACGGGATCCAATACTAGGTAGGGTATTGTATTATATTCGTGACGGTTGGCCCGCGGATTGCGAAGTGGCAAACATACAACCCTACTGGAACAGACGCAGAGAGTTGTACGAAGAGTTAGGGTGTGTAATGTGGGGCCGTCGACTAGTAGTGCCGGAGCAATGTCGGAAAAAAATTTTAACTATAATCCACGAGCCACACATGGGTATAGTTAAGTCTAAAGCGCTTGCCCGGAGCTATGTGTGGTGGGCAGGAATAGATGAGGCGGTGGAGCGCGCGTGCCGGGAGTGCGAGGTGTGCGCGGCGCAGGCGGACGCGCCGCCCAGGCAGACACCGCGCATGTGGCCCTGGCCCGCGCGGCCCTGGACCCGTCTTCATTTAGATTTTATGGGTCCTATTGCCGGGAAAACTTTTTTAGTCGTTGTAGATGCCACTTCGAAGTGGATTGAGGTGTTTCAAATGACGGGCACTTCGGCGAATTTTTTGATTGATAGGTTAAACGAGCTATTCAGCCGATTTGGTATACCGAGGCAGATCGTCACGGATAACGGCGCCCAGTTCGCTT
>NW_013525511.1:25932-37512 GCF_000836215.1 Papilio polytes
ACTGTCTAGGAATTTTAAAGGAAATAGTCGAAAAACGACAGACGAAAGACGAAAGCGACCTTCGTGCGTGTCACTGTCTAAGATTTTAACGTGTGACGTCAGACGTCAGTGTCTCAACCAATCACAATCGAACGATAATCGCTTTCGTTTCGTTCATGTTTTTTACTGTCTAACCCCGCTGCCATCGCCGCCGGCCGGTTTTTTATTCATTACCTCGCCCGTTACCCCGCGCAGTACACGGTTTTTAGTGTATAAATACCGCGTCAAACACTCCACAATTATTATGTCATACTTCAGTGGTCACGACGACACATCCGAAGATGAAGACTCCAATCAGTTCTCCGGTAGCATCGACGTCAGGGAAGGGGTCGACTGGGAAAAATTTATCAGTTCATTTCCAACAAATATCGCCGGCACCGACATCGAGCGAGGAAAAAAGCGACAACGAGTACGAGAAGAACAACGAATTGGGCGAATTTTTAAAGATGAATCAGAAACAGAATCATCTACAGACGACAATTCAGATAGTGGAGAACGAGTGCGTTCAAGACATTGGAACAGAGACTCAAGTTATAGTGGACGACATGGAAAAGCAAGCATCGCAAAAGTGTCCCGCAAGCGCAAGAATGCTCCGAAGAAGAGTGCCACTCCGATGAAGAAAGTATCAAAAGCGTTGCCTGACCCTCCGGCAGACAGTTTTTTGGGTCTGCTAGAATTGATATGGACAGCAGACGTGCACAAAACCGTAATGGAGCATTTGAAATACGGCGAACAGAAAGCGATGCAAACGAAGGATTTGAGCCTAAAGAGAGAATTTACGAACCTGATCTCATTGTGGAAGACCGTGTTGAAATTAATTGTCCACAAGCTGAGACAGAACGGATGCGAAGATTTATCATGGAATACATTCAAAATCATCCTCTCAGATGGTTTTAATTGATTCCAATATTTTTAAAAAGACCGCGCGGTGAGAGTGGGGTAATTAATGTTTACACTGTGCCGCTAGCGGCACATGGCACCCGATGGCATGTCATCTAGATGGCACCCAAGTGATAAACAACCATCAGGTGTTATTCACAAGCCCAGAATAACTTAAAATGTCGTCACGAAAGTGCAAATACGATGCTGATGCATTTTGTATTATATGTGGTTAATTTATTAAAGTTCGAGACGTGAAATATGAACTAGAGACATCTCACGTTCTCTGTGAAGCCTATGAAGCATATTTTGACTGTCCCGTACGGAATCAAGATAAGCCATGGGCTCCAATGTTGCTTATAGTTGCAAAATGTTGCTTATAGTTATTGTAAAAGATGTTTGGAAGGTTAGCAATTTTTATTTAATTAAGCGATGAATCCAAAATAATAGACATATTAATTTTTATTTTTATATTTTTAGGTTGGTATCGAGGTGACAAAAGGTCTATGAAATAATTATTAGTAAATTTTAGATAGGAATAGTAAACAAAAAGTTTGAAAATAAAGACACCCGCATTTCAGGTCCCTGAGAAAAAAATGTCAGGCGAACGACGAGGGCGGCAAAAAGGCCGCCCCAAAAAAAAAACCTGTTGGATCTCGCCGTGCAAGAGCCAACCATTTATTTCTCATTGTTTTGTTATTTGGGACGTAAACAAATAACTTGTTCGGAGTTTTTATATATGTATTATTGCACTGAGGGACCACACACCACTTATACACTTTTGAATTCACATTTCATATGCAAAATAACTTGATTTAACACAAGCATCTAATGTTTACTATTAACGTACTGAACTTTACTGAGACGTGACGTATTTATAGACGCCATGACACTGAACAGCGTTTTAGCGCGAAATAGAAACTTAAAATTTAAATTTTATTATATTGCATCAAAACCATTATTTTCTACAGAAATATAATATATTTTTGATTTAATAGATACTTCTGAATATCATAAAATACATTTTAAAAATTAGTCATCATGCCTATTATCTGCTTATGTGTATTCAGATAGATTAATTTATATTCTAGATTTCCAACTCGTAAAATCCGAATCTCTAAAACTATATCATATATATTCAACCCCTATACAACATCCTAATTCCTCCCTCTATACAACCATCCTACCGGAGCATAAGTTTTTAGCCACAAACCCCAGCGGTCAAGCATACATCTCAACAAGTTCGTTGGACCACTGCAAAACCTTCGCCGAGAAAAGAAGTGTTTGCAACGACCTCATCATCTACGACGCTGACACACGTCCAATATGCGAACTACAAGTCCTTTTCAGCATTTCAAAGAAAATTCCGATCAGCTACACAAGTTCAACTTTCGTCGCACAAATAAATACGTTCCAATCGTTAGATGATAACAGATAGCTGTTTATTTTAACGAATTCAACGCCATGCGTTCTTCAATGCAACAATGAGGTATCACATCTCATTCGAGGATCCGGCATAATCACATTAAAAGAAAATTGTAAACTTCACACTGGATACAGCACGCTTTCAGCACATAAAATCAAAAAAGAAAACATTATGTACCCAATCATCATCCCTGACTTCAACATTCAAGACTGCATTGAAGAAAACAAAAAGACCGAACTACCAAACCTACTTCCCATTTCTCTAAATGAAGTTCCTTTGGACTCCCTCAATATCAAACATCAATTACACAACCATCACGAAGAAATCCAAAAATTTAAAAACAAGCCATTTATTGAAAGAAATCAGAACGGATTTTCTTGGTTCTCCATTATAACCGGAACTATGATATTGTTAATGCTATATATACTCTTCAGAAAATATATCCAACGTCAGCGAAGACAAACGCACGGAGAAAATCATTGCATCCAATTCTTTAACAATTGCCTCGGTTCATCCTCGCGACGACGAATAACACATGTTCACGACATCCCGATGAGAACAATAAGTACTCCAGTTCCAGCAACAACATCGTGCATCTCTGAAGACGAAGACGATGCCCCAAACACCACCAAAAGAACGGACGCTAACGCCCAATCTTTATTCTAAGAGGGGAGGTGTTATATAACCTACCGTAGTACATAAGAACCCTTAATATATAAGATAACTTTAATACATAAGAATTCTAACTCTAGCATATAATATTATATCAAGATCTCATGTTTCTATTCTTAGTCATATTTGTTCCTATAATGTTATTTGTCACTCCTAATATTATTTGTCGCTCCTGATGTTATATTTACAATTCCCGCATTGATGAATTATCATGCTTGTTACATACATAGCCACAAGGAATACTGCGTACGCAGCATTGACATCGATGCGACCTACATTTGAAGAAGGCGCTAACCGCTGATGCTGCATAACGTGACCCGAGGCAATGTTATGTGATTCAAACAATAAAACATTATTCCAAATTCATACTTCGAATTGGATAGTCAGATTAGTTAGCAATAAAGTTTTAAATTGTAATTTCTATTATAATAAATAATTATAAGTTAATTGGTTTTTTTTCGATCCTACGGCTGTAGCATTCGTAATTAGTCCCAGTGTCAATCGTAACGTGCAAAGATATGCCACCTATATTCTCTACCAGGAAGCGCAGACTTGTGGAACCGTGCCCTCACATTTCGAAGTGAAAAAGGCACAACATTTGTACTGTTTTCAAGGTAACCAAAACAATCGGTCCAAGTGTTGAATTGATTGTAACCAGCTCTCTTTCAAAATGTTGGACATTTAATATGCAACTGACGTTCTGACGTAAAGGCTTTTACAGAACATCAGCGCTTATTTTACAAGTAAGAACCATAGCTGAGTAAAGGCCTTATCCATTCAGCACTTTAAAGTTTAACATTTTTTTTCTTTTATGCATTTGCTAATTATGTATGTGCTTTTTTGTATATTCCATTATTCTATTGTTCTGTGTCTTAGCATGTATATGTTTTATTATTTTTATTCCCTCAATCTTTTATCTGCTACTACTATGTTATTTTAAGTTCTGAATGGATTAAATGTGTTATTATTATTATTAATAATATTTTCTTATGTTTTAATGTCATTAGAAACTGTTTTACGAGTTACAAATAAATAATAAGAATGATGATGACATCTTGGTGTATTTTGATTTCATTCGGACCCATAGTATCATCTGTACCCTCTATTTTGGAGCCCTGGTGCGGTTAAGATTTTTTTTTTATGTATTTCTCTTAGCACTAGTGCTTGAATAAGGCCCATACCAAAAATAAGCAAGATCCGACAAACTTTACCATCCTGCGATCAGAAGGATATAATTACGTAATCTGCTAACAAAGACCATAAGAGACCAGCACAAAAATAATTCAAAGAGGTTAAAACTGTCACTGGTCAAGCTGCGAAGATTAATGTACAAGTTTTCTGAACAACTTCAATTTCTCAGGACATTGACGAAGAAAGAAATGTTACAATTAATTTTGTAAATGCAGTGAAAAGATGCTTTTCCACCATCGTACATACATGAGCAACGATTCGATTTCTTTACATCAGGGATGTTGCGAATATTCGTATCCGCATCCGCAAATGCGGAACTTCCGCATAGATTTGGACATCTGCATCTGCATTAATCAGTGCGGATGTTCATACGAATGCGAATATCATGCAAGTAGCCGGGCAGTGTACCTAGCGAACAATTATTTAGTAGCGCGGGTTTAATTTATGAACCTCTGCGTAATCGCCTTGAACCAGAAAAGGCGGCAATACTCCTGTTCATTAAGTATAATGCTCCTATTTTTTATTTTAATTACTAATTTACCAATCGGTGTTTAATATGTACTAATGTTTGATTAATTATAATAAAAATATTAATCATTGTTTTAATTCTTCATTAATAGACTTTACATAATGAGCCCTGAAATTATGATGATGATGATGACGGTTTACATATTATCTTAACATCCGCATCTGAGCCCTCAAAAGTCCGCATCCGCATTCGCATCCGTGGCTGTGAAAAAAATCCCTGCTCTACATCAGCAGGCTCACATATCGTAGCAAGTTCAACTCCTACTTCATGCAATATCAGCTGCATCTTCCTACAATTAACTTAGATGAGTCTCCATCAGACTGCCAATACAAGAGCTTCTGAAGCCGCGTCTGAAAAAAAGACATCTGCCCCTGGTTCAGAATCTGTTTTAGCTGCTCTAATGAAATGAATAGATACAAATACTGAACAAGAACAAGTTACAGGAAAGAGCGGGACTTCCTAGCACAAGTACCTATCGGATACTTAAATTGAAGTCTCAACATCAGCATAAATTGGATAAGGTATGCATTAAGTACTACATGGGTTTCCAAACCCAGAGGACATTCGAGAACACTTTAATACATTGCAATTGGTGGCAATATCTTGGCTCTGGAAAATGGACACAAACTTCAGTACTCACGTGTTTGTCGATCGCATTTTCAAGAGAAATACTTATGCCGCAACAATAAAATTATCAAAATTGCTGTACCAACATTAATTATGCCAGATTTTTGTAAAATTTAAGCATCACAAAATACCTAAATTTTAATATTTCACATAATATGCAACTGTTCTTTTTTCCAGAACCATTGTCATTACAAACATCTAAGCAGAAGCCAATGCAAGAAATTTGCAATGCGAGCAAACCATGCGATGCCAGTAAACCCTGCGATACCAGCTAACCCTGCGATACCAGCAAACCCTGCGATACCAGCTAACCCTGCGATACCAGCAAACCCTGCGATACCAGTTAACCCTGCGATACCAGCAAAGCCTACGATACTAGCTAACCCTGCGATACCAGCAAAGCCTACGATACCAGCTAACCCTGCGATACCAGCAAAGCCTACGATACCAGCTAACAATCAAAATATAAGTTATTTTGAAACTGTTTATAACAGTATATAGATACTAATGAAATACATTCAGCAATTCTATTAAATACAATCGGAGAAGAATATCACAATATTCCAGAGCTTCAACATCGACAGAAATTCAATGAGAAGTTACTCAAAAAATTTGGTCCATACACGAATATCACGGTGGAGAGGTGACAATTCTTAAGAAGATTAGGAGGAAACCTATCCTTTCGCTTTCCAACATGCACATCAATCGCTAGAATGAAAGGATTTCACAGAGAAAATGAAATTGTTTAACTTGTTGGAGAAGTCTTTTGGTAATTCCAGTATCTTGTAACAAATGTAACGAAGAAACTGGGATTTCAGTGGTGCCATCAAAAATGCCGGAGACACTAGTTCTCAAGGGCAAAAGACAAATAGGAACCGTAACGTCAGCAGAACGTGGAAAAAAAGCAACAATCACTTCTGAAAATTGAGTGCAGCTGGCACTTTTGTTCCGCCGATGATGGTACTCCCGAGCAAAAGGGGAATTCGCTACTGATGAAAACTGTTCCACTTAGTAGCATGCTTGTCATCCCTCCCGATGGATACAACAAGACATATTTACTCAATCGTTTAAACATATTAACTTCATACGAAACCAAATGCTGTATCGTCGGTTCTACTGATTTTAGATAGCTATGCAAGCCACACCAGAAATATCAAAGTTGTGGATTTAGCCAGACGAACCTGAAAATTGCTGGAAGACATCCATAGGTGAAAATAAGATGTACCAGTTATTTTGTAAAGACTAAAGTAAGATCTGATACATTACAAGTAGAAATATCCAGCTTTATGGTTTGGCAAAAATTTTATTTGTCACTTGTTTTAGTAATTTTGACAAATTTTAGCTTTAAAACCATGATATACAATATACTTCACTTGTAAAAATGTACTTCAATGCGTACAGTATCGTAAGGATGAGATCTGCTTGTTTATCTACAGTTTGCTCGCCAACGACCAAGTGACCGAGAGCAATGAAAAAGGAAACTCGCGTATTCTTATAGATAGCTGAAATCCCGCATTAAAACAATAAAGGTCCAAAAATTCAAGTTCATAAAGTGAGAGTAATGAGCCACAAGAGAGTTTTAAGGCACTTGCTTGCGTATACAAGATTTTTATGTATTATATTGTTTTTGCTTGTCACCTAACAAATTTGCTAAACTTGTTTTCTAACCGAAGAACAGTGTAAAACACTACCATATTGGTATTTGCATTTTTATTGCTAGATAAAAGTTTTATTTATTAAAATCTGAAAATACAACTCTTTGTTTTTCATATGTCATTTGTTTAACGATTTCGCGGCAAATTGAAAATTGTATCACCCTTATTTTAGTTTTATTATTTTTTTGCTTACAAATCTAAATAAAATAAACATTACACTTAAAAATTTGAATTCTAAATTATTAGGGCTACATGGTTTGAGGAAAATATGCTTTAAAAGTTTTTTTTTTACGATTTTTTAAAAACTTGCAAAAAAATTTAGAAATGCTAATTTATGAAATGATTTCAAATATACTTTCTTTTTATATTTAAATTTCCTTGATAATTAGTATTTTTAACCGTCCTCGAAAGAAGGAAGTTCTCAATTAGTTTCATTTTGTATTATACTTTTATAAGAATATAGAAAATTTTAATTTTTAGTGAAAAGAAATGGAAAGTGATTCGCCGCCAGTATCACCTTCGGCCAGATCGTTGGTTGTGGAGATGGAAGTGGAAGTGGAGAGGATATCGGGGACAGAACCGGGTATTTTTTTATTTCTCATAATTTCGTATTATTTTATATTTGAATTTACATTGAATTTTTTTAAGAGTATACAAATTTTTATGTTTGTTATTAGGCTTATTTTATTTCAAGGCATTTTTGAACCATCTACGTCGTCCGACTGGCCGCCGCCGCGTGTATCAGCATCTACACCGACTTCCACTCATTCGGCTAGACATTTGGTCGTAGGGATGGAAATTACGCGGACACCCTCAGGGACACTGCGAGTGGCTGAGAATGTACTTTTGGAGAGGACACCCTCGGGATCCGTTCGAGTATGTAGAATCTAATATTTTTTTTATCTTCGCCTTTTCCCAGTTATTTGGGGTCGGGCTTCGTCGTCCTAAGTCTCCAGACAGCACGACTCTTAGAGGCTTGTTCGTTAAGGTTGATTTCCTACATATCCCTTTAGATCGTCGTCAGCCAAGTGGTAGGTGGTCTAATATAAATAATAATAATATGTGCTTTACAGCCTTGGCGTCCATCATCATTGATGGCGAGTGAAGGCGTGGAGATAGTGGACAGCCTCAAGCCTGTCAATCTCTTTCCCTCCGAGGAGATCAACAATGTAAGTATATCTGCCAATGTTATTTGTTAAGGCCATGAAGAGAATATAATAATAAAATTATATTAGGTTTCGGATTGAATAGCATGGCATCTTATTTCAGGATGATGACATTTTTGACGCCCCGTTAGCTCAGCTCTTAGATTCTGGGAGCGAAGCCGACGACGACGAGTTTGAGGATGAAGGGGAATTAAATTTGCAACTGCAAGCGATCTGGGACGAAGACAATTTAAACGATCACAACAACGACACCGAAGCCATTGCTGAGCCCGCGCTCAGTGCCATAAATACAAATTATGACTGGTCGGAAGACTGGTCGGGCTTTACAGGTGTAAAGGAACACTTCAACGAGGCTGTTGGCCCCAAAATTGAGGGAATAAGCCCGTTAGCAATATTCTCTCAAATTTGGGACCAACCGCTGATGGAATCTATAGTGGCCAGCACTAATCAGTACGCCTGGGAAACTATAGTCAAATATACAGAGACTGAAAGTGGTATCCCGCCTAAATCACGTCTTCATTCTTGGGACGAAACGTCCGTCGACGAACTTTATCGCTTGATCGCGGTAATAATATTGATGAGCATCTGCGTCAGAAACCGTATCGATGAGTACTGGTCTACCGGCACTTTAGGCATGCCAGAATTTAGAAAAATCATGAGTATTAACCGGTATACATTACTCATGAAATTTTTACATTTTGTGGACAACAGTACCATCGATACGGATTCCCACGGCGCAGAAAGGAAACTAGCCAAAATCAAGCCATTGCTTGATAACTTAAATAATAAATTTCAAGAGGTTTACGCGCCTCGCAGAGAATTGTCACTCGACGAATCGTTGCTGCTTTGGAAAGGCCGACTAAGTTGGAAGCAGTGTATCAGATCCAAAGCAGCACGATTTGGAATAAAGAGTTACGACCTCTGCGAGGCCGCGACTGGCTATGTCCTCAATACCATGATTTATACTGGGAAAAATAGTTCTCTTCCCACTATTTATGGATTTCAGTCGAGCACCGAAAAAATTGTTATCCATTTGTTTAATAGTTATCTTAACAAGGGGTTTTCGCTGTTCATGGATAACTATTATAACTCTATTGAACTGTGTAGATTTTTAAAAACTAAAAAAACGGATGTTGTCGGCACCATAAGCCGGCGACGCAAACAAATTCCAGACGCCATAAAAGCCGTCGATAAAAAGGTTGACCGGGGCACTGTGGTAAGTCGACACTGTGGTGACATTTCTGTTGTATGTTGGAAAGACGTCAAATTAGTAAGTGCAGTGTCGACTTACCACAAAAACGACATGGTTGAGGGCAGACGGGCGGGTGAAGCTCGACAAAAACCCGCCGTTATTGACACTTATAACGCATTTATGGGAGGGGTAGATCTTAAAGATCAAAAACTGTCTACGTATCTGCTTGAACGGAAAAGGGGACTAAAGTGGTACATAAAGGTTTTTAAAAGATTATTGAATACCGCAATTTTAAATTCATATATAATATATGTGGCCAATATGGGCCAACAAAAGCCTGTTACGCACCGAGCCTTTCGCTACCGCCTCGTAGAGGAAATTTTGGAAAACGGGATTACAGTGTCTCTGCATGTGAACTAAGATGAATACGGAGGCAGACATAAGCCAAGTTTCTAACGACGTTTGAAATCAACGCGAAACAAACACGCAACTACCAAATTGCACCAAATGCAGTGTCTGTTCAGGAAACTCCAGGAGCTCATATATGTGGAGATTTTTTTCCTGACTACGTGACGATATAGTACACTGAGGACTGCATTAAACATTACGAATGTAATAACAGTATGTTGCATGGTGTTACATCTTACAGTGCATTAAAGGAGAAATTGGTAATATACGAAAAAATAAAAAGTAAGTCGAAGGAAGTAAGAAAAGATCGTGTGAGTTATCAGTAGAAGACTGTTCCTGTGAAAAAACGGCGTTACAACTGTGGAAGCATAGATCATGTGGCTAGTGCACTCACTACACACTTAAAAACGGTGTAAAGTGTTTTGGTTGTAATCAATTCGGCCATATAAGACCATATGGCAAGATGCAAAATAACATGAACACGGATGCAAATTATGGAAGTGAGATGGCGGCCGGTAGAAGAGGTTTGAATTGACGTTCGGCTATATTCGAAGCGATGCCAACCAATGACGGAGCGCGTCGTGAATTTTAAGATGGCAGCAAGGACGCTTGAATGTCAACGACCTTTGACAATCCGTCAAAGCAAAGTAACAGTGACAAAAAATTCCAATAACTTTCACTGCCGCGGACTCGCCCTTTTCCAATGGTTTACTTAAATGAAAAAATCAAACGTTTGTCAATAAAATTAGATACAAAATAAACGAAAAGAAATCTAAAGTAATATGGACAACTATAGCACAAAATTGTGTAAAAACTTATAATGAAACGGAGCATACTGTCACTGGACATGCTAAATATAAAGAGTCATGTAGGCATAACCTATAAATAGACAAAAAGACATTCAGAAGCATATCCCATTAAAGATCCATTAAGGAAGTACTGTATCCACTTCCTTAATAACCAGAAATAAGTTAACAATAGGAGCCCTTTGTACAATCAACTCTATATGTTTTATTAGAATAAATAGTCAGTCTTTGCTTTTTAAAAATGCTGTTGCGTTCGCCCACAACCTATCTGGCGCAGTCGGTACCTTGCGTTTTAAAGTCGGTTCAAGCGAATTAGAAAGCAGAAGCAGCTGAAAAATTTTACTCCGTTCCAGCCAAAGGCGCGAGCAGAATCTACGTTGGGCCTGATATCAGACAGCGTGCGACTCAAGAATAACATTTTTAGCCTTCAATCGCCAACACTCGTGGGGTTTCCTTTCTACCACTCCTACAGAATTTATTAACAATTTTTGTGTATTTCTTGTGTGGGGTTTAGTTGATTCGTTGGTGCTATTTCTTATTTTGTTAGGTTAAAATGACTACAAGTAATGAAAAAGTAACTGACAAAAAACAATTCGTAAAAGAGATCGATTATGCGACTCTGTCAATTTTGTTTCCTCCTTATGATGGCAACAAGTGCACCTTGGCATTTAACAAACAAAACAAACGAAGGTGTGGAAAATTTATTGAAACCGATTTCTAGTAAGGACGACCCTTGTCTAGTAAATCTAATAACGGGTAGAGCTGCGGAAGCTATCTCAGATAGTGGTAGCGCATCTACCTGGGAGGAAATTAAATCAATCCTAAAGAATAGATTCGGCGAATTCAGAAATGAATCCCAATTAGTTCAAGAGCTCTTGCTCAGTAATAGGGATAACCAATCAACGATTTAATTCTACGATTTACTATATAATATTAATTCTATTGAAATATACCTACCCATTTAAAATAAAAATGTATAGAATTGATGAG
>NW_013525511.1:39143-59781 GCF_000836215.1 Papilio polytes
CTATAGGTTCTATAGAATTTATTGAGCTTTCCAACGCTCACAATATTTTGAATCCTTGACAGTGCCAATATATTAATGAACTCGACTGTACCACAAGCCAAACCAGTCGAATCATAGGTCATTTCATGACAATGACCACACAAGGTCGACTATGCTCTAAACTAACGGTTGTGGAATGCATAAAATGCCAAATCCGCCTTTGTTTCATAACAGGGAAAAACTCTAGGAACTGTCAACTGGAGTACCATAAAAGAGCGTAATTTTTTTTCCACTTCTATAAAGGTTTTACATTTTTTTTTTCAAGTATAATTTGTACTCATATTAAATTCTAAGTCTAAAAATCGTGTCTTTTATTTCATAGTTAGTTCGTAAAGTTATTGGCAATGTATGTCCCAGCATACAATAAATCAATAAGATGTAATATTGAGAAATTGGCAATGTATGTGGCATACATAAGTTTTCAGGAAAACTAAGCTTTTCTGATTTTTTTATTATTTTCCTTCAATAGATTTTTATGTATCAATTACAATTACAAAAAAAATGGTTTTTACTGCATTTTATACTTTGCCAAATTAAGGGTTAATAGTTATGGTTGTATTATTTTTCTCCATCACCTTAAATGGTCTAAAATGAGGTGGCTTAAGGTATGGCGTACCGAATGATCTCGTAAAAATACGAGATATGAAAAGGCTAGTTCTATCAATATGAAATGAGATCGATTTCAATGACGCAATGCAGGCATAGATCGCAATTGGGCCATGCGACTAAGTTGAGTCGCAAGATTTGTAGTATCTTCTACACGGTCTGAAGACGGTGGAGTGACAAACTCGCCGGGTAGGGACAGCGATGCCCCGTGTACTAGGACGGCGGGAGTATTCCGCAGATCCTCCTTCAAAGTTGATCACATGCCAAGGAGCACCACAGGTAAAGCCGAGCCAAGTTTCTCGAAACACATCAATGCAGCCTTAAGCTGCCGATGCACCCTTTCGCATCGATGATAGCTTATTGTGTGAACTCGTTTGTAACCACAAAATTTCATTAACTCTTTTTCTACAATTTGGCGAACAACGTAGTGGCCTGAACAAGGTATTAGATGAAAAGAAATTTAAGGCCAAGGAAAGGCAAGGAAGGATAAAATACAGTAACCATGTCTGAACAGGAATCGCCCAGTTTTAGAGTGACATTGAACGAGTTGAAAAATTTAATGACAGCACGTCGAGGTTCTTTTTCATCCTTTAATACAGAATTCCTTACCGTTGCTGGTGTCTTCAAGACTGTGGAGTTAATTTCAGACGAAGATGCGCTGAAGAGTTTGCCGCTTATCTGAAAAGATGATGCTCTTATTTGGTGGACAGGAGTGAGAGACGAGGTAAAAACTTGGAAGGAGTTTGAACAACGACTTCGTCATGCATTTGCACCCCAAAAAAACGTTCTTGGTGTATCAAGAGATTTTTGCAATAAAGCAATCTCCGAGCGAACTGACTGAAAATATTGTTGCAAAGAAGAGGGGATTATTTACTCAATTGCCTCGTTCTTGTTTTCATTCAGAACAGCAGCAGTTGGCGATGATTTACGCTGCTACATCTCTCTATTCGTGAGAAGGTACCGTATGAAACAGTTCGGAGTTTTGATGTACTCCTGCAGGCAGCTAGGGGTGTGGAGCGTTTTTGGCAGAAAAAAACGTGCCTCCGCCCAGTGATAAGGAAAGGCAACAGCGTGTCCGGTGTCATTACTGCAGACATTTTGGACATACAATGGAACTTTGCCGGAAAAGGCAAAGAACGAAGCTACAGATGCTTTTGTGGATAAAGTAAAACAAGATTTGTTCATACTAAAACATGTAATGGCTGTACAAATAAATGCAAAGGATGTACAAGTTTTATTGTAGATCTCAAAAAAAGATGGTGTTTGTTTGCCAAAAAGCTTTGTTGCAAATATTGGAAATAAAAAGGAATCGGGTAGAAAATGTGATAAAGAATACTTACTTAAAAGGAGAAGCCCCAAAAGAAAACCGAGGAGGTAACCATAAGTCACATAAATATGAGGAAAAAAACCAAAATGTAATTTATTTTATAAAAACATTTCAATGTTTGAGGCACACTATTGTAGAGGCAATACTAAGCGCATGTATTTGCCATCTGAATTGTCAATAAATAAAATGGCTAAAAGTTACACTGCACAATACACACACACAGACTCACCTCACAACGAAAACACACATACACCACACAAATGGACGACATTCCGTATCAAATAGCGGAATGTCGTCCCAAAAAAAAAATGGGATGTTAAAAAGATTGATAGAAAGATGCTCAATTGTTTTTAATGAGGTAGCTTTCACACATTTGAGCTATGTGGAAAGTAGAGAAGTAATTACAGGGTTTCAGGGTTTAGGAAACAAAAGAGATTTGAGGTTTTCAGATCATGCCCATTGGTGAGAGGTATATGTTCCAACTCGAAACAGTCAATTTGTTATTATTTTTGTGAAGGTACAATTTCTGCTCAAGAACTCAAACGGATCGTAAAGGAAATGATTACAAAGGTGTCAGTCTGGTTTAATACCAATAGCTATAGTATGTGACCAAGGTACCACATTTAGAAGCTTTGAAAATGTTGAGACAAGACACTGCACAAAAAAGAAATTTGAAAGGAACACAATGTAGCTAGCATATATTTATGGATAACTTAATAAAGATATTTGTTGAAATTCTATTTATTTGATATGGTGAAACTGTCAGTAAAAGTATGAAGACAGCAGGTAAAGCTGTGGAATTTATTTGATAGTGTAAATGGTTCCAAACGCAGCACAACCAAAGGGAAATTGAGAGGGCCAGTCAAACCCAAATTCTGAACCCAGAAACGAATCTACAATCCTGAAATTATAAATGAAGATATCCTAAATAAATTCCTAGGCATTCTGATTTACTCCTCAGTTATAAAATATCCAAACACCAGGGCTTACTAGAGAGAAATATTTTTAACTCCAGTAAGTCGTGGTGTTTCTGGTGTTAACCAATTGGTTATGATCATATAAAAAATACTATGATGTTCAAAAAAATTAAAGAAAAAAGGTCCACTCTCCATTTTGCTGACGATATGCTATGCTTGCACAAAGATCATCCAGACTATGACAGACTATTCAAAATAAGACCTCTTGAGGAAACGCTGAACTGCCAGTTTGGGAAGTTTCCCTCAGACCAAAGGCTTTCCATAGATGAGCAGATGTGTGCAACCAAAATGCCATTATATAAAACAATACATGCCCAATATGAAGTGGGGGTTCAAATTATATCTCATCTGCAGTCTACAAGGATATGCTCATAAATTGGAGGTTAACAGTGGAGGGGGCTCCAAAAATAACATCATATTTCATGTAATAAAAAATTTCATTTTAAATAATTTCTAATATAAAATAAAATAATCAATAATTAATCTAATAAATAATAATTTATAAAGTAATAAACTACCAACTATATATAATAAACTACCAATAGACAAGATAAAATTGTCTGACGCCTGTGGCAACACCAGCTTCCGACTCGCCCACTCACTCAACGAACTACATCAAGGAAACAAGCGAAAACTGCGGACGGCCGTCCGCCGTTAACAAAGACGTATAATTGTACGTATTCGTCCCCCTGCTACAATTTCAAGTAAAATTAACAAGAAACAAAAACACTCCCAAGAGTTGACAATAGACTGGGCATAAAAATGGAGCTAAAACATTTATGAAACCTTAAGAAAAGACAAGATGATGAGACATTTCAGTTCTGTGTCTTCAGATGGTCATAGGGCTATTATATATTTGGTAACACACACACACACCTATAACTAGTATTGTATTTTCAGTGCTACTTGTTAAAAGTTTTTCAACAGTTGTTAAACATAGGTTTTCTGTTTATTTTCTTCCCCGTAAACAAAATTCTAACCCCATATATGATGTTGGATTTAAAAAAAAACTAAATCCCATTCCAACAACGTAAAACTAATACAAAATTTGGTAAACTCGACATTTGGGAACCTATATTTGTCTAATTTAGACCAGATAAAAAATCTTCTTGAATACAAAACAATATATTAAATTGGATCATTAACTAAGAAATTTCCCAGTTATAACTGGGATAATCTAATATATTGGGGAAGGGCTATGTCCAACAGTGGGTAGAGAAAGGCTGATAAGATACATTACTTTGGTTTTTACAACTCATGACTTAGCTGGACAACCGTCAACTTTTACTTTTATTATTTTGCCCAATCCTAATGGAATGACAAGTCAATAGGTACTCTGTACACTAAACCTATTCTGGTTATGTTGAAAGTTGGTTAACACACCCAAAGATCACTGCATGACAACTCATCAACCAGAAACTGCCACATCTAAGAGTAACCGACACAACCTATTCCAATCTACAACTTTCATTACTCTGTTTAAAATGTAAAATATATTAATAGTTCATTTAGTAAACAATAATCTATAAATTACCAAACTGCTAAAGCTTCCAACAATAGACAAAATACAATTGCCTGCGGCAACACAAGCTTCCGGGCGACACTTACTCAACAACAGACATCAAAGAAGAAAAAGCTGTGGAGGTCTACTAATTAATCCTGTTACTTTGGATCGGAGAATCAAAAACATTTATGGTATGACATCTTCAGTCAAACATTTCCAATACTTTACTGAGATGTAGCAAGAACTAGCGATAATGAATATATGGAGAATTATCAACTCCTTTCTTTTTTATTTTCAAATTTTATATCGCAATTGATTTTAACAACAAACATCAAAATACATTTTGAATTCTAATCAATAGATTACATCTGAATATAGGTAATTGACAAACGAGCAAGTGGCCACTGGGATTTGCTAAAATAGCTTCGTGACCGCTGCCCATACACTGTCATATTTGCGAAAACTTTGCCTACGTTCAATCAAGACAAGACGCACTGAATGCTAGATAAAAATCATAGAAGACAAAGGCAACGCAAACCAATATAGAAACAACAAGAACAAGAAAAGATATTAGAAGAAGTGATCAATAAATGCAACCTTATTTAAGTATAACAACAACTTGCTTTTTGAAAGATAAATGTTGAATGTTGCCTTCGACGGCATTACTTATTTTTATTTAAATCCACGTCCAGCTATTACAGGTCGCTTATGGTGTTTTTCAAAATCAAAAGGAAAGAAACATTTCTAACGACGTATGTTAGTTTCTTAACCATTTTAATGAATCGAACAAAATATGCAAAACCGAACAATTTTACGAAAATGGACAAAAATTCAATAATAGATAAAAGACAGATAGCCGAACAGAACCACAGATGACATATCCAAATGGAATTGTCTATGTTTGTCAAAGAGTATGTAAGCTTTATGTTTTCTGATTACAGGCGGTACATAATAATTGTATTTACAATATAATACATATAATCATGGGCTATCCAAACGTTTTATTAACAATTTAAATTTTTTAATTCACGTTTACGATTTCAGGTGGTAAGATATTGAAAATGTATGGTAGAGGTTTTCCTATTGTTCTCTCGCCGTAATGATTATTTATTGTGGTTACTATGTATTTGCCACGAGAAGCTGCCCTAATGCTGTGTTGGTGTTGTGCTTGTGTAATAGTTAAATTATTCAAGTTTTTGTGACTATCATTAGTAACAGAAAGATATGTTTGTGTTTAGACTTTCCGGTAATGTCTTGCATATCTTAAACAGTTTATAATAATTGCTTTTACATTTTTGGTTAATTTTACTATTGACGAATAAAATTAAAAATCTTAATTGTAAATTTTCTTAATTTGTTACATGCATAATCGATATGTTCTGACCATTAAAAATATTCATCTACTTTAATGGTCTCACTTGAAACTATTTTTGTAAAAACAACTATACGAGTGTGTTATTACGGTACAAGAAATCTTATGTACATACATATATGGTGGCCTTACTATAAGCATGTTTGTTTTTGTCCATTAAGAACAATACCATTATCATTAGACCATTTTACTATATTGTTGACATCCTGTTGACGAGGGTTTTGATCTCGTCAAGATCGCTCATGTACTTGCGGGACCACAGGTTTAACATCAATCTCACACTCCTCCAGTGCTCGGATCAGCATCTCATGCTCCAGGATGTCGAAGGCTTTGGTTTGGCTTCACTGTGGTCATTTATCCAATCTAGTATAGTAAAAACTGGTAAACCTTTTTTTACTCTTTGATGTACAAACTCGTTGGCAACACTGCCCAAACTAGTATCAGTCTTTCAATGACGAGTGGTAGATGTTAAGTTTTTTTTAAGTTTAAGCAGTGTTAAGGTTTTTAGACTTTGATAATATATTAGAAATTGCAAATGGCAAATACTATTTGAAATCTGAACATATTCAGATCCATTAGTTTGACGTTGGTTTATTCCATAGTTTTCAAAGAATGTTATTTCTCAATGTGCTCAATCCCTTTGCAAAGCCAACGCCTTCCGCCATTGTTATGGCATTTTCTTTTAACAGTTGGGATATTTTATATCGTTGTGTCAATTTATTGAAAGTTTGGAATCTTTGATCTCTTACAAAATGTGTATTTATATTTTTGAAAGAACCTTGAACCATCTATGAATTGTTTGTCTTTGGATGGCACAAGTTTTGTATGTAGTACCACTAATTGGATGGTGGATTTAGTCTTAAATTTTCTTTGGTTTTGAAAGTTGGTCTGGGCATAGTTGTGAATTTTGGTTTCTCGTTTTCTCTGTGATGCAGGATGTGTGTAGATATCTTTTGGGGGAATGTATTAAAACATGCCTTATTGGGCAGCCATTTTCACCAGAAACAATGTACATTTATCCTCTTAAATGTAAAGACTTTAAACTGTACATTCAGTACCATGAGGTTCAGTATAGAACAATAAATCCTTTAGCTAGTATTTCAGCTTGGTTTGCAGCTGTGCCATCAGTTGATTGTCTTGTTTGTCTAGGATAACATTTTGTTATTGTGTTTTTTTTTGGGATTTCAATAGCTTTTGTAATAATAGACAAAAGAAATAAAAGTTGAAAATATTCTGAGGTGAAAACAGTTTTATAAAATGTTTTTTATGTAAATAAAACAAGATTTCAAAAGAAAGATTGAAATTTGAAGGTGTTCCACACATTTTTGTTAAAAAATATTTAAAGTTTTGTTGTATGTTCGTTCATATAAAGTTTAAGATGTTTTTAATATGTTAGCAAGCAAATATTCTTGCAAAGAAATGCTTAGTGTTACCCATATTTGTAATTCATGGGAGCTTTCTCCTTGACTCAATTTTCCTGTGTCTTAAAAGACAAAAGAAAGGTGCTGTGTTAAACAATTATATTAGCCAATTTGAATATGTTTATGGTCTCTTTTTTACATAAGAGTGTTCTGTAGTTAACAAGATAATGTTTAAATTACAAAAAGTGCAAAGTGACTAAACAGTGGTTGAAGCATAGGTAGCAAGACTTTCCTGTCTTAGTGCATTATTTAAAAGAAATTATAGTGCCTATTTGTAAAGCTACTAAACTTGAGAAACCACTTCAAGTTACTTCTAAAATATTGACTGCTTTGAGTTTTAACATTGGGTTGTGTGGAGTAGTCCTATAATTACATTTTGTTGTTTGACTGTTATTAAGAGATCCTTAAATATTTGCTAGATTTTTAAGAGACATTTTGTCAATAATTTTCTGATGTCACTAAACATCATCCTATTATATTACTTACTGCGTTGGCGCAGCGACCTAAAGTGGGTCTTGGCCTCCGACACGAGAGAGCGCCAGCGTCGTCTGTCCTGCGTTGTCGCCTGCCAGTCGAACCGCTGGCGAGACGCCGTAGAGCTGGACCTGCGCGAGCTAGAGTCGTTCGACTCGCAGGCGATCCTATTATATTGCCATCAATTATTCCAATACACAGATTGAATGATGCCGTTGTGTGCATTTTGGTATCTTTTTATACAGACTGCAATTTCTCACTCCAATAATGTTCATTGAGGTAGAAAATTGAGTATAGGGTATTTTATGTTTTATTTATTAAGGAAAACAAAATCTTATTAATATGTTCTACAGAATGACATTTTGTTTGACTGGATCTAGATATTACAAAAACAATTAAGAGACTTCATTGCGATGGTACTTTTTGAGTTTTTTTTTATTGTCTACTTTACTAATGGTTGCTGGCAACTTATAGATTTCTATATCATGAAGTTCTTATTCTCTTGTCATTGGTATGGAATATGTTTTATAAAATACTTTTTTTCATTTGTTTAAAGTTGATTACTGATTTGATTTGTAGTGTTGACAAAAATTTCCAAGCAGCCATATTTAAATGACGGTATTACTGTTTGATTAATTCTACAATATGATATATTGACTAATTTAAGCCTAAAGGAGGCCTAATTTAAGTCCCTTTCTCTTTACCACCCTTTTCTTTTAAGGAGAGGTTGGGAAGAGCAAGTGGATTTGACGGTGGAGGAGATGCATAGGAAGGGGAAATGTTCTCTTTATGTGCGTCTCCTCCTCCGTCGTATAAGGGTAGGCAACGCATCTGCAATTGCGGATGTCTATGGGCAGCGGTCGCTTCGCCATTTTGTCGGTTTCAGGTGGCCGCTTGCTCGTTTGCCACCTAGTGTTATAAAAAAAAAATAATTATTTCCTAAGGATTCTGTCTATTTTAGATAATGGTAAAAGTCAATGGTCGGAATGAAAAAGAACACAGTTGTGGGTGAAGGCAAAAGCTCAAAGAGGTCTATGATGCGTGGCATAAGACTGTTCTATATCATTTGATTATTTTGATCATGAATTCTCTCTGTATTTTGTCGAGCCTTCGTTTGACTGACAGTTTCTCTGTCGGCGACCATGCAGTAGCCGCGTACATGATCACCTGCTCCACAACCGCCGTGTAGATCTTTCTGATTACCTCTGAATCTGATATGCCCTCGCAGGGCTAATGGGGATATGCAAATCCGTTATTTCCCAAGACAAGGCATGGATTTTTCGTATTTAATGATTGTATTCTTGTTAGGGATGGAGTAAAGATGTAGAAGGTTGTGAGGGTGTTTGGATACTAATGGTACCTCCAGGATTCAGGACCCATTGGTACTATATGCTTTTACAGAAATAGCTTTTTCCCAAATTATCGTTTTTATACTGGGTTTAACTTAGCTTAGTTGAAATTTATTTCTGTTTGAATTAAGTTAATTTCTTCAATTAACTAGGATCAAAAATACTATCGTGCATTCTTCCAAGGTGTCAGAACGTTTGAATTTTTTTGTGACTGAATGGCCACTGCCTTAAAGTGGCATTAACAGCTTCACCGGGCTTGAGGTGGCCGAGCGCAGATGGCGCTTAACCTAAACTTCGTTTATGAGTAACTAAGCTCGAGGGCCGAACCTCGACTTGAAAGGTTGCTGCCTCTGATTACTATTATTATTATTAATACATCTAACATTACTACCGCTTCGGAAAGCGTTAGCGCTGGGAGAAGTGGCGGAAGAAACTCCAGCAACGCTGCCATCATTGATAGGAGAAAACCTGCCTGCTATGAGGCCGTATTGTGGCAACGATTTCCGTAGTCGACTGCGACTAAGACGTGTTATCTGTTTGCGTAGTTGTTTAATCCTAGCCTGAGCTATTGTTATTGCATTGTCTTGGAAATCAAGAACGTGCCTAGGTCTGCGATGATCACGTCGAAAATTACCGAACGCGATTGGGTTGTAGGTGGCGGCCTACAACTAACGTATTAGGATGACCGACGACAAAGTCAAAATAACGACGCGACGCCAGCTTCAGGTTGGGCTATGGTGGGTAAGTCCAAGTCTATGTGAAGATCACTATTGCGCATGTACCACGGGGCCCCCGACGCTCTGCGCAAGAATCAATTCTGAATCACCTGAAGTCGGTGTATTTGTTTCGGCTAGATGTGCGTGAATACAGGGCTAGCAAGATTGGATTTACTACAGTTGCTAACTTACCCGTTGCAGTTATCTGACCTTCTCAACTACTCTGAGCCTCTGAGCCAACTAACCGGCTTTTACCTTATGTAGGTTCCCTACAATATAAAAAAAGAGTTTTCATTCTCTACTTATCGTTAAACATTAAGGATGTTATTGCGATAGCTTTATTAAGGTCATATGTAATGCGCTTTTGAAGGTTTTATAGGCTACTTGTAAGCTACGCCTACATGCCTTTCGTCACACATGGTTTAAATCATGAATCATGAATTTAAATCGTGAAGACGCTGTGACTTTTAATGTTCGTGTTACATTTCTTTTTTCTTAAGGAATTTATCTAATGTTTTCCCAAGTTTGAAAGTGTGCCTGTCTTCTTACACAATAGTGGTAAATACATCTTATTGGACAATTGAAGTTATTGTGCTAGTGCTTTTTTGTATAGCTGAATAAAATTTGTTTATCAAATCTGCCACTGCCAAAGTCCAAGCTGCTGCTGCCAAAGTCACAGCAGTTTGAAATCTCGTTTGAATCGACCGTTTACTGTTTCTGCCCAAAGTAGTTAGAGTTATTAGCATTTCTTCTATGAACGTCTCTACATGTGTTTTGTACACAGTGCGCCGAACTGTGGCAATCAAATTGGCATCACCTGGAAGAGGTTCTTTTTTATTTTATTCGGAATAACTAACAGCTACATATGTATAATTAGATACGTATTATGAAAATGCATTGAGATTTCACTAACATCGTTATGCACAACTTTATAAAGAAAAAAAAAACAAATCAATTGTTATTTTCAACATTGTTATTTGCTCAGTGGGATTGTTAAGATTTGACAAAACATTGCCACAGTTACAATCTGAAGATTGAAAATTTTCACCATGTTGAATTTGTTTGTTTTGAATCTTTTTTTTCCTTTTTTATTGTAAGATTTGTATATCTTAATGGCCACTGCTCCCAATTACTGAACCATCTGACATAATAATTTTGATTGACTTCTGTCTTAAGTGTTCTGGGCATTTAGAATCTGTAGCTATATGTCTACCACAATTACAAAGAAAACAGGATGATTGTAAATCAGGAATGTTGCAACTTTCACATGTATGTGGCTGAGGAAACCGGAAGCAGCGAATTTTGACTTACATTGCTTAGCAACTTGCCCAAACCTACGACAATTTCGACATTGAATAGTAGGAAGATGGTAAAACGACACTGGGAGTGAAGCATTGAAGCAAAAGATTTTTTCGGGTAGTGTTTTGCTAGTTAAAGTTATCACAACGGTAGTTGACGAGACCCACGTAGTGGTGTCTTCTCTTCTTGATTTATTTATTTAACATTTGGAAAACTTGCAGCCTAAATTAACGCAGGTAACTATAAAATAGATAACTGTGGGCCAATAAAAAGTTTTCACTTATAACAGTCTTGTAGCAGAAACAAACAACAAGTACTACAGCTAGCTATAAAACATTTAACTATGTAAAATAGATACAAAATATTACCAGTAACAGTTGATATTTAAGTAAAAAAGTCAAGAGCTAAGCGCCTTCTTGCCATGGACACAGTCGTTACGAGTGGATCTAATTAGTGCTGCTTACATATGTTGTTGAAGCTTGCACAAGCACGCACAATGTAATTAATGAAATTTATATTAAACCTTCTAGCTTCAACTAGATTTTAATATAATATTTGGGTAGGATTAAAATTGCAGAAAGGAGTTCCTCCAATGTCCATTCTGTGGGGATTTTCCGAACAATGCCGAGGCGGAAAATGTGAAATCGGGGAATATAATTGTATGTTAAATCT
This sequence comes from Papilio polytes, assembly GCF_000836215.1. Lineage (NCBI taxonomy): Eukaryota > Metazoa > Arthropoda > Insecta > Lepidoptera > Papilionidae > Papilio > Papilio polytes. The sequence continues at coordinate 50,900 of NW_013525511.1, forward strand.
CGTCAGAGCAGTTTGAAATCTCGTTTGAATCGACTGTTTACTATTTCTACTACTCCAAGTAGGTTGAGAGATTTATTAGCATTTTTTCTATGAACGTCTCTCTCACTGCAGCTCTACTTGTGTGTTTATACACAGTGCGCCGAACTGTGATATTTAAATTGTCATCGCCTGAAAGTGGTTCTTTATTTTATTCTATTCGGAATAACTAACAGCTACATATATAGAACCATCTAAGACATAATCGACAAATGCATTGTTACGAGGGCGAATCAAAAAATTCTTGGAATCAACATTAAAAAATGCGAAGATTTAAATAATAATATTTTATTTTTCTACATAATCTCCCTCCAATGCAATGCATTTATAATAACGCGTTTCTAACTTCCTTATTCCTTGTGAAAAAAAAATTCTTGACTCTCGAAAAACATAATCGGCAAATGCATTGTTATTATGTAGTTAAGATCGTTACTCACAACTTTAGTATAAAGTAAAAAAAAAAAAACAAATCAATTGAGTTAAGAATATGACAAGAATTACAGTGTAAAGTTTAACACTGACATTCTTTGGCCTAATGTTGTCATTAGTTACTAATATCTGCAGCACACGGTGGAATGAAATTGTTGCCTCGCCATTTTCTCTCCCGATGGCATTCCTCAACTTGGGAATTAAAGCTGCATAATATTGGCCTGTAATAGTGTTTTCACGCTTTAAATAATTATCAACAATATTCCTTTTGTGTCCCAAAATATTGAGGCTATAACCTTGCCATGGCACGAAACTTTTTGGGGGTCAATGATGACCGTTTCCATTGCAATGATAGCTTTGTTTTTCTCGAGATCAAAATAGTGGGATCCATGTTTTGTCCATTGTTACGAAACAAGACAAAAAGTTTTTAGAATCTCTTTAAAACTTGTCAATTTTGTTTCTGATGGTCGGGATTGATGGCACCTATCATGCGGAGACTTTTCTCATATTCAAAGATTGTTGAATATGAAATACCCGTTTCTTGAGTTAAGTATCGGATGGTAACACTTCGATCGCTTAATACACGACCTACTTTGGTTTTGTTGAAAGTTAGTACGAAAACTTTAAAATTTATGCTTGAATATTTTAAGGAATCCATTAGCATCTGGAAATTTGAAAAAAGATAGTTATTTGGTTTATGTATATTCTTTTAAGACTGCCGTTGATAATGTTGAAAAAATTGTGCGTTTTAGGTAATTGTCAATAGTGCCTGGATGAAGATATTTGTTATTTGGACATGGATTGTTAATCCCAGGATTCATAGAACATTCTATCCCCTTGGGAAGGGCTATGATGAGTTATTTTCACCATTGTTGTTTGCTCAGTGGGATTATTAAGATTTGACAACTTAACATTGTCACAGTTACAATCTGCACCAGTCGTAATTAATTTTTCGCATTTTTATTGCAAGATTTATACATCTTAATGGCCACTGCTCCCAATTACTGAACCATCTGACATAATAATTTTGATTGACTTTTGTCTTAAGTGTTCTGGGCATTTAGAAGCTGTAGCTATATGTCTACCACAATTACAAAGAAAACAGGATGATTGTAAATCAGGAATGTTGCAACTTTCACATGTATGTGGCTGAGGAAACCGGAAACTACGAATTTTGAGTTACACTGCTTAGCAAGTTGCCCAAACCTACAACAATTTCGACATTAAATATAATAGTAGGAAGGTGGTAAGCATTGAAGCAAAAGATTTTTTCGGATAGTCTATGGCCAGTGAAACTTATTTACTTAATCTTCTTCTTGACTTCCGCTGACGCCAGCAGCTGTATTGTTAAATCTCTTTCATTTTCTTTGTTTTTTCCTTAATCGGAATCCTTTTTGTTGCGTAATCCTTGTGCTATATTAATGAGTTCCTTTTTACGTTACTTTAATTAATTGCATCCCCGTTTTATTTTGGTGTAATATTTGAAGGTTATACTAAATACTGAGAGCTGAACTGTGACTGTGTGACCCTTTTCATCCTCAATTTATCATATCTTAGCATTTACTTATTGTTTTTTTTTTGCAATTGCAATTCCTTAGCGGCTACAGAGGATAATGGTTTTTTCGTGCAATAATAAATAAATATGGGTAATTGACCCTTGAAATTGCACATTTTCTTCGTTAATTCTTTGAGTTCTATCTTAGCCATTGTGGGAAGTCAGTGCAATCATCTAGAATTTATACAAAGTTAATCTTAATAACAATGAAAATTTTCATTTAGTAGACTGGATAGACTCTCAGGGATGGTATTCTCTCCTATCGTATCTTCCGCAAGCTTTCTAATGTCGGCGTGGACTGTCTGATTTTACCTGTGTAAATTATTAAAACTGCGGAGTCCGAGAACCACGTTTCATAGAATTACAATCTTTGAACTGAACTGTCATAGACAATTTACGCACTTTTTTAAATTATTGTTGCAAGCAACATCTAACACCTGGCGTGTTAAATATTTTTAAACTACACGCTATTTTAGCTTTTCCTTTGTGAAGAAATGAATTTGCAAATAATATTTTTTTGTTCAAAGGTCACAAGTATCATTATCTCAAGACGGAGAAAATGATAGATCATGTCAAGTTGTTGGGTCTCTAGGTGCTTGGGCTCAGGAAGTAACTTGAATAAAATAAAATAGCTTAATTGATTTTCCCCTTGGCCAGGGGACTGTTGTCCAAACGAGGGTGGCGCCCTGAGTAATGGATCACCAGGAATTACATCTTAGTTATAAAATCCTTAGTGGACTCAGTCACTTCCTGCTTAATAGTAGTTAGTGTCTGATAGATATGGCAGGCTTCATGGCTAGGTACATATTGCCATCTTCTCATGAAGATATCCAGAGAAGCAATTACACAACACCAAGGCAGCCTACATATATTCCACATCGATTTAGTATTAAATATATGGTACAATTGTAACTTGACAGAATTCGCTCCGCGTCCTTCCGAGGTTGGGTTGAAAAGGGTCGACGGAAGCGTTGCCATAGATTATGCAAAGTCCCGTCACAGAGCAAAACGCTGGAACAGCACTGGCTAATGTCTGGTTCGAACACAGGGCTTCCGTTTGACCCAGTGAACTGGAATGGCATCATTAAAAAATTAAACTCTTGCATCTAAAAGAAAACATATTAAACAAAAGTTCAATAGAGACAATACAAATCTATGTTTACATCTTACACTGATTCTATTCACGAACGTTACAACAACGTTTAGAAAATTTGATTTCAATTTGTAACAAATTCGCTATTGCAGTATTCCATATATTTATTATTTAAAAAATCTTTAAAGTTAGTTACTGCCTTATTTTCATCTTTACAGTTTGCTCCTTTACTACGCGGTGAGCTTAAGTTAGTTAAAATGTTGGATTTTAATGTGGCTGAAAAATAGTGGCAATTGGGATTTCGGTTAGTAAGGTTGTCTTATAAAAAGGTTCTCTAAACTATCCTAATTAATTGACGAAGGTTTAAGTATTTGAAACTTTTTTTGTACACCAGATATCCTATAGGGTTGTAAGGGATGGCGGCGGTGCAGCAAAATAAAACACAAGTTTTCACAAAATGGGTGCGCACAGTTCGTTCGCCGGTCGACGTACGTAATATATGCCGACCACCCTCAAATTTCACTTTATATTTTTTCTCTTAAAAACTACCAACTGTTTTTACATCTACCTCGGTAGAAATTAGTAGCTTATATTTAACAAAAATAATAAAATTAAAATAATATAAAAATACCATAAAAGGCTTTTAAAAATTCTATCATCAACAAGGGTATTCAACGATATTATATATTCATTTATATGTCGGAGTGACGAGCGGCGGAGGTATGAGCTCCGAAGGCGGATTATTTACGTGGTTATTATTGTCTTACATATTGTAGTCGTGTGTATTTGGGAGATCTTGACATTATAAAGTAAGTGAACCTTGCATTTTATGCATTTGATACGGGTTCTACTCGAGCATCCCATTATTTTACACTGTGTCCCAAGCCCCTCATCGTGTGCAGGAAAATGCCCAAAACCGTCTCGAGTTATTTCAGCTTCTGGGCGTGTCTCTCCTGTTCTAGGTACAATTTGAAGAGTTGGGCTACTGCCACTTGGACGACCTCTTTTACCGGAATTTTATTTTACAACACCAGACTTTCAGCCAACCGACGCCGAAAGTGAAGCAATGACAGTTGTTTGTTTTAAGGTATGTTAAGCTCCTCATTGTCGACTTAGTATTCTCGGTATGCTTGAACTACTGCTAAATCTGATGCATGGAATAAAATGCGTAAGGTCCATTTTTTTGATATTATAAACGTCCTATAGTAACTCATGAGTTGATCTAGCAAATCTACTCCTCCCATCGCATGATTGTACTTCCTTACAACTTCGGGACGTTCCACTTCAATAAAGTGCTTATCTTTTTTACACCACCTCTTCACTAAATCTTTTTACCAATTGCAACAAAATTAGATGCTAAATGGGTAATCTTATTATCCAACCATTTGACAGTTACATCTTTATTATAGCTAGTCATTTCTTGAGCAAAGTCTCGCAGTTTTTTGTTCATTTGTTTCTTAGCAATGATGGCTTTACAAATCTGTTGATACGGATAGTGCCAGCAGCCATAAGTATGTGAACTAATGAACACAACCGTTTTTAGTTGCAAATAATGTGAAATTGAGACTTACATATATTTTTATATAATATTATATGTGTACAATTGTGTACACATATAATATTATATATTGGTCTCCTGGTCTCAAAGTGTTAATTACTAGATCTGACATACATTGATATGTTTATGATCACAACAACAAAAATCAAAGTAAAATTATTTTTTAGTTTTATTTTCAATTGCCTCATCTTAAATATTTTCACACTCATTTTTATTTTTAAAATCATACATATTTTTGTTAAATTTCTTCATGTGCCTTTCTGTGGCTTCAAATGAATAACAATTATTATTTCGGATATAGTGTGTATTCCTTTAATAGCTTTAGTTGATATTCTATTGCGTAATTTGGTTTTCATAATATTTATAGCAGAAAATAACCTTTCTACGGCGGCGCTGCTATGTGGTAGACACAAAAGCTTTTTTACCAATTCACAAAATGTTTGAGATTCGTCTCCATTTCTTAATTCTTCTACATGTTTCCAAAAGTCGATAATATCGGGAGTTTTGTTTTGGTTGAAAGAAAAATCGACATTTCTCAACATTCGCCATTCTCTATCCAGTTCCGTTATGTTATTTGAAGAAATCTTTGGGAAATGATTTACAAACACATATAGTGTGGTCGGGGATTCCCCCGAATCCCGACTAGGCACTGCCATCTGGTGTCAATACGTTTTACAACGTAGTGGTTTTTAAAAAAATGTAATGTGATGGGACAATAGGTGGCTCTGATGGCTAGTTTAAAACAGTAGAAAATAGGAATGAAACGGAAAACATTGAAATCAATGTGAAAACAGTAGGGTTGGTAGCACTGACGCATACGAACCCATTCGGGGTTGCCCGCTCATGAGCTAAAAATTACCATTGTTCATCTAATTAATATTATATGTTGGCAACACTTAAATAATCACTATTCACTTGAAATTTTAACCCTTAGTAGCCTGATTTACGAAAGTGATTTATTTTTAATATTACTATGTTTGCTTGAGGGTGTAGAGGAAGAGAAATATAGCTTAAAAATCACTATTTATTTTACACATTTATTTAAAAAAAAAACAGGTATCAATTTTGATACTTCAGGCATTAACGCCATAAATAAATCAGATATACCTAAGGTTAAGAATCTTTATTTACCTTAATAAAAATTTACAATTTACTTAAGGTTACTTATGCATATACATTTACTAAATGCGGGTAGCTACGAAACATTGTGTATACAAACTAATACTATTATTACGTTGCATCGAGACATTGTATAATGGATGTGGCATGGCAATACGTTCATTAATTAATTTATTATGTTTCCTATTATTATGTTATCTCAAGCTATTAAGAAAGTTGTACTTAATGGGTCTTTAATGTGACATGCTTGTGAATGTCTCTTTGTCTATTTTTAGGTTATGCCTACATGACTTCTCCCCCCTTAAGAGAGGCTAACCGATGAACGCAAGGGCTGCTGCTGGATGTCTTCCAATTGATGCGCATTTTCCATATCTTCTATGTTTATTTCTACTTGGTGATAACCCGAAGCTAAATCAAGAGTGGTAAAATATTGTGCTCTGCCTAACTTATCTAGTATGTCGTATATATTGGGCAGTGGATACTTGTCCTCCGCTGTTTTGTCATTTAGTTTCCGATAGTCTATTACCAGTCTCCATTTTTGTTTTCCCGAAGCGTCTATTTTCTTCGGTACCAAGTGTACCGGACCAGCCCACAGAGAGTTACTTTCTCTAATAATGTTTGTGGTAATAGTTAATCTACTTGTCTTTTAATCTCCTTTGTATTGGTGCACGACTATAATTTCTCACAAATATCGGCTTGTTATCTGTCATTTTTAATTTATGTTTAATTTCGCATGTAAATGTCAATGGTAACTGTTCGCAGTAGAAAACGTCCCGATAGTTATAACTATAGCTGTTGGTGTTCAAAACTGTATCTACTAGTGGACTGTATTTAAATAAAAGCTGGTTCCGGCACAAACAATGTATTAAGAACTGATAATAACAAATTATGTAAAAGAACAATATAAAAAACTTTAGCGGTAAACCACTATGCAGTTTATTTGTGCACTTTACAAGATATACGATATAACGTAAGCGTACACAAATTATAGACAAACACAAAACGATACAAATAATGTAAACAAAGAAAACACGTAGACAAAATGGCGGGCGAGAGAGCGAACGAACGAGGTGTCAGCACAGTGTAGCATCGCGTGGCGAGTGGTCGGTCTGCCGGCGCAGCGCTTCGCATGATTTGCAGTTCGGACGATTTGAGTCCGCGTCGCGCGTGGCGCTGTGCCTCAGTAGCGCGCTCACGTCATCCGTATATAAAATGTTTATCTGTTTGTCGGGTGTATGTATTAAATGTGAGAATTTTGTGTTATGATTTTAAATGTCAGATGACACAAAAGCACGATTTGACATTTGGTTATCAACACGTAATGAAAAATATAGTTAATAATAAAAATATTGAAAGACCTACAAACAAGAAAGTAAGGAAAAAATGTATGCCATTGGATACAAGTCAATTGACAACAAATGATAAACACATACTAAACAGGTGTTTTGGGATGACTTATTTGCAGTTTCTGGAACTGTCAATGTCTCAATCTTGTGCCTCGTGCCATCAGCAGTTTTAATATAGATATAGCCATCACGGGTCTAACATGAAGAAACACCGAAGTAATCTCTGGCCGCCAGGAGTGTGCTGTGACGAGGTTTAGTGAGGAACTCGGAGAATAAATGTAGTGTAATAAATGTAATGATAAATAAATACGTAAATAAGTACACTACAAAACTATGAAAACTTGAATAACGTCGCGTAAGAGTCTGGTCAGTCGGTCTGTGGTGGTAGCTTGGTACGTCGCCCCGCAGTGCACAATTCATATGCGAGCTTGGAGGGGCTTAGCTTTGACGGGGGCTTACCGCGCTCCGTCTCCATGGGCGGGGTCCTATGACAATCACACGACGTTTTTTTTCTTTACATGATATTGCACCCCTATTGCCACTTCATGCCCCGAAGGGGCGCGAGGGCTTACCCGTGTGTGGGTCTAATGCTGTCCGCAACAATAGCATAATTTATTTATTTCACGCTTTTCTTCCTCATTCATGTGATCAATTCGTAACTTTTTTTATTTTGTTTTTTCTTATTGTATTTTGTGAATTTGGCTTAGTCGAATTTTTTGAATTTATTTTCTGCAATGGTACTTTGTTGCTGTTTATAAAAATTAGTTCTCTGTCCGTTGTGTTTATTACCGTTGTTACCATTCTTCCTTCTTTCACTGACACTAATGCTGAAGGAAAAATAAGTAATTGGTCTTGGTTATTATTTCTTTAAGTAAGTAATCACCTTCTTTATATATTAAATTGATTACTAGTTCATTTTTCGGTTTTATTTTTGAATAAGATTTTATATCGTCTTATTGGTATTTTAGTATTTTTTCTGCATAGTACCATGTTTTTTATATCTTTGGAGTTTAACGGCACTAAGAGATCTAACCCAAAAAGACCTAAAACCTGGATCAAAATCAAAAATTAAAAATTTGTGCATTATTTCTTGTTTGTATATCTTTTCTAGTTAATTAATTATTGCTACTTTTTTGTGCTTAGTTGGCGCATGCTTTTGTGTGTTGGTTTCCTTTTTAATTATACAGTTATTTATTTTTTTGACTAAATGTTCTCGGTGATATAAGTGATTGTGATGCGCCTGTGTCTATTAGAAATCGGCCACTTAACTCTTTTATATAAATGTCCGGTAACTTATTGTAATTAAGAATGTTGTTAAGAAAGTTATATTAGTTCCATTTCCTCTAACTGTGTACGAAAATGTTCCTCAGAATTTTCTACGAAAGAATTTTTATCGTTTTCCTCGTCCGATGAATTTTCCACATCGTCGGTTCTACTTTGGAAGTGAATTTTCTTTTTTTTTGGAATTATTTAAGATTTTGGTTATCTTTAGGGATAGATTTGCCGTCAATTTGAATCGGAGTTCTATTTTTATAATATGTATTGGTTGATGGACTAAATGACATCATTTTGCTTTGTTGTGTACGTTATTATTTATTGAAAATTTTACAGAAAACACAAATTAAATAGATGCATAAATATGGCCGCGCAAAAACCATATCGACGCTTGAAAGGCAAACATAACTAAGCGACTTTGTCCAAACTTTACAGGAGAGTGTTTGTAAAGTTGAAATATTTGGAAAAAAA
>NW_013525511.1:63364-64051 GCF_000836215.1 Papilio polytes
CAAAAAAGATCTCGGCTTATATTATCACCAGTAACACTTTTGTATTTTCTTTGATTGTTTTTGTTTAATATGTGTACCCTAATTTATATTACTTGTAATTAACGTGATTCAACGTTTGTTTTTAAAAAGTAAAACATCATTTTTTGTGAGCGCTGTGTACGCCTGTCATCTGTATGTTCTTCTGCTTCTTTGTTTCTCATTGTATACGGCATATTAATTTGGTTGTGAACCTTGAACATGCAATTGGTGTACCTTTTCAATAAATAAATAAATAAATAAATAAATAAATAAATAAATTAACATGTCCTAACTGCTGCTTTATTCTAAAAATGCTCTTTTTTTGGCGGATAGTAAGAAAAAGCATCGCGTTTATACGTAAATTACACAATATCTAAGCGACATTAAATTTATTGTAGAGCGTTGAAACTTAGACTAAACGACGCAGAAAAATTTGACGATTCCAATGATATATAAAACTCATTTTACGTATTTTTGTCGCTTAGTTATGTTTGCCTTTCAAGCGTCGATATGGTAAATTATATATCATGGAATAGGAAATATCATCCTTACCAGGAGCGGTGTCTTTGTATTTTAAACAATTTTCCAGCTCCTGTATAGAAAAGTCATGTTCAAGAGACACATTATTTGAAGAAGAAGGGGGCATAATGTTAGTAGCATAGTCTGGGG
>NW_013525511.1:64167-191418 GCF_000836215.1 Papilio polytes
TTAGTTATGTTTGCCTTTCAAGCGTCGATATATTTATTATTTAAAAAATCTTTAAAGTTAGTTACTGCCTTATTTTCATCTTTACAGTTTGCTCCTTTACTACGCGGTGAGCTTAATTTAGTTAAAATGTTGGATTTTAATGTGGCTGTAAAATTGTGGCAATTGGGATTTCGGTTAGTAAGGTTGTCTTATAAAAAGTTTCTCTAAACAATCCTAATTCAATTGACGAAGGTTTAAGTATTTGAAACTTTTTTTGTACACCAGATATCCTATAGGGTATTCAACGATATTATATATTCATTTATATGTCGGAGTGACGAGCGGCGGAGGTATGAGCTCCGAAGGCGGATTATTTACGTGATTATTATTGTCTTACATATTGTAGTCTATACTACACAATTTGGGAGATCTTGACATTATAACCGTAAACAATCTTGACATTATAACGTAAGTGAACCTTGCATTTTATGCATTTGATACGGGTTCTACCCAAGCATCCCATTATTTTACACCGTGTCCCAAGCCCCTCATCGTGTGCAGGAAAATGCCCAAAACCGTCTCGAGTTATTTCAGCTTCTGGGCGTGTCTCTCCTGTTCTAGGTACAATTTGAAGAGTTGGGCTACTGCCACTTGGACGACCTCTTTTACCGGAATTTTTATTTTACAACACCAGACTTTCAGCCAACCGACACCGAAAGTAAAGCAATGACAGTTGTTTGTTTTAAGGTATGTTAAGCTCCTCATTGTCGACTTAGTATTATCGGTATGCTTTAACTACTGCTAAATCTGATGCATGGAATATCATGCGTAAGGTCCATTTTTTTGATTTTATAAACGTCCTTTAGTAACTCAGAGTTGATCTAGCAAATCTACTCCTCCCAACGAATGATTGTACTTCCTTACAACTTCGGGACGTTCCACTTCAATAAAGTGCTTATCTTTTTTACACCACCTCTTCACTAAATCTTTTTACCAATTGCAACAAAATTAGATGCTAAATGGGTAATCTTATTATCCAACCATTTGATAGTTACATCTTCATCATAGCTAGTCATTTTTGAGCATAGCCTCGCATTTTTTGTTCATTTCTTTGTTTCTTAGCAATGATGGCTTTACAAATCTGTTGATACGGATAGTGCCAGCAGCCATAAATATGTGAACTAATGAACACAACCGTTTTTAATTGCAAATAATGTGAAATTAAGACTTACATATATTTTTATATAATATTATATGTGTACAATTGTGTACACATATAATATTATATATTGGTCTCCTGGTCTCAAAGTGTTAATTACTAGATCTGACATACATTGATATATTTATGATCACAACAACAAAAATCAAAGTAAAATTATTTTTTAGTTTTATTTTCAATTGCCCCATCTTCGATATTTTCACACTCATTTTTATTTTTAAAATCATACATATTTTTTTTGAAAATTTTTTCATGTGCCTTTCTGTGGCTTCAAATGAATAACAATCGGTTATTTCGGATTTAGTGTGTATTCCTTTAATAGCTTTAGTTGATATTCTATTGCGTAATTTGGTTTTCATAATATTTATAGCAGAAAATAACCTTTCTACGGCGGCGCTGCTATGTGGTAGACACAAAAGCTTTTTTATCAATTCACAAAATATGGGAAATGTTTGAGATTCGTCTCCATTTCTTAATTCTTGTACATGTTTCCAAAAGTCGATAATATCGGGAGTTTTGTTTTGGTTGAAAGAAAAATCGACGTTTCTCAACATTCGCCATTCTCTATCCAGTTCCATTATGTTATTTGGAGAAATCTTTGGGAAATGATTTACAAACACATATAGTGTGGTCGGAGATTCCCCCGAATTCTGACTAGGCACTGCCATCTAGTGTCAATGCGTTTTACAACGTAGTGGTTTTTTAAAAAATGTTTGTAATGTGATGGGGCAATAGGTGGCTCTGATGGCTAGTTTAAAAACATCAGAAAATAGGAATGAAACTGAAAACATTGCAATCAATGTGAAAACAGTAGGGTTGGTAACACTGTTTAACAATATTGCTATTTTGTTCCATTATAGCCCAAAGACCGTCATTTTGGGTTTAAAAGACGGTGTACTAGACTGTATTTTAAAGGAAAAAATTCTCGTTTCGAGATACTGACTTTATTGCTCCTGTAAAAGTGGATAACAAATACTTTTTTTGACGGAATGGCCAGTGTTTGTCTTGACGCATTGTCTGTACTCTCGTCTTCACTCGACGAATGAAACATAGGAAGGTCGTTTTGTAAACATGACTTTCTGTTGAAACCCGATGTCCCTGTTTCTTTTTTTTGTATTGGGGGGGATCTTCGAAAGATGTGAGATTTCTACTCACTAATAAGCCCCCTCAGGTGCAATTTGAGGGTTCCGATATCTCCACATGTCCTTCATGTCCCTATTCCTAGTTGTTCCATATCATTTTCCTTGCAATCAGACACTTATTCTTTTAGCTCTTTAGGTATTGGTATTACGAAATTCAAAAACGTCATTCCCAATATTTATCATCATTAAAATGTCATCTTTAAACTTTTCTTCAGTCATTGGTACAAAAAATTTGCACTCATAGCTAGGATCTAAGTATTTAAGACAACTTATTTAATTGATACTGTCGCTTTAAACTCAGAGCAACACTTCTCGTCAGGACTCGGATGCGCGCCAATATCCATCCTTCTAGTGACATTGACAGCTGTCAGCTAGGGACGTGACGTTTATGCCGATAATCTAGTGTTGCGCTAATTCTACAGCACGGTACTAATTGTCTTCTTAACAATAGGTGGCGATGATAAATAGTTTTCTCCCAAGAGATAGGTTGTGGGCGAAGGTTAGCCTTTTTAAAAAGGAAAGCAAGTTCACGCTGTGATGCGTGGTTTAAGACTGACTATTTATTCTAATAAAACACAAAGTTGATTATACAAAAGGTTCCTATTGTTATGTTATCTCTACCCATTAAGAAAGTTGTACTTAATGGGTCTTTAATGTGACATGCTTGTGAATGTCTCTTTGTCTATTTTTAGGTTATGCCTACATGACTTCTCCCCCCTTGAGAGAGGCTAACCGATGAACGTAAGGGCTGCTGCTGGATGTCTTCCAATTGATGCGCATTTTCCATATCTTCTATGATTATTTCTACTTGGTGATAACCCGAAGCTAAATCAAGAGTGGTAAAATATTGTGCTCTGCCTAACTTATCTAGTATGTCGTCTATATTGGGCAGTGGATACTTGTCCTCCGCTGTTTTGTCATTTAGTTTCCGATAGTCTATTACCCGTCTCCATTTTTGTTTTCCCGAAGCGTCTATTTTCTTCGGTACCAAGTGTACCGGACTAGCCCACGGAGAGTTACTTTCTCTAATGTTTGTGGTAATAGTTAATCTACTTGTTTTTTAATGTCATCCTTTTGTTTTGGTGCACGACTATAATTTCTTACAAATATCGGCTTGTTATCTGTCAATCTTAATTTATGTTTTATTTCGCATGTAAATGTCAATGGTAACTGTTCGCAGTAGAAAACGTCCCGATAGTTATAACTATAGGTGTTGGTGTTCAAAACTGTATCTACTAGTGGACTGTATTTAAATAAAAGCTGGTTCCGGCACAATGTATTAAAAACTGATAATAACAAATTATGTAAAAGATCAAAATAAAAAACTTTAGCGGTAAACCACTATGCAGTTTATTTGTGCACTTACACAAGATATACGATATAACGTAAGCGTACACAAATTATAGACAAACATAAAACGATACTAAACAATGTAAACAAAGAAAACACGTAAACAAAATGGCGGGCGAGAGAGCGAACGAACGAGGTGTCAGCACAGTGTAGCAACGCGTGGCGACTGGTCGGTCTGCCGGCGCAGCGCTTCGCATGATTTGCAGTTCGGACGATTTGAGTCCGCGTCGCGCGTGGCGCTGTGCCTCAGTAGCGCGCTCACGTCATCCGTATAAAAATGTTTATCTGTTTGTCGGGTGTATGTATTAAATGTGAGAATTTTATGTTATGATTTTGAATGTCAGATGACACAAAAGCACGATTTGACATTTGGTTATCAATACGTAATATATACGTAATATAGTTAATAATAAAAATATTGAAAGACCTACAAACAAGAAAGTAAGGAAAAAATGTATATCATTGGATACAAGTCAATTGCCAACAAATGATAAACACATACTACAAAGGTCTTTTGGGATGACTTATTTGCAATTTCTGGAACTCTGTCAATGTCTCAATCTTGTGCCTCGTGCCATCAGCAGTTTTAATATAGATATAGCCATCACGGGTCCAACATGAAGAAACACCGAAGTACTCTCTGGCCGCCAGGAGTGTGCTGTGACGAGGTTTAGTGAGGAACTCGGAGAATAAATGTAGTGTAATAAATGTAATGATAAATAAATACGTAAATAAGTACACTACAAAACTATGAAAACTTGAATAACGTCGCGTGAGAGTCGGGTCAGTCGATCTGTGGTGGTAGGTTGGTACGTCGCCCCGCAGTGCACTATTCATTTCATATGCGAGCTTGGAGGGGTTTAGCTTTTACGGGGGCTTACCGCGCTCCGTCTCCATGGGCGGGGTCCTATGACAATCACACGACGTTTTTTTTCTTTACATGATATTGCACCCCTCTCGACACTTCATGCCCCGAAGGGGCGCGAGGGCTTACCCGTGTGTGGGTCTAATGCTGTCCGCAACAATAGCATAATTCATTTATTTCACGCTTTTCTTCCTCATTCATGTGATCAATTCGTAACTTTTTTTATTTTGTTTTTTCTTATTGTATTTTGTGAATTTGGCTTAGTCGAATTTTTTGAATTTATTTTCTGCAATGGTACTTTGTTGCTGTTTTTAAAAATTAGTTCTCTGTCCGTTGGGTTTATTACCGTTGTTACCATTCTTCCTTCTTTCACTGACACTAATGCTGAAGGAAAAATAAGTAATTGGTCTTGGTAATTATTTCTTTAAGTAAGTAATCACCTTCTTTATATATTAAATTGATTACTAGTTCATTTTTCGGTTTTATTTTTGAATAAGATTTTATATCGTCTTTTATTGGTATTTTAGTATTTTTTCTGCATAGTACCATGTTTTTTTATATCTTTGGAGTTTAACGGCACTAAGAGATCTAACCCAAAAAGACCTAAAACCTGGATCAAAACCAAAAATTAAAAATCTGTGCATTATTTCTTGTTTGTATATCTTTTCTAGTAATTTAATTATTGCTACTTTTTTGAGCTTAGTTGGCACATCCTTTTATTATGTGGTTGGTTTCGTTTTTAATTCACAGTTATTTATTTTTTGACTAAATGCTCTCGGTGATATACTCGTAAGTGATTGTGATGCGCCTGTGTCTATTAGAAATCGGCCACTTAACTCTTTTATATAAATGTCCGGTAACTTATTGTAATTACGAATGTTGTTCATGAAGACTAAGTTATATTAGTTCCATTTCCTCTAACTGTGTACGAAAATTTTCCTCAGAATTTTCTACGGAAGAATTTTCCACGTCCGATGAATTTTCCACATCGTCGGTTCTACTTTGGAAGTGAATTTTCTTTTTTTGGAATTATTTAAGATTTTGATTATCTTTAGGGATAGATTTGCCGTCAATTTGAATCGGAGTTCTATTTTTATAATATGTATTGGTTGATGGTCTAAATGACATCATTTTGCTTTGTTGTGTACGTTATTATTTATTGAAAATTTTACAGATAACACAAATTAAATAGATGCATAAATATGGCCGCGCAAAAACCATATAATTGGTTTGTCCGCGGGTGCGGTGTTACAATATTATAATACATATGTAGAGTGTCGTAGTGGAGTTTAGCATACTTGTATGACTCTTTTTTATGTAAAAATATATAAAATAAATAATATACTGTATAAAAATAAAGTATTCTATTCATGGGCTATTTTCAAAAAGATGGCTTTCCAAACGCTTAACAAATAGTTTAAATTTTGAACTTAGATTTGCTATTTCAGGTGGTAAGTTATTGAGTATGTGTGGTAAACGTTTTCCAATTGGTTTGTCGCCGTAATAATTATTAATTCTGGGTACTATGTATTTACCACGAGAGGCTGCCCTAGTGCTGTGTTGGTGTTGTGCTTGTGTTATAAGTTATTCAATGTTTTGTGATTTACTGATAGGAAGATAAGTTTATGCTTTCGACTAGCCGGTAATATCTTGCATATCTTAAAAAATTTAAATGTAATTTGTGTTCTTCCTGCCTAACTACAGCGATTGCTTTGTCTGAGCATTATGGTTTTAATTGTTTAACTAGATTGATGTTATTGGGTCTATTTTATCTAGAAATATGTTCAGGTTTGTTCATAGTAACTTGGTTTGGAGTTGTCAGCTAAATTAAGTGAACACGTAATTTTTCTAATCTTTTCAGAGAATAGTTCTAACGATTGCTTATCCCTATTACTGAGCAAGAGCTCTTGAACTAATTGGGATTCATTTCTGAATTCGCCGAATCTATTCTTTAGGATTGATTTAATTTTTCTCCCAGGTAGATGCGCTACCACTATCTGAGATAGCTTCCGCAGCTCTACCCGTTATTCTGTTTCTTATTAGATTTACTAGACAAGGGGTGTCCTTACTAGCAATCGGTTTCAATAAATTTTCCACACCTTCGTTTGTTTTGTTTGTTAAATGTCAAGGTGCACTTGTTCCCATCATAAGAAGGGAACAAAATTGACAGAGTCGCATAATCGATCTCTTTTACGAATTGTTTTTAGTCAGTTACTTTTTCATTACTTGTAGTCATTTTAACCTAACAAAATAAGAAATAGCACCAACGAATCAACTAAACCTCACACAAGAAATACACAAAAATTGTTAATAAATTCTGTAGGAGTGGTAGAAAGGAAACCCCACGAGCATTGGCGATTGAAGGCTAAAAATGTTATTCTTGAGTCGCACGCTGTCTGATATCAGGACCACCGTAGATTTTGCGCGCGACTTTGGCCGGAACGGCGTAAAATTTTTCAGCTGCTTCTGCTTTCTAATTCGCTTGAACCGACTTTAAAACGCAAGGTACCGACTGCGCCAGATAGGTTGTGGGCGAACGCAATAGCATTTTTAAAAAGCAAAGACTGATTATTTATACTAATAAAACATATAGAGTTGATTGTACAAAGGGTTGTTATTGTTAACTTATTTCTGGTTATACAGTACTTCCTCAATGGATCTTTAATGTGATATGCTTGTGAATGTCTTTTTGTCTATTTGTAGGTTATGCCTACATGACTCTTTATATTTAGCATGTCCAGTGACAGTATGCTCCGTTTCATTATGTTTTTACACAGTTTTGTGCTATAGTTGTCCATATTACTATAGATTTCTTTTCGTTTATTTTGTATCAAATTTTATTGACCAACGTTTGATATTTTCATTTAATTAAACCATTGGAAAAAGGGTAGTCCGCTCACACGAAGACTCCGCAAACTCCCACGATCTTTTCTTACTTCCTTCGACTTGCTTTTTATTTTTTCGTATATTACCAATTTCTCCTTTAATACACTGTAAGATGTAACACCATGCAACATACTCTTATTACATTCGTAATGTGTAATGCAGTCCTCAGTGTACTGAATCGCCACGTAATCAGGAAAAACATCTCTACATGTATGAGCTCCTGTAGTTTCTTGTGAATAGACGCTGCATTTGGTGCAATTTGGAGGTTGCGTGTTTGTTTCGCGTTGATTTCAAACGTCGTTAGAAACTTGGCTTATCTCTGCCTCCGTATTCATCTTAGTTCACATGCAGAGACACTGGTATCTTCCTTTTTGGTAAGATCCTGTATGATTTTCTCCAAATCTTCTTCAGTTTCAACATTTTGCGTGAAATCATTGGGTAAATGTAAACCAACTTTCATTTTACACCCAAAAAGAACCTTATACGGAGATTGCTTAATACAAGCATAAAAAGCTCTGTTTGACATCAGTTGGACAAATCTCAAACCCTCACTCAAATGTGAATAATCATTATCTTGTATTCACGTGGTTAGCATATTTTCAATGTCCTGATTAGATCTTTCCACACTCCCCTGACTGCGAATGCCTGGATTTACCATGAATAATTTTTAAAGTAGACTAATATAATAATAATAAGATTCTTTATTGTAAATCATTGATTACAGGATCAATATCCCTTTGGCTCCTTAACTAGGAAATCCTGTATTTAAGGAGCCAATGCCTTCTGTGCCCTAAGAATGGGTTCGGGTCCCGCGGCACAATCTACCCTTGAACAACGATTGCACCGGAGGGCATAATACTGTAAACGTAAGGGGAAAATGGTACTCACCAGCTCGATGAATTGCCTCACCTCCTGCAGGTGCCTTGACTCAGTCAGTGTCAATCGAGTCAAAGTCTGGTTCAGTCAAGTCTATAGGCCCAGCGATGCTGCCTGAAGATGTACCAGTAATTTCGAACGCGAAACCGAATTTAGCGACCCCGTTCGCTACCGAAATCGACACGGCTGTTGTATCTTTGCGTTATACAAAGAGCAACTCTAATCGGCACAAGTGTTCGCGACCGTCTCGCTTGGCTGCTCGATTCCGACCGTTTCTCGCACCCCCCCTCTCCGCAGGTACCGCGCCCGTCCGTAGTGGAGAGGGTTTATCCATCTACCCTCCCGTGCGAGGAAAATAAAATAGGCGGGCATACCCGCACTAAACGCGAGGCGCGATATTTAAATTATACTAGTACAATCTGTGCCGAACACCTTCCCTTTCAGGTACATTTAACAACAAAGAGAAAAAAAACTAAAGTATCGAAACCATATAAATTACAGAAAAATAAACCTACATATGTTTTTAAATTTTCAATAATTTGGTTTGAAAATTCTCTGCCGTTGTTAGACTTAAGTATTGCAGGAGCACCAAGTAGAGAAAATATGACCAATTAAGTGTGAGCCACTTCCTCTGCTCGTTTTTTTAAGTGGCCGTAAAACAACAAATCTTGTTAAATAATATACCTGATAAATTTTTTATCACCTTGAATTAAACTCTGAGGATATTATAGGCTTTACAACAATGACTTTTTTAATGTTTTTTTGCTATTGTTGACATGGTTCACAAAGTTCAAGATACGTTTCAATATCCTTACGTATTGTTTTTATAGAGACTCCATATCTCTTTTATCATGCGATCTCTTGCGAAGTCTTTCTAGCAGTTATTTTTGCCGTAGAAACTTCTTCAATCAACTCATTATAACGTTCATCTGCTTGGCCGATTTTTATTGTTCGGGAATACTGACACCGGCAGCTTATTCCATTCTTTTGCTGTGCACACGAGAAGAGATGTTTTAAATCGTTTCGTACGAATCCGTGGCACGTCAACTGAGTAAGGATGGAAACCAACTGTGCGTCTAGATGTCAGATGGTGAATGGGGCACGGGGAAATAAGATCGTGTAATTCCCGCGCACACTCGCCAAAGTGCCACCTTTCGTCTGTGCTCTAGACTTCTTATTTTGTAGCGGGGGGAGGCGCGGCGATGGCGATAAGTCGACTTGTGTTAAGTTTGTACTGTTTATTAGCCAGACTACATAGAATGCTAGACGCGCTCACCGTTGACATATATGACCCAGCTGAGGTAAAGCGCATATTTGTATGGCAAGTTTATTTATTTAACACTTTGCACAAATAATACGACAGAAAACTTTAACTAGGTTTGCGCAAGAGCGGCCTTATAGCTAAGAGCGATCTCTTCCAGGCAACTCTATGGGATAGGAGAAGCTAGACAAACACACAAGCTACCCTGAGGATCCTTGTATGTTCAAGCAATGGTTGAAGCACAAAGAGTGTCTAGCGTAGTCCCTACTGTGAAGCAGTTGCAAAGCACCGCGATTCATACTAAGCACAAATAAGGTTGGGAGGTCAAGAAACCATCAATGTACATCGATATCGCCATGTATCTGTACTACAGCGCCATCTAGTGACAAGCTGTGCAATTATTGAGTTGCATTAATGTATTAAGGCGCTGCCAGCGCGATTAACTACTCGGCACGATGACGCTGTTATGAGCCTCGGGTTGAAATGGTTTTTAAAAAAAAAAGGAATATAAGATTAAATTAGACAACCGTCTGGGTTGTTTGGGTGTTGGGATGAGACTAACTGGTCGGGTAGCGGAAAGCGGTATATATGGAGTATGAATATGCTAGGTAAGCAAGAAAAGGGTTTATGTCTGCACTATAGGATGCAATCCAAGGATGTAACAGCGCGAATAGTTCTCGTTTATCAAGAAAATGTTATTTTAGTTTAGATTTTATATTTTTTTCATTTATTGCGTATTTTATATTATTTGAAATTTCGTTAATCAGTGTTAATGTCAGGTACTGTGCTGTCCGTTTACCGTAAAAGTTTTTAATGTAATAAAATTTGAAAAAAATGTGTTTATTGTTTTATTTTAATTTAACAAAGATTTCCAGGGAGTTGCGACTGCATCAGGCATTGAACGGGATACTCTCTGTAATAAAAAAATAAAAAACTTAGCATTACATGTATTAACTAAAGATGCCGCCAGTCAATTATACATATCCGCCTATCTGCCTTCAAAAACTACCTTTAATCTGAGTTAGGTTGGGAGCTCGAAGTAGTATTTGAAAAAAAATAAGACTTTATGGGATTATTCTCAATAAAAGTCTGTCAATGGTTACATCTATTTACTTTATATGTTACACAGTTAAACTTACGTTCTATCTACGCCTTATTGTCTCTAAAATGTCATGCGCCCGCGCTCCCTCATTGGCCCCTGCGTTTTTACGCGTCACACGAGAGGGCGCGCTTGTCGCATTATCGATAACCTATCGATTAACTAGCGTATTCGCTACTTTATTATTTAACAGAACTACTCACAAGGAGCACTGCGGACGAACTGATTATGTACACACGGACGAAATGTTACACACGAAGATATCTAAGTACAATGAAATTGTTATAGGCTCTTATCTTACAATGAATGGCTTACTGTGAACTTATGATAACTTATTCCTAGTTATGGCTACGTAACTTTTGTTATCAATTCTTAATTATGACGGTGGAGACAGCTGCCTTGGCGACGCCTATAGACCTAACCATTAAGTACGTAAGCTGTACTTATTAACTTATTAGTGAATAACTTAATTTTGATATCGATTTGATATTTAGAATTAATTCTAAAATATCTGAATAATAATAATTTATCTTTAAAGATAACGTCAACTTTATTAATGATTAAAAACAAATTATTTGAAAAGAAAATTTTTCAATGTCAGCTCTGTAACTTATTTGAACATCTGTGGTCAACTTACGTAGTCTTCGGGTACTTCACAGCAACAATCCGGGGCAAATGACTCGCACTGTCCATGACGGACGCATACTTCAGGGTCACAGACGGTTACGGTGTCTGAAAGGTTAGCATTGCTGAGTAAGATGTGCACATCAAAGATGTATACAAAATATATAGACTAGGTACAGTGAACGAATTTTTTTTTACCGGTAATTTCAGTAATAGGTATTACATCAGTTACGTATAATGCCGATTTCAAAAATTCTCACACCATCAAAAAGCTACGTTATAAGTGAGTAAGTCTGTATTTTTTTATAATTTTTAATTTCACACGGGTATAGTCACGAGCAATAGCTAGTCATCTATACATGTAATAAAGTTGGAGTGTCTGTAATATCAAAAGAAAAATTCTAGATTACGGGAAGACGATGTATTTGCATTGCTGATAACGAAAGTAGCATTTTACTTTTTTTTTGTTCCGGGCAATCTCCGAAATGGCTGGGCCCATTTCGACCGGACTTTCACTGAAGGGTAGCTGACATAGACGAGCATGTTATAGGCTACTTTTTATCTTAATATTGCGCGGATGAAGTCGCGGCCAACAACTAATATATCAGAATAAAATATTGATACAAACCTCTTTTGTGTCTCGCTCCCAGCGCCATAGTTGCTAAGGAAGATAATAATTAACCAGGAAAATAATATAAGCATGAGTAAATCACTTTATAATAGATTTGATTACGTTAGTATAAACTGGTTTAATTCTAGGAAAACTTATTTCTACGTAAGGAGTTTTATAAAATTTAAATTCAATTGATCATGCAATTAATAAAATAAATCATGGAATCTATACTTCTATACTATTATAATAAAGCGTAAAGACACATTTCTTTGTTGCCTAAGATGTCAGCAATTACAGTATATTTTTGAATAATCCTTCTTTTTTTTTTTATAAAAAAGCCCTACACTTACGTCTCTAGGCTATATATTTTCACAACATTATTTTTAGGGGGGTAAATATTTTGGATAAAAACCCTAATGTGAGAAAGAGACCATAAGTTGCTGCCAACAACAAGGAAGCAAGACTGTCAAGGTTTATCATGTCATGTCTTTTACTACTGAGAATTTGACAAATGTAAACAATAAAATAAAATTTTCACAATTTCATGCGGATGAAGCCGCACGGGAACAGCTAGTTTAATTCCAAGTAATCAATTGATAACTTACGCGCACACAGCATTGCTACAAAAATGGTGATTTTCAACATGTTCCCCGTTATCGCGCCAAATTTCAAAGATGGCCGACGGCAACCATTTATATAGAAAAACGGAAATTGCAAATTTAAAAATAATTATTTGATTTTTTATTAATTTTAAATAAATCAAAGAAATGTATACAATTTTACAGTAATTTCACGCTTTGTTGGAATTTTTTTGACTTGCATTATTCACGATTCAAATAAACGAAAGTATTGTTTGCATCTAAAAAAACAATAATAATCCGACTTTTTTAAATACTGCTTTAGTAATTTATAACTTATCAAATTAGAAAGTACATAGATTAATTATTCGTCAAAGTCGAAAACAGGTTAAAAATAAATTAAAAATACGATTTTACGCATTCCAACTTTTGATTTATCGTATATCTGAAATAATTTTTACAATATGATTTTAATATATAAAAATAAATTGTTTAGAAATAAAAATCAATTTTACCTTTCCTATAGTTTGTCTAAATAAGATACGATTAGTTTGATAAATGACGCATATGAAGTATCGAATTCAATTTGTATGAAGGTAAGGCAAGTTCCTAATTTGAAATCGTTTTCGCTTTGTTTTCCTGTTTAAATGAGAATAACGACAAAACAGGAGTTTATAATTTAATATGTGAGAACTATTTAATAATAAAACAGGATGACATGTGTCATATATAATTGTTTCTTCCTTATTTGAATATATTCTTTTTAATCATGAACACAACTGTTTTAGTAATTCTGATAAACTAATCCAAATATTAGATTTATAATTGAAAAATTCAAGTTTATACAGAGAGAGTAATAAAATGCATGAGAGTTTTACCACTTGCATGCATAAACAATACTTTTTATGGTTATTGCTAGTCACCTAACATATTTGCTAAACCTGTCAATATGTGATTTTCTAACTGAGGGACAGTATAAACCAGAAAATAAAACACTACCATATTAATAATTTATATTTTTTCTATTGCTAATAATATGTTAATAAAAGCTTTCTATTTATAAAAGAGTTGAAAGAATTTAACATATTTTTACCAATACTACAACTTTATTAAGATTTGTATGGGTTACTTCTGCTATGATAAAGTAGCAATTTCTGTCCCCGGTAACATACATCAGTATTTGGCTCTGATTGTAAATGATTTCAAGGTCTTCCTTTCTGAATGTAGTTTTTCATATTCACTTTATGAAGACATTTACAATAAAAATAATATCATCCCTTTTTTAATAACACATATGGCATTATCGTTAGATTATCTTGAGGTTCTGAAATATATAAAATATTAGGACTATTTACACACTTCTAATATTTTTCCCATGGCCAAGGTTTTTATTTCATTAATATAGATATGTGGTATTAAATATGACCAAGTATGTGAACTAAGTAATGCATTGACTTGTTGTAACATAGCTTATAGTGTGTCTAAATAAGATAGACTAATTTAACAATTCATTTGAAATTTAGTAGGGAATTGTTGTATAAAATCAATCATAAATCTTATCTTTTTTTTATTCTTATAGAAGTTGGAATTGATAGATTCATAGTTATAACTTGGTATTAAAAAAAACACTGTTTTCTCAAATTTATAATGACCTGCAGGACTAATACAAATCATCATCATCATCACCAGCTCACTATACGTCCCCACCGAGGGGCTCTGAGCCTTTTTTTTCCAAAGGGGAATGCTTTCTGCATACTCCATGCCTCGGGGCAGACACGTGAGTTATGTGGAACTCTACTCTCCACTCTCTTCTTTTTTTCTTTCTTCTCTCTCTAAAATTATTCTCTTCATTCTCTATTATATAGATTCTCATTTCTAAAATTACATTTTCTAAATTTGCTTCTATATGTTTACTTTTAACATTGTAATAATTTGCTATGGCTAAATTTCTGGTTCCTTGGCGTTCATCAAATTTTGATTTTCTTTTAAAATCCGGCAGTCTTAAAGTAAATAATATTTGTAATTATCGCTGAGACTTGACCTTCAGAATAAAGTATCTATATGCATTATTTCCTATCTTAATTTGGAAGTTTTAAAACTATAATAAAGTCTCTGCATACATTTTCTGTCCACAATAAACTCTAAAATCTTTCTATTTTTACCTGTGCCAAGCTTGTGATAAAGCCATGCCTTGGATAAACTACCCCACTTTGGCAACAATAATCTTATGCAAAGTGAAAATATAAATAACTTACTTACATCCTTACTGCGTTGGCGCAGCGACCCAAAGTGGGTCTTGGCCTCCGACACGAGAGAGCGCCAGCGTCGTCTGTCCTGTGTTGTCGCTTGCCAGTCGAACAACTCTAGCTCGCGCAGGTCCAGCTCTACGGCGTCTCGCCAGCGGTATCTGGGCCGGCCGACGGGTCGGCGGCCAATCGGTATTCCGAAATATGCTTTTTTGGCTCCACGATCATCCCCCATTCTCATTAAGTGGCCCAGCCAGCAAAGTCTCTGGGCTTAATATAAATAATATAATAAACTAATTTACCGCTGGCTCTGGGAGTGTTGAGCTTTGGGCTTTGGTGTGACCAAGGATGGCCCTGTGTTTTCCACCACACACTCTTCCAATACCTCGGCACCATTATCAATAACTTGATGAACTGGAACATCCTCCGGACCATTTTCATCACCGCATAGTTCCGCATCACCACCATATGCAACTGTCAATCCATCCACCGTACTTCCTAACAGTGCAGCCACCCTGTCCAACACATCGTCAGGAGGTATGTAAGAGGGACCACCACCACCAGTCTAAAAAGGAGAAAGATAAAATTTTAATTAAAGGATTAATTAAATATATTCTCTGTTATTTGATATATAATAAAGAGTTATCCTATTCTTTTCCATTAAATTGCTGCAATTGTTTATGAACCGATTAAAATGATTGTTTTTTATTAGAAAGTAGATATTTCCAAAGTGTTCCCATGAAAAGGAAATAAGGGCTTGATGACGGCAAACCAGATAATCATGTTAAGCTTGTTAAATGTTAAGATTACTATGTTTCCCTCATAGTTAAAATAAATAAATACACTAACCTTTATATTGTTCAAGCGTATTTGCGTGTTGCGTTCACGGGAATTCTTTTTCAAATTCTCCCATTTTAACCGCAACTGCTGTGGTGTCCGGTAGGCTGTGGTTATCACAGCATTGAATTTTTCACATATTTGTCTCCATTCTTCACGTTTCATTTTGTTCGTGGTGGCATTTGTCATTTTATTATTTATTATTTTACTGCTTTCAATTATTGAAACCAGTGTTTTTGTCTTCTCGAGGTCTGGAAATAATAAGAAATTACTACCTATGTAAAGGTTACAAATTAGGCGCGAATTTAAGCGTCTTCACGGGGGAAGTTTGTTGAATAAAAGTACAGAAAGTAAGAACATGTTAAATACTCAATAAAAGTATACATACCATTGCACTTACACTTTCCATAGTGAATATTTAGTTGTTTATCAAAAAACACGAATAGAAGCTATATAAATTTCAAATGAATAGCTGATGTAAATAACATTGACAACTGATGTCAAATGACATTGACAGACAATTTATTCCTCTGATTACGAACTCGCACCGCTACCAAAACTCCGAAAAGGGAGTATTGGTTGATGACAATTTGCTTGGAAAATGTTGAAACACCTTTATTCGTAAAATACGTAACAAATAAATAATTAATTAGTACGTTAAAACCCAAAATAGTCCAAATTTTCTTAAATTCATCAATAGGTTTACAACACAGTCATAATGATATCTGCTTGAAATGGAACGCCAGGAAGGAACTTCACAAAGTAGATCGCTCAGCGATCCAACGTGAAAATCGAAAGATGTTTGCTATCCGGTGTTATTGTGACGCAGATTAGTGATCAACCTGCAGGTCGTTTTATCTCTCCGGTTGAAGCAATCTCCCGAACCAAGATGCGTTATTAAGACCGGCCGTTAATAGACAGGGTTGTAGTGACGAAACAAACTCGCATATCGAACAATTGGAAACTATCGATATTCGGTTTAAATAAAATTTATCAACCTTCCTAAAATTATTATTTTCTTATTAACTAATTTAGCGGACAACTCTAGCATTGATTATATTGCAGAGAATTTAGTAATGACAGAAAACAGCAAATTCCAATTCGATTACGTTTTTTTATTATTTTTTTTATTGAAAATATTACATGAAACAAATTAAAAGAATATGCACAAATATGACCCCGCAAAAACTATATAATTGGTTTGTCCGCGGGTGCGCTGGTTACACTTTACAATACAACATATGTAGAGTGTCGTAGTGGTGTAGGTTTTATGACATGTTTTTTTGTGTAAAATTATATAAAATACATACATACTTAATATACTGTATATAAATAAAATATTCTATTCAAGGGCAACTGTAGTAGCGTACAACTGTAGTAGTAAATAAATATGTATTTACTCTTATTTGAAATGGTTCTGCAGGTCATTATTAATTTGCGCATAGTGTTTTTTTAATTCATAAGTTATAACTATGAATCTATCGATTCCAACATCCATAAGAATAAAATCGAAAAGATTCATCCTAGATTTTATTTCATAGTATTGAAATTATGTCGGATAACGAGTACGGGTCTAAAGGACGGTAAGGTTCGGAAAAGTTCCCCGAAGCGGATACTAGCGGGGCTTACCTGGTTGTTCTGCGCTGCGCGTATTAAATGGTCTTGCTGCACTGTTAGTTCACTACTTATCTCACACTTCCTTCTCCCTAAGCCCCGCATTCGTATGTGTCAACGCTCCACTCAAACTTCGAATTCCGAACTAAAGCGTTCCAAAAGACGAAGAAAGAGCGAAGGAGGATGGATTGTGACAAAGGGTCGAAGAACGTCGGTTGGGATAATAAAATAAAGAACGCGGTGACGATACACCATCCCTACTAAATTGTGACATGAATTGTCAAACTAATCTATCTTATTTAGACAAACTATAGTCAAAACAAGCGTTGGTTGTCGCTAAAAACAATTGCACAATATTGAAAATGGAGAAAATATTATGCAAGATTGAACGTTGCAACAAAACTTAACCGATAAACTCTATACCAGAGGTCGGTGGGAGATATTTCAATACAGACCTATGGAGATGTCGAAACTATTTATTAGCAATCTAGAATACTTAAAATGGTCATGTTTTAATCAGTCATATTTTAGGGAAACCCGTTTTCCCAGATAGTAGAGTATCTATTTTATAAAGACAGACCATATTACAATTATTATCAACTAGCTGTTCCCATGCGACTTCATCCGCATGAAATATAAATACTTAAATGTATTTTATTGTTTACGTCTGTCAAATGTCAAAATTCAAATGCACTAATGACAATTGCTCCTTCTCTTTTCAACATTAGGATTTTTATCCAAAATATTTACCCCCCTAAGTTTAATGGCGTGGAAATATATAGCCTAAATCGTGATGAAAATGTAGGGCTTTTATTAAAAAAAGAACTATTCAAAAATATGCTGTAATTGCTGACATCTTAGGCAACAAAGTAGTGTGTGTTTACGCTCTATATATAATAATATATATATTACAATTATTATTAATTTACAATAAAATTAAACCTTATTATAATATAAAAGCAAAAATGACAAATTTCGTCATGCGATTTTGAGCTAAACTATTTAACTATGTAGTAGTCTTTGACTCTAAAAATCAAACAAAAAAATGGGACCCACCTACAAGCAATTTTTTTTATTGGGCGGTGCTGTGCCGCACTCTCGTTCTCCCTAACATATTTGTGGGAAAGGGACGTTGGGTGCGGGTGGAACTTTTATTTCTTTATTTAAAAGTTTTTTCACGTAACGTTACAAATTCCTTAATACTATCTTACGATAACAATTACATTAATATCACAGTTTATTGCCTTTGTTTTTTAAAATTACTATTTGACTAATAATCTAAAATTGCTAAAAATGACTAGAATTAATGTAACTTAGGTTAAAACGATAAAAATAAAATTACAAGGTTAAAAACAACATTTAAAATTACAAGATAAAATGCATAAAACTAATAAATAATATGGCTAAAAACAGATTAAATGACTTGTATGTCTTTCTTATTTCTTTCTATTACAAATTTTGGCCAAGGACCTGCAATATTTGACAAATACATGTTTCGTATTTTTATTGCTGATTAGATTTTTTTAAATTTTGTACATTAATCTTTTCTTTTCATTTCAGTTGCACCTGCAAGTATTACCTTTCGGATAAAAAAAGAATTATCAAAATCGGTCCACTAGCGGCGGAGTTATGACGTAACACACATAAAAACATACAGACGAATTGAGTACCTCCTTCTTTTGGGAAGTCGGTCAAAGAATAACGATACGAAAGATCAATTATTTGGCTCGTTGAAGAACGTAAAGGCAAATCTTAGCCGGAAATTTAGTTTTTACGATTTTTATACAAAAAAAAACTTTAAAACTCTAGAAAATCTGTCAACATTAATATCTATTGAGGTCTTCTATACATAAAATCGTTGATCCGTTCCGTTAGAATCATCCTGTATATCTTATAATTTATTAGCTGTTGCCCGCGACTTCGTCCGCGTGATATTATAAAACATACGAACTATATAAGTAACAAAAAGCTACGTATCACTCGGGAACCGGACATTTCTCGGGGAAGAACCTCATCTCATGTGTACTCCAGACTTTGTTTTTATCATAGGTTATTTACTAGTAAAAGTAATATTTTGTTTATAGAAATAAGTTCATGTTTTATATATTAAAAATGTATTTAAAGTATTTAGTTTATAGGTGCAGTTGTCAATAAACTGCTTTGGCAGTTTGGCGAAATTTTATATTATTGTATTAAATTTAAGGTACTTATAAATGAATTTAAAAAATGTCTTTACAAAAATTACAACACTTTAACCTCTGTACGATGTTATTATTTATTAAACCTTGGACTGATAAGATGTGTTAAGATCGAACTATACATGTGCAAAGTATCAGTTGCGATGAAGCTCAGATTCTCTCAATTGTATTAGGATAATGTTACACAAAGCGGGTAGCCGTTCGACCGCTGCATTGTAACCAACACATCTTTTTTATATAAGGTGGCAAACGAGCAAGCGGCCATCTGAATCCACTGAAATGGAAAGCGACCACTGCCCATAAACATCTGCAATCGCAGATGTGTTGCCAACCCTTAACTGACGGAGGAGACGCACATGTCCCCTTCCTATGAGTCTCCTCTACCGTCAAATCGACTTTTCCTTCCCATCCTTACCTCTTAAGAAAAGGGTAGAAATGGAAAGGGACTAAAATTAGGCCTACGGCACCACACTCATCAAACGAAAGCGGAGTTGCTTCCACTTCACGCCTGTTTTCTGTGTGGTCGTGGTATTACACCGGGCGAGCCGAACCATTCGTGCGAAGATGTTAAAGCGGGCTCTACCACTGTTAATATCTACAGGGTGTCCTGAAAATACGTGTACGATGTTACGTTTGACCGCCAGAGGTCTCTTAAGTTTGCTAATTCATCACCATCCTCGTTATCCTACTTCCGTAAGGCGCAACAGGTTTTTGTCCTCCACATAACTATCATACGTCATCTCAGTCACTCCCTTTTTGATCATGTCACCTTTCACGCAATCCATCCACGTTTTTCTAGGTCTACCTCTACCGGGTACCCTTCCAAACCCATAACTAACGTTCTCCTTGTAACATGCGATTCGTTAAATCATCAGATGGCTAGCGAACATTAAAACAAATTGTAACCTAATTTAAAACAGTAATCTTTGTATGTCATCTCAAGAGGGTATGTTTACCCAATCCAGTAATTATAATGAAGTAATAGCTCGTGCAGAGCCTCCTGGGGGAGCCCTCGAGCTTAGTTACTCATAAACGAGGTTGCTAAGCGCCTTCTGCACCCGGCCACCTCAAGCCCGGTGAGTCTCTTCAAGGGAAACAGTGGCCATTCAGTCACAAAAAAAAGCGTTTGGTTAGCTTAATATACGTAATTTTGCATTAATTTTCACGCGATTTTTAAAGACAGCCGCATAGTTCGTTTGAGCCTTAAATTGTACAAATATGTAGCTTGATTCGTGTTTTTGCTCTCAAGAGCCAGTCGCCCTTGGAGAGTGAACGTGGATGCTTGTGTTATATCTCGAACGTATTTTAAAAGCAATTCAGTGATTACAAAGCAAAATGCGGTGAGTTAAGTTTATTTGTGTTAATTGTTGGGTGAATAAATGCCTTTTTAATTTGCTATTTATTGTGAGAAATTTAACTTTAGTTATTTGAATTATATGAACACTAGCTTTCGCCTTCGACACCGTCCGCGTGGAATTAAAAAAAAGAAAGTAAGTAGCCTATGTGGTCTTCCAGACTATCGACAACTGTGCCAAATTTGATAATTTTTTTTTAATTTGAACTAATAAAGTTTTTAAATAAACGAAAAATGTTCAAACCAAATTTAACCGTTATCTCAAACTTTCTTAGATGTGTTATATACTGTGTATATTTGAGGAACTTTAAAAGTAGCGCCAGTGGTGGAGTAATTGAGAAGCAAAAGGTTAGCGTGGTATGGACATATGCGACGAAACGATGAGGACATAAACCAGAAAGTGTTAAGATTGAATGTGGATGGCTACAAAGGTAGAAGACCGAAGAAAGTATGTATGGATTGTGTGAAAGAGGTTATGCTTAAGAAAGGAGTGGATTCAGATATGACGGCTGATAGAGATGTATGGAGCAGCACATACTGTGCCGACCCTCCGTAAGGGATAAGGGCAAGTTGATGATGATGATTGCTATTTACTGTGTTCAATTTGTATGTTCGCGAAATTTCCATAAAAAAAGCAGAGATACAAAACATTTTCAACGATATTTTCAATTATTACTTGTAAGAGATTATAACTTTTCATTCTAAACGGTATATTTATCTCACGTTTATTCTAAAGGTTATCAAAACTCATTGTTTTTAGAATTTTCGTAGCACTGAGTATATGTCCTTATCTGTACTAATACTATAAACAGGAGAGATTTGAATGTTTGTATGTATTGAAATAACTCAAAAACTAAATAACCGATTTCAAAAATTCTCTTACCATTAAAAACTACGTCATCAGTGAGGAACATAGTTAATAATAACTTCCACCGATGTTCGGTTTAATGTAAAAAAATATCGAACTTTTATTATTTACCTACTAGCTATCGTCCGCGTGGTAAAAAAAAAACAAAAGTGAATAGCCTATGTGTTCTTCCAGGCTATCCTCTACATCTATACCAAATTTGATCGAAATCCGTTTAGCCGTTTAAGCTACAAACTCTAACAAACATCCATCCATCCATCTAAACTTTCGCATTTATAATATTAATAAGACTAGCTTTCGCTCGTGACTCCCTCCACGCGTAATTAAAAAAGAAACTAAAATGGCTAGCCTATGTGGATCAAGAAGGGACTGATGACTGAGATGACGGATGAAAGAGTTATTTGGAGGACGAAAACCAGGTGCGCCACTACGGGAGTAGGATAAGGCAGGGGGGACGATGATGAGTACCCTATGTGTTCTTCTTGTCTATGCCAAATTTCTTCAACATCCGTTTAGTCTTTTATAATATTAGTATATATTATGCACTGGGTGTTCGCGTATGGCTTCATCCGCACGACATTAAAAATTTATTGTTTGCATTTGTCAAATTATTAATAACAAATGATATGACAAACCTTGGTAAACTTGCTTCCTTGATGTTGGCAGCAACTTATGGTCTCTTTCCCACATTAGGGTTTTTATCCAAAATATTTACTACCTAAGTTTAATGGCGTGAAAATATGTAGCCTAAAGCGTGACGTAGGTGTAGGGCTTTTAAAAAAAAGAGATTTATTCAAAAATATGCTGTAATTGCCGACATCTTAGGCAACAAAGAAGTGTGTGTTTACGCTTTATTATAATAGTATAGATAGATATCCGTTTGCTTTATAGGTTCGTGAGGACAATATTGATTTTATCTCTAGGTGTAACCTTAGCTGAAGAAACAATAAAGGAAGAATTCAATAATTTAGCAAAGGACATAGAGAATTATATGAATCAATACCTACCTCAACTCGAGTCGCGGATGTTTGACACAACAGGTTAGTAATCCACATCGTTTGTACATTACAACAAATAACTACATCGTAGTCTTTGACTCCAAAAATCAAACAAAACAATGGGCCCTTTCGGATAAAAAAAGAATTATCAAAATCGGTCCACTAGCGGCGAAGTTATGCCGTAACACACTTCCCAAAAGAAGGAGGTACTCAATTCGTCTGTATATTTTTTTCTTTTATCGATATTTATAGCTGGCCTTCAAAAGGAGAGTCAACTACTACTTATTAAGCTATAGTGTCTAAATAATTTAGATTAATTTGACAATTCACTTCAAATTTAGTAAGGATGGGTTGTGTAAAATCAGTCATGAATCTGATCGATTTTCGTTTTTCTTTCTTATAGAAGTTGTAATCGATAGATTTATAGTTATAACTTATGAATTTAAAAAAAAAAACACTGCCTTCTCAAATTAATAATGACCATAACAAATAACGTGAGTAAAATGTCAACATGACATGACAAACCTTAGCAATCTTTCTTTGATATTGACAACAACTTATGGTCTGTTTCCACATTAGGGTTTTTATCCAAAATATTTACCCCCTAAGTTTAATGGCGTGAAAATATATAGCCTAAAGCGTGACGTAAGTGTAGGACTTTTTGTTATAAAAAGAATTATTCAAAAATATGCTGTAATTGCTGACATCTCAGGCAACAAAAAAGTGTGTCTACGCTTTATTATAATAGTATAGATAGATTTTAAAGCAAATAGACATATTCTCATGTGTGTTTATTATTCTAGATGATGACGCAATGGTTTTATCTTACATCATCGCAAATGCAACGAAAGATATATTAATGAATTCAAAAACTAGTAAGTATCGCAGATAATAGAATACTATATGTGTATGTTAAGATGGATGTATGGTAAGAATGGATAAAATTAAGAATGTGCTTTTTATAACATAAGGTGGCAAACGACCAAGCGGCCACCTGAATCCACCGAAATGGAACACGACCGCTGCCCATAGACATCCACAATTGCAAATGCGTTGCCTACCCTTCATTGACGGTGGAGACGCACATAAACAGGACATTTCCCCTTCTTATGCGTTTCCTTCAACATCAAATCCACTTTTCCTACCCATCCTTACCTCATAAGAAAAGGGCGGAAAGGAAAAGGGACTAAAATTGGGCTTCCGGCACCACACTCATCAGTCGAAACGCAGAATTGCTCCCACTTCACGCCTTATTTCTGTGTGGTCGTGGTATTGCTGGGGGCGAGCCGGCCCATTCGTGCGAAGATTTTAAAGCGGGCTCTACCACTGTCAATCAAAACCAAAAGTCAAAGTATATTAGAGGAAGTTTCGCAAAAAAGAATCGCCAGTGGTGGAGAAATTGAGAAGCAAAAGGTTAGCGTAGTATGGACATAACGCGACGAGATGGGGACATAAACCAAAGGTGTTAAAAATGAATGTGGACAACAAAGGTAGAGGAAGACCGAAGTATGGATGAATTGTGTGAAACAGGATATGCGTAAGAAGGGAGTGGATTCAGATATGAAGGCTGATAGACGTATGGAAGAGCAGGACATACTGTGCTGACTCTCCGTAAGGGATAAGGGCAAGTGGTGATGAACACTAGTATAGACTTACAAGGATCGTATAGTATAGCAATAAGAAATTTTTTCGAGCAACTCTTTTTTATCACATTCAAATTAATAATTATATTTTAGATGATGACGATTATGTGAAGAATATTTTAAATAAAATGAAGACAACGGAAATCCCAGAAGTTGACTTTGTAACTAATGGTATGATTCTATTTGATATTTAACAACTGACATAACTTTGAACTTATAATTTAATTCAGTAACAAAATTAGATTTTTTTTAATTTTATAAGGTAGCAAACGAGCAAGCTGCCACCTGAATCTACCGAAATGAAATTACAGATGTTTATGGACAGTCGCTTCGCAATTTTGCCGGATTCAGGTCGCTTGCTCGTTTGCCGCCTTATCTTACTTCTTACTAATATTATAAATGCGAAAGTTTAGATGGATGGATGGATGGATGTTTGTTAGCGTTTGTAGCCTAAACGGCTAAACGGATCTCCATGAAATTTGGCACAGGTTTAGAGCATAGTCTGGAAGAACACATAGGCTACTTTTTATCCCGGGAATAGTTACGGTTCCCGTAGGATTCATTAATTTAGTTTTTTAATGTTTACATGATCATTCTGCAACGGTTCAACATATCTTAATGAAATTTGGCACAGATATAAAACAAAGTCTGGAGTACACATGGGATAAGCTTCATCCCCGAGACATGTCCGGTTCCCGAGGGATACATAGTTTTTTGTAATTTATATAGTTCGTATGTTTTCTAATACCACGCGGAAGTCGTGGGCAACAGCTCGTGATATACTCGTAATAAAAAAAAACCTAACCAAAGAATGATTTTAATTTTACAATCGTAAAATTCAAAATGGCGCCATGTAATACTTTTTTTTACATTCAGATCCCACCGTTGAAGAGAATAAAAAAATGTTGGCCCCAAAAGCGATAATCGCAGATAAATACACCGAAGTCATAAGAAAAAAAACAAAAAAAGGTATGTTCAACTACGTCACTAATTTATCTACATTATGAAAATATGTATGGATGTTTGTTACTAGGTTTCTTCCTCCTCCTCAAATGTACATCATCATCATCTCCTTATCCTACTTCCGTAAGGCGCAACAGGTTTTTGTCCTCCACATAACTCTATCATACGTCATCTCAGTCATCACTCCCTTCATCATGTCACCTTTCATGCAATCCATCTCTTTCTACCTCTACCGGTGTACACACTCATAACTAAGTTCTTCTTGTAACATGCCATTCATCCCTCCTCATAACATCCATGCTAACCTTTTACTCCTTACCTTCTACCACTGGGGCTACTCTCAATCTTCCAATATTCTCATTTTGTATTTTATCCATTTGCGTTACCTTACACATCCGCCTAAGTTTAATAGCGTGAAAATATGTAGCTTAAATCGTGACGTAAACGTAGAGCTTTTTATTAAAGAATAATTTAAAAAATATGCTGTGATTGCTGACATCCTACGCCACGAAGTAGTGTGTTTATGCTTTATTATATTAGTATAGATATACATTAAAATATCTGATTGTTTTTTACAGAAATTGACAGCGATACGGAAACGAGCTCCTTTTTGCAATCTACTGTCAAACAAATATCTTCAAATGAAAATACACAAAGAAAAGGTAATTATTTCATTACACTTTATCCCACCATCACCAGCTCACTATATGTCCCCACTGAGGGGTTCGGAGCCTACCCTAAGTTAGTGACTAGGTCATAGTCAACCACGCTGCTCTGCGGGTTGGTTGACTTCACACATATCTTTGAATTTCTTCGCCGAATTGTGCAGGCATCATGATGTTTTCTTTCACCGTAAGAACGTCGGGTACATTAAAAATCCGCAATATCGAAAATCACATTGGTCGCGGGATTTGAACGCATCTGCAATTGCGGATGTCTATGAGCAGCGGTCGCTTTCTATTTCGGTGGATTCAGGTGGCCGCTTGCTCGCTTGCCACCTTATTTTATAAAAAAAAATTCTGTATCGTAGATAAATTTTATTTAATTCAGTTAAGGCGTGGTATGCTGGTTACTTAGTATCAATTTTTCATTCAAATATATTTTTTTTATTCCACGCGGATGGATATGCTTAAGAAAGGAGAGGATTCAGATATGACGGCTGATAGAGATGTATGGAGCAGCATACTGTGCCGACCCTCCGTAAGGGATAAGGGCAAGTTGATGATGGAGGGTTGACCGAAAACTTAGTTGTATATACCCTTATATTTATTTATTCTCAGAAGAGGTTACCTCGTATATTATATTGCTAATATTATAAATGCGAATATTTACTGTGTGCTAGTTAAAACAGCTGAAGGGATTTCGATGATTGTCATAGATGTAGAGGATAACCTGTATCACATAGGCTACTTACGATTTTTATATCCCACGCGGAAAGAGTCGCGGGTTAAATATAGTTTAGTTAATAAATTAATTGTCTACGCAGATAACTACGACGTAAATACGGCGGTTTTCTTGAAGGATAGTGTAGAATATTTCGAACTTTATCATAAAGTATCGACTGGTAAGCACTTACAAATTACTCTTATTTTGCGTTACTTATTTTTGAAAGCGAACGCGACGCTCCTTGCACCATAGAAATTTTTTTTTATTATACGAGGTGGCAAACGAGCAAGCGGCCACCTGAATCCACCGAAATGGAAAGCGACTGCTGCCCATAAACATCCGCAATTGCAGAGGAGGAGACGCACATACAGAGGACATTTCCCCTTCCTATGCATCTCCTCCACCGTCAAATCCACTTTTCCCTCCCATCCTTTCCTCTTAAGAAAAGGGTGGAAAGGAAAAGGGACTAAAATTAAGCCTCCGACACCACACTCATCAGATGAAACGCGGAATTGTTTCCACTTCACGCCTCTTTTCTGTGTGGTCGTGGTATTACACCGGGCGAGCCGGCCCGTGCGTAGATGTTAAAGCGGGCTCTACCACTGTTAAGAATTAAGAATTGCCATAATCATCATCATGCTCCTTATCCTACTCCCGTAGGGTTTTTGTCATATCAGTCATCACTCCCTTTTGATCATGTCACCTTTCACGCAATCCATCCATCTCTTTCTATGTCTCCCTCTACCTATGTACACACTCTTAACTAACATTCTCCTTGTAACATGCGATTCATCCCTCCTCATAACATACCATACTAACCTTTTACTCCTTACCTTCTCTACCACTGGGGCTACTCTCAAACTTCCTCTAATATACTCATTTCGTATCTTATCCATTCGTGTTACCCCTGTGTGTTCGTGTTCGTGTGTTAGTTGAAAAATAATCAGTCGAAATTATTTTATGGCACGTTTTAGACAGCATCATACATCATGCTAATATTATAAATGCGAAAGTTTAAATGGATAGATGGATGTATGTTTGTTAGAGTTTGTAGCCTAAACGGCTGAACGGATTTCAATAAAATTTGGCATATATGTAGAGGATAGCCTGGAAGAACATATAGGCTACTTGCATTTGTTTTTTTAATTCCGTGCGGACGGAGTCGCTGGCGAAAGCTAGTTTCTTCATAATTAGCACTTCGATGCATTTTTTTACCATAATGTGGTAAACGAGCAAGCGGCCACCTAAATCCGCCAAAATGGCAAAACGACAGAAGCCCAGACATTCGCAATAGCGGATGTGTTGGCTATCCATAATCGACGGAGGAGACGCACATAAAGGGGATATTTCCTCTTAAAATGCGTCTCCTGCACCGTCAAATCCACATTCTCTCCCATCGTTTTCTTATAAGTAAAATGCTGGGAAGGAAATGGGACTAAAGTTGGGCCGGCACCACTCATCAGACGAAACGCGGAATTGCTTCCACTTTAGTGTGGTCGTGGTGCATAAAGGGTCGCCACCCCTGACGTAGCTATTTATTAGTGAAAGAATTTTTGTGTTCAAAACATGCAAAATACAAATACTTCCCCTATATAATAATAGCATAGACAATTAAAGAAGCACACAGATAAACCGCAGAGAAAATATATTAAGATTATTAAGTTTGACTTATAACCCTTTTTTTCCGACTTCCTAATAACTGATTATATCCGTTACGTAGCAAATTATGAATAACACTTACATTTTTTCCATTACAAGAATAATGCCTCAATTATCGGCGTTTTCGCATGACCTTTTGCCCTTTCGTTATCTTCTATGATAAACGTGAACTTTTTATTTAGCACGTTGTCGGACATTTTATTCACGTGCTACAAGCGTCGGTGGCTCAGTGGTTTAAGCACTTGACTTGTAATCTACAGGTCTCGGGTTCGAATCCCGCCGTACCAATGTGAATTTCGATTTTTTTGACATGACATGATAACAACCTTGCTTCCTTGATGTTGGCAGCAACTTATGGTCTCTTTCCCACATTAGGGTTTTTATCCAAAATATTTACCCCTTAAGTTTAATGGCATTAAAATGTATAGCCTAAAGCGTGTCGCAAGTGTAGGGCTTTTATTAAAAAAAATAATTATTCAAAAATATATTGTAATTGCTGACATCTTAGGCAACAAAGAAGGGTGTGTTTATGCTTTATTACAATAGTATAGATATAGATTATTTTTTTAATTTCAGATGCACCTTTTTCTGTACCCCTGTATGTGATGGGACGTGGTAGTGTTTAGTGAGATATTTACACCAATAACGTCAAATAAAGGTAAATATTTACACTTTATATTAAAGCTAGAAACAAACACGCAACTTCGTCCACGTGAGATTAAAAAAAATAATAAAAAACATGGCCTACGTTACTCACGGATAAGCTACATTGTTTAAGAATTTTTGAAATCGGTCGGTTTTTGAGTTATTTAGATACAAAAATACTTTATAGTTCTTTCTTTTTAATTTTTTCCTTTTTAGAATATCAGTATAGAAGTACGACGAAGAATAACGTAACAAAAGATGTTGTTTTTCTTTACTTTTTTTTCTATATTAATTTATTTCTTCTATTATCAGCTGTA
This sequence comes from Papilio polytes, assembly GCF_000836215.1. Taxonomy (NCBI): domain Eukaryota; kingdom Metazoa; phylum Arthropoda; class Insecta; order Lepidoptera; family Papilionidae; genus Papilio; species Papilio polytes. The sequence goes on from NW_013525511.1 coordinate 93,388, forward strand.
TCAGCAACCAGCATAATATAGTGAAAATCAAATAGACACAAAATACTATAGCCTGTCCATTTATAAAGGTCAGTGGTCACACGCCTTGTAGAAACAAGAGCGCTAAATTCAAAACCATAAACCATAACATTTTATTTTTCAGAAAGCATACGAACAAAGCGCAGACTTCCCGGATAACTAAAAATACGCGGACACGGCTATTATAATAAGTAATTTTAAGTGTATTAAGTTATAGTTCGTCTAAATAAGATAGATTAGTTTGACAATTCATGTGACAATTTAGTAGGGATGGGTTGTGTAAAATCGGGCATGAATTTTTCCATTTTCGGTTTAAATTAATTTAGCATGAATTAAAAAAAAAAACAATGTTTTCTCAAAATAATAATGACATGCAGAACCATTACAAATAATGAGATTAAATTAACATTACTACTACATCCGTACGTATTCGAATTGGATTTCACTATTATTATTGTCATCGCTAAATTCTCTACACTATAATCAATACTGGAATTGTCCTCTAAATTATTAAGAAAATAATAATTTTAGTAAATTTCGATGAATTTTATTTAAAACGAATATCGATAGTTCATAATTATTCGCTATGAGTGTCGTCACTACGATACCTGTCTATTAAGCATTTGTCTTTATATAAATTTAATTCGATTCTTCGTATACGTCATTTGAGAAGTTTGTGAGTACACCCAGTGGTAGAGAAAATAAGGAGTAAAAGGTTAGAGTGGTATGGGCATGTTATGGGAAGGGATGAATCGCATGTAACAAGACGGACGTTAGTTATGAATGTGGAGGTACACCGGTAGAGGTAGACATAGAAAGAGATCGATTGCGTGAAAGGTGACATGATCAAGAAGGGAGTGCTGACTGAGATGACGGATGATAGAGTGCTTTGGAGGACGAAAACCCGGTGCGCCGACCCTACGGGAGTAGGATAAGGGAGGGAAGATGATGATGATGACTTCGTATACGTCATTTGTCAAACTAATCTATCTCGTTTAGATAAAATATAATGTAAGTAATGTTACATAAGTTTTCTTAGCGTCAGGGTCAAAAATAATCTTACGTAGGATGGGAAAACCGTCTTACATAAACAATGTTTCGTTAACGGTTATTTTTGTTATTATAAGTAAACATCAATGAACCTGACACACCAGACAAACTCCCTTAGTAATAAGATTTAAGAATAGGGATGGGGTCAATTAAAAACGATGACTTGCAGATCAGCTCACGGCTCACTTTTGATTTCAAATTTATTGATAATTCTGATTATACGATAGTGCAACATTTACGGAATACACCTCCGTGAACAGTGAACATATTGTATTTATAGTTTTAATCTCTGTACTCTTTGAGTTATAAAAAATTTAGTAACCTATATATTCTTCCAGATTTCTACATCTATGAAAAATTACGTTCAGATCTATGCAGTCATTGTAGAGTAACGTAATTACAAACATCCATATATCTTAATTTTTGCATTTATAATAATACTATATGTGATAAGTAAATATGTAAGTTACTTTATACATAAGATATATATTTAATGTTATAATTATAATGTGATATGTTTAAATCGGTGGCTCAGTGGTTTAATCACTTGACTTGTAATGTAGGTCAGCCGTACCGATTTTAGATTTAACATAATTTACCTGAGTTTTTACGGTGAAGGTTAACATTGTAATGCACATAGATATGTGTGAAGTCAATCCGCAGTGCAGCGTGGTTGACTATGGCCTAGTCACCGTACTAAGGGTAGACGCCGAGCCGCTCAGTGGAGACATATAGTGAGCTGGTGTTGTGTAAATTACTAAAAGATTTTATCCTAAACTTATATTTTTTGTTAAAAATTTCGATACGAATGACTTTCTAAAAAATATGATAGTCGAATACACTAAGACAACTACGTAAAAGATATCGAACGGTCCGTGGTGACGACTAGAATGTATTGAATTACTGAGCTCCTTAGCTCCTGAGCGACTGAAGGAACTGAGGTACTGACGGCCAGAGAGCTTGATAGCAACTGCGCGACTGCGAGACTTAGGACTGTCTCACTCTTTGCAAAGATTTTTATAAAACTACCCACCCACTACTACTTCCGTTTCCAATATTTTGTAACATTATTGTATAATACAAAGTTTGATTAGGCATTATGTTATTTGAACATTGTATTGAAATAACATGCCTATGTTAGAAATATTATAGTCGTAAATATTATTAGACAACTTATTTAATTGATACTGTCGCTTTTAACTCAGAGCAATACTTCTCGTCAAGACTTAGGATGCGCGCTAAATCTATCCATACTTCTAGTGACATCGACAGCTGTCAGCTAGGGACGTGCCGTTTATGCCGATAATCTAGAGTTGCGCCAATTCTATAGCACGGTACTAATTTTATTCCTAACAATATAAATGTTAAATCACAAAAACAATAATTTTAAAAAAATCTTAATATAAAAAAGCGTACAAATTACAATAATTCATAGGATAAAGTTTCATTTTTACGTATATTACCTATACTAAAGAGGAAAGATTTGTATTCTTTGTATATATTGAAATAACTCAAAAACTACTCAGCCGATTTAAAAGAAAGCTACGTTATAAGAGAGTAACATAGGCATATACTTTTTCATTACTTTTTATTTTCCCGTGGACGAAGTCACGAGTAGCAGCTAGTATTATATAATTTTAAACAAATATATAATGTTGTTTTATAGATTAAATGACTAAACATGTCTTGGTGTTAGCTTTAAGAACATAAATTATACATAATAATACTATGTTACCTATTACATTTTTTATAAATATAATACCAAAATGGGGAGAAAAAAAATAATGAAATTTAATGCATTTTTATTTAAAGAACTTACCCTTTTTAAACATTTAATATATGACAATTTAAAATATGAATAGAAAATTAAGCAAAAAGAGAACTACTCGAAGGGTCTTTTGCTGTTTTCGACGTCCCACTTACTGCAATAGAGGAAGCGGTTAGTTTACATTACGCACAAAAAATTGTTATACAATATAACCATTATTATAACCCCAATGTCAGTGTTAAAATGGCGAAAATCAAATAGTCACAAAATACCCTAAACTCATATATCCTGTCCATGCATTGTGATCAATGGAAAAATCAAAGAAAGACGAAGGTCAGGAATGCTTATGGTGAACCAAGTGGAGATTGTTTTTATTGGCATCATTTTATTTCATTATATTATTGGCTGGTAACCGGTTGCTTAAACTTTTTAACCAATCATGTTGAAGTATTTTAGTATTTTTTCGAGAACATACTCATAGACTCAGAAAAATACGAGAACATTCCACTTTTTTCTAATTGGCAACACCATAAACTTTTCTTTGCATGCGCAATAGAGATGGGCAACATGTGTCACTTTGAAGAAAAGAGTGATCTTGTCATCATTTCACCTTGGTGATTTAAATCATTTATATCAGTAGACTAAAAATATATTTTTTTTGAGAATTTTTTCAACAATGTGACATTAAACATTTTTGTCATCATTCTCTATCTAAAAATGCCTCGATTATTATAAGCCATTTGTTATATCCCATATGCCCTTAGTGTTTCTTTTTGAGAAAATAGGCAATGAGCGACAACTTGGACGTTGCTCACTCGTAGTTTCATATCGCATGTAGCCAAATAAAGTTTTTCTTATGAAAAAAACTGAATCCTTGCAGATATAAAGATGTACTTTGAAATGAAGTGAGCTAAAGATATGTGAGCTCTTTTTAAATTGTTTATTTTTATCACTCACTCACTCACTCACTCACTATCAAGACATCTCTAGTGCGCAACGCTCTCGGTTCAGGAAAAATATCAAATCTTTCTTTCAATGTTGCGTCATCCACATGTTCTGTTTGAAGTGAAATAAGACGTTAAATAATTTGTTATTTAGGATATATAAAAATAACTTAAAAATGTTGACCGCTACGCGGGTGATGGGCCGAAAGGCCTTCCAGTGCTCCGGATTAACTTCAGACTTGACGAATAAGAATTTTTCCACAATTCTCAAAAATGTAAGTATCCATTTTAATTTTGAAAACGAATGAAAATCGTATGTCACATATTTGCCGTATTAAAATATATCTCTAATTACATGAGACGTTAACTTTACTATATATAAAGATTATAAAATTGTTAACCGGTGTCGTAATGTAGAATCGGCACATGTGTATAGCTTTTGTGATAAAAAAATTCAAGATATTTTCCATATTTCCAGGTTGCATCACCCACAGTTCCTATTTACCAACGCCATGCGGTCCAGTACAGGCACAAGTGAGTTTAAAGTTTATTTTTTTATTTCACATAATTTCATCATAACCTAAAACTGTCTGTTAAGGATTTCTCAATTATTCAGAGATGCTGGAAAACCTTTTTTATGTCGTGTCTTGAATGTATTCTATTGCATAAGATAGTGCTCATTAAGTTTTATCTCTGACGTTTTTAGGTTAGATTGTTGCGAAAGTCGACGTACGAATTTCAATATTGTACCGAATTTCTAAAAAATGTAATGAGTACGAAGTAAGCATTGGATTTTATTGTATTTTTTACTAAACTGACAATGAAAGAACTGAAGCTTATTTTTATGAAGTTGTATTTCTATGATATCTTATAAAAAAAACTCATCCCAATTTAATTTTGAGTCTGATTTATTATTCCATATACCTTTATTCGCTTATTTACTACATAATGTACTTTACATTGTTTATATAAATATAAAAGTGAATATAAAACATATGTAAAAAATAGAGCACCACCAGCCGTGGAATCCCATGTGTGAGTCTGAATATTGTTACAGTGTTAAAATATTAAAGTCCATAACTAAAATTTACTACTTATATACAGAATATTATCATATATCTTAAATGTATAACAATAATATACAGAAAATATGGAAGCAGTATACCTGCAATGTCTAAAAAAGTCGAACAGGCTTACAAATAAACTCGGTATATAGTTATACTTAGAAATAAACTGAGTATTAGCAAAATTTGTACTAATATTTGCTTATACTCTGTTTATTCCTAAGTTTGATATACCACATTTATTTAAGTAAGTCTTGTATAGTGTATAGAAAATTGTAACATCTTTCTATACTAATATTATAAAGAGGGAAACTTTGTATTTTTTTATGTATTAAAATAACTCAAAAACTACCAGGCCGATTTTAAAAATTCTTTCACCAACAGAAAGGGAATTTATCTGTAACATGTTGTATAAACATAAGCAAAATAATATAAATATGATATGCACCCACGAGTGGTAGCAGTGCTTGTGCGCTGTAAAATTAAGCAAAAAGAGAACTACTCGATGGGTCTTTTACTGTTTTCGAGGTCTCACTTACTGCAATAGAGAAAGCGGTTAGCTTACATTATGCACAAAAAATTGTTATACAATATGACCATTATTATAACCTCAATGTCAATGTTAAAATGGCGAAAATCAAATAATCACAAAATATCGTAAACTCATTTATCCTGTCCATGCATTGTGATCATCATGTTATATAAACTTAAGTAAAATAATGTAAATATGTTATGCACCTATGAGCGGTAGCAGTGCTTGTGCGCTGTAAACCTTTGCGGTCGGTGCTAAAGTAATGATTGGATAGTAACACATTCAGTGGTATGCCATTGAGTGTATTTAGACAATCTACAAATATACTAACAATTATGACATCTACTGTGGTCAAGGAAATATTGTGATGCAACCAGCACACTTCAATAGAGAAATTCAAAGATTTTGAAGTCAATCTGGATTTACAGTGCTGACTATGGCCTATTTCTTAACTCTGGGATGCCTTTTTTTATCATCTAAACTTCTGTATCTATATCAGTATCCATACTTTAAACTAATATAATAAAGCGTAAACACACACTAACTTAGTTATGATGTCAGTAACCACAGTATATTATTGAATAATTCTCTTTTTAATAAAAACCCCACACTTATACTTAAGGCTATATATTTTCATGCTATCAAACTTGGGAGTAGATCATTTGAACAAACCATCATGTGGGAAAGAGACAAAAACTTCAAGCTGACAACATCAAGGAAGCAAAGTTTCCATGGTAACACTAATTGTTATCCAACATCAGAGGCTTTTGTTGTCTGTGCCTTTAAGTTTTGACACTTCCAATAAAAAAAAAACATTATAATTTATAATAAACTAGCTGTTCCCGTGCAACTTCATCTGCAAAAACTTATGAAAATTTTATTAAATTGTTTACATGTGTCAAATTATCAATTGCAAATGTCTAAATGACATGACATGATGACAACCTTGCTTCCTTGATGTTGGCAGCAACTTGTGGTCTCTTTCCCACGTTAGGGCTTTTATCTAATACATTTACCCCCTTAGTTTAATGGTGTTAAAATACATAGCCTAAAGCGTGACGCAAGTGTAGGGCTTTTTATTAAAAAACAATTTAAAAATATGTTTGCTGCAAATGCAAGTTTGTAAATTTTTTGTTTGATTACACAGGTCAGAGGGTGTTCGAGGGGCAGTCATTGGTATTGATCTTGGCACTACGAACTCATGTGTTGCAGTTATGGAGGGGAAGACACCCAAGGTAAGACCTAAAAGAACTTTGGCAGGCTGTACAGCATATTAATTATGGTTTATATGTTGGCACCGCCGATCAGCTGTCCTGTTCATACGTGATAGCTTTTGCAGCGGTGCGAGAGAGACGCGCGGAACCAGCTAGTCGCGGTTACTACCGCAGGCTTTCCTAGATACCGCGCTACATTATAATTTCTTATTGACATAAATTGTTTTATACAAAGATTCAAAATTGTAAAGAGGCAGCATAATTGACACTTCACATGAGACATTTTTCACATAACCCACTAAATCTAGCTATTGATAGTCTTCAAACCATGTAAAATTATATTAAAACCGACTTTCGCCAGCGACTCCGTCAAAAAAAGTATCAAAAGGTATCAAAAAAAGCAAAACAAAGTAGCCTATGTGTTCTTCCAGCTATCCTCTGCACATATGCCTAATTTTATTGAGATTCGTTCAGCAGTTTAGGCTACAAACATCCTTCCATCTTAACTTTCACATTTTATTTTTATAACATGTCAATCCTGACATGAGGTGGCACTAACTACAGCTAACATAGTACCTTTCAAAGAAGTTACCGCTGAAAAAAGTATACTATGTCTAGTCTATATTTTGTAAATGTCTTTGGTTTTATATATAAAAAAATATATATTTGCAGAGTACATTTGTAATTGAAATTATAATATGATATATAGGTCGTGGAGAACAGTGAAGGTTCCAGAACAACTCCATCGCATGTTGCGTTTTCCAAAGAGGGGGAACGATTGGTTGGTATGCCCGCTAAAAGACAAGCTGTAACCAACAGTGGTAACACATTCTATGCAACAAAAAGACTGATTGGAAGACGCTTTGATGACCCTGAAGTACAGAAGGATATGAAGAATCTCTCTTACAAAGTAGTTAGGGCTTCAAATGGTGATGCTTGGGTTCAAGGTAAGAGACACATTAATTGCTACCAAGTTTGACATATTCAAATAATTTATATCGTGGCATGGAAAGGGTTAACTCAACACAATGTATAGTTTGAACTAATTCAGGTAGCAATCAAGCCCTCCAAGTCATACATAAATTACTAATAGGATAAAGTTTCGATTTTAATTGAGAAATTAAATAAATTTCAGTACTTAAAAGTTTATTTAACCCTTAAATGCATGATTTTTCTAAAGTTAACAAAAAAAACATTTTTAATGCAAGATTGGTATAATATAGAAAAAAATAATAAAAAACATACAGACGAATTGAGTACCTCCTTCTTTTCGGGAAGTCGGTCAAAAATCTACCATCCAAATTTACATTTTTTGGTAAATGTATCCCCACAATATTCTGCATATAACTGTTAAAGCCTTCCAAGCCATATATAAACTACCAATGAGATAAAATTACATATTTAAATTATAGAAATAAATAAATGTTGGTATTCAAAAGGAAAATTTAAATGTTGGCACCGCCGATCAGCTGTCTTGTTCATACGTGATAGCTTTTGCAGCGGTGCGAGAGAGACGCGCGGAACCAGCTAGTCGCGGTCACTACCGCAGGCTTTCCTAGATACCGCGCTACATTTATTATTGTGATTTGATCAGATTTTCATATTTGTTTTAAGTAAATTATATAATTGCTAGCTATAGCCCGAGACTTCGTCCGCCTGGATTTAAAAAAACTAAAGTAAGTAGCCTATACGACACATAGACTATTTACTTTTGTTTTTTTCAGGCTACCCTTTACAATTATGCCAAATTTCATCAACATCCGTTCACTCATTTAAGCTACAAACTCTAACAAACATCCATCTAAACTTTCACATTTATATTAGTAAGATTTTATTGTAACTTTTCAGGTAGTGATGGTAAAGTGTATTCACCGAGTCAGATTGGTGCATTCGTGCTAATGAAGATGAAGGAAACAGCGGAGGCCTATCTGAACACATCGGTGAAGAATGCAGTGGTAACAGTTCCCGCATACTTCAATGATTCACAGCGACAAGCTACTAAAGATGCTGGTAAGTGTACACTATGTTGCAAATAATAGGGAATATGCATGTATTATTTTTCTTTTTTTAAACGATTTTTCTTGTTCTAAAATAACCACAAAAAAAATTAAGCGAAAATATTCAACCATTGAGCTAAAAATAGAAAAAATAAAATTACGACCATTTTCGAGCGACTAAAACGCGACCAGAGTTGTCATGAGACAATTGACGTCAATCGTCTATTCCATTCATAACATACGCTCAGATGTCACTTCGACGTAAAACACAACAAAGTTTCTCAAGGTCAAAAAGTCAAAAACCGATTCATTTTTATTATTCCTGGTACAAATAAGTGGTAATTAATAATCCTATTCATTATTTTTTTTTATTTTAGAGTTGGTTTTTATATTGTGGTTACAGTTAAATACTTCAAGAGTGTATTTCTATATAAACTAACGTAAATGAACTGTGTATTGTCAACACAGCGACGCCATATTAGATAAGCCACTTGCTTTGACCAATAGTGCGCGTTTTAGAACTTGAATAAATTTGAAAAAATACACTTTTTAATGAATAAATTTTGCCACTAAACCACACTATATTTAAAAAAATCTTTGCAAGACTGTTTTTATAGTAATAAAGTATACTTAAAAAAAGTTTTGTATTTGGCGTTATATGCATATTGCCTATTATAGCAAGTTTGTGTATAGTTAATTGGTGTTTTAGTAGTCGTTAATTTTTTAATACAGCTTGTCAGTGTAACCCTTAATTCAAAGGAGGTTTTTGTACCAAAAAATATTGGTATGAACACAGTAAAATCAAAATTTCACGTATTTTTCTCTACATTAGTTCAGATTTTTTTATTTAGATGTTCGTCACACTAGAAATTAGCAAACTGAGGGTTAAAGTTAAAAATTCGTATTTGATTTAACTAAACCTAGATAGTATTTTTCGATCAACGATATGGTAGATCCTACTTTGGCAGAGGTTCCGAACCAGTGGTCCATAGATAAAAAAGTAAAGTCCGCGAATTTATATTGAGCCACCAGTTTTGCAAAGACTATGCAATAACGTGGCCGATATGTGGGACTAGATCGAAAATATTTGTCTCGATATTGAAAAATTTATAGTATCCCTATTAAGCGGAAAAGCAATCAAAACCTTTTTTGATGACTTATTAACTAACAACAATAATATAAAAGTGGTTCCTGACAAAAAAGGTTGAGAACCTCTGGTCTAGAAAGAATCATGTTCTGTTGCGTAGTGTTTTCATTTAATATGAAGCACTTTAGATCAGCCGTTTCGCTCTTGCGCGGCGCGCTTCTCCCACGGTGCGAAAGAGACGCACGATCTGATTCAGTCCGGTTTAATACTGGCTACTGATGTAGAATGTGCTACATTGTTTTGTTTTTTTGCACCTTTTTTATTTTAAATCTGCTGTTTTTTGCATTTTTAACTGCATGGTTATTGAGAATATATTTAAAGGTTGAAAAATTTGTTTATTTCTGAAAATTACAAATTTCACTTATTTAAGGAGGTTGTTTATTCAAATATTTGTTATATAATGCCAAGTGTATACAAAACTATATTTTCTATAGGTAACATTACTCTAAAAGTTCAATAAAAATAAGATAATTGCGAATATTCCAATACGTGTTTTGTAATAAAAAACACACTATTCCGTTAAATATTTTTTTAATATATGGTTTTACTATGTTACAAAACATCGAATGTTCGTAATAGGGTAAATGGTCTTGTTGATTATTAAATTTAGCAACTCGAAAATATAACTTAACAAGCAATCGCCAACGACTCCGTCCGCTCGGAATTAAAAAAACCTAAAGCAAGTAGCCTATGTGTTCTACCTGACTATCCTCTTTATCAATGTCAAATTTTATCAAAATCCGTTAGTCGTTTAGGCTACAAACTCTAACAAACATCCATCCATCTTAACTTTCGCATTTATAATATTAGTATTAAGTATTAGAGCGTCGGTGGCTCAGAGGTTTAAGCACTTGACTCGTAATCTACAGGTCTTGGGTTCGAATCCCGCCGTACCAATATGATTTTCGATTTTTCGAAATTTAATATGTACATAGTTTAACCGACGTTCTTACGGTGAAGGAAAACATCGTGATACCTGCACTATCGGCGAAGAAATTCAAAGATATGTGTGAAGTCAACCCGCACTTGGCCAGCGTGGTTGACTAAGGCCTAGTCACCCCTTATTAGGGTAGGCTCCGAGCCCCTCGATGGGGACATCTAGTGAGCTGGTGAAAAAAAATTATTTATTTTTGACATTTTTATATAGTTTATTACTTTTTTACATGTAATATATGAATATCTTTATTTAGGTCAAATCTCTGGTTTGAATGTGCTGCGTGTTATCAACGAGCCGACAGCCGCCGCTCTGGCGTACGGCATGGACAAATCTGACGACAAGATGTAAGTGAATGCAAAAATACATGACCATAAACAGGGGGAAAACAAAGATTTTAAAAAAATAGAGTAGGCATTGTTGATCTATACTATTATAATAAAGCGTAAACAAACACTTCTTTGTTGCCTAAGATGTCAGCAATTACAGCATGTTTGCAAATAACTCTTTTTTTTAATAAAAAGCCCTACACTTACGTCACGATTTAGGCTTTATTTTCATGCCATTAAATTAGGGGTAAATATTTTGGATAAAAACCCTAATGTGGGAAAGAGACCATAAGTTGTTGCCAACATCAAGAAGGCAAAGTTGCCATTTGCAATTGATTATTTGACAAATGTGAACAATAAAATGATTTTTTTATAATGGGAACAGCTAGTCTTTTAATATTTTTTTTTTCATATAACCATTAACTAGCTATCTATTGATAGTCTCAAAACCACATGTCAATACAATTAATTGCCAATAAGTGTCTAAATAATGCTTAAATATTTTTATTTTGTAACACTATATAGTTTGTTTTATAACAAAAGATGGAGCTTATATTTTGTCAAATGTTTTGCAACATGTCAATACAGACACGAGGTAGCACTAAACTTGACAACTGATATAGTACTTTCCAGAGAAAGTACCGGTGAAAACATTTTGGTCACTGCCTTTTCTATTTCTTAAATGACTTTGAAAATAATAAATTAGTCATATCCTAAATTTAATAATTCTTAGTCAGTTACAAAATCTTAATAATAGTTTTATTTTCACTGTTACGGGTTTCACATTATCTGTTTTGTTTTTGTCATTTGTTAAAATGTTGGCACCGCCGATCAGCTGTCCTGTTCATACGTGATAGCTTTTGCAGCGGTGCGAGAGAGACGCGCGGAACCAGCTAGTCGCGGTCACTACCGCAGGCTTTCCTAGATACCGCGCTACATTATAAAACATAGTATAGTTTATACCAAAAAATGCTCTTTCACTCGCAACTCTGTCCGCGTCTCACTTTAAAAAAATTATGTAGCCTATGTGTTCTTCCAGACTATCCTCTACATCTATGACATTTCATCGAGGTCCATTCAGCGGTTTAGGCTACAAACTCTAACAAACATCCATCCATCTAAACTTTCGCATTTATATTTTTTGTAATATTGATTAAAAATTATCATACTAATATTATAAATGCGAAAGTTGAGATGGATGTTTGCTAGATTTTGTAGCCTAAACTGTTGAACGGATTTCGATGAAATTTGGTATAGATGTAGTGAAGAACACATAGGCTAGTCATCTTTTATTTTAATTCCACGCTGACGGAGTCGCGGGCCAAAGCTAGTGTCTACATAAGATCGTGCATTCAGCATTAAAATATTTTTCTGGCAATTTAAATTTGTCATTTGTATATTTCAGTATTGCTGTATACGATTTGGGAGGTGGTACATTCGATATCTCTGTCCTGGAGATACAGAAAGGCGTGTTTGAAGTGAAATCTACGAATGGCGACACTTTACTCGGTGGTGAAGACTTTGACAATGTTATCGTCAACTTTTTAGTCGACGAATTTAAACGTGACGTGAGTATTAAATATATCTTTAACAGTGGTATTTGTAAACATACTTTTCTTAGGCAATCGCAACATTTATAGAAAGAAAAAAATATACTGCTGATGCTTTGGTGCGATTTGCCCGCATATTTGAGTCAAACAGTGGTAGAGCCTTTAACATCTTCGCATTGTAGGGTTGGCTCGCCCCAGCAATACCACGACCACACAGACAGGCGTGAAGTGGAAGCAATTCCGCAAATGATGAGTGTGGTGCCGGAGGCCTAATTTTAGTCCCTTTCCCTTTCCAACCTTTTCTTAAGAGGAAAGGATGGGAAGGTAAAGTGGATTTGACGGTGGAGAAGATGCATAGGAAGTAGAAATGTCTTTATGTGCGTCTCCTCCTTCGTCGGATAAGGGTAGGCAATGCATCTGCAATGATGTTTATGGGCAGCGGTCACTTTCCATTTCAGTGGATTCCGGTGGCCGCTTCCTCGTTTGCCACCTTATATTATAAAAAAAACAATACCACGACCACACTGAAGACAGGTGTGAAGTAGGATCGATTCCGCGTGCACTCTGATGAGTGATGCCGATAGTGCCTAATTTTAATCCCTTGCCCTTCCCACCATTTTCGCATAAGGAAAGGATGGGAAGGAAAAGTGGATGACAGTGGAGGAGACCTATAGCAAGGGGAAATAAACTCTTTATCTTCGTCTCCTTCACCGTTTATTACGGGTAGGAAACGCATCTGCAATTGCGGATGTTTATGGTGAGTGGTCGCTTCGCTTTCTTGGCGAATTCAGGCGGCTCGCTCGTTGGCCATCTTATAATAAATATTTGAGAGTAATAAAGGCTATATTTTTACATTTTTTTTTATTTCACTAATAAAAATGTAAATTCCAGCAAGGTCTAGATATCCGTAAAGACGCGATGGCGATGCAGCGTCTGAAAGAAGCAGCGGAGAAGGCGAAGATAGAGTTGTCCGGCTCCCTGCAGACCGACATCAACCTGCCATACCTCACTATGGATGCTTCCGGACCTAAACATATGAACCTAAAGGTATAATCTACATCTATACTATTATAATAAAACGTAAACACACACTTTGTTGCCTAAGATGTCAGCAATTACAACATATTTTTGAATTATTCTTTCTTTAATAAAAAGCCCTACACTTACGACATGCTTTAGGCTATATATTTTCGCGCTATAAAACTTGGGGGTAAAAAAATTGGAAAAACACCCTAATGCGGGAAAGGGACCATAAGCTATAATCTGCTAACATTAAGGAAGCAAGGTTATTATGGTAATGGTAATTTAGAGGAAAGATTTCTATTTTTGTATGTAAGAAATAAATACAAATCACTGGTGCAATTTTCAAATATGGAAAAAATATATGTTACAGCACTTAAATATTATATTTAAGCAAAATGTTTGTTTAAATAATATTGTAGTGCAAAATTAAAACAACATCTAAAACCGCCAGCCTCTGCCGCAAGCTGGGGAGGGTCAAATGATCTTGTTACATAAATCTATACTGTTATAATAAAGCGTAAACACATACTTCTTTGTTGCCTAAGATTTCAGCAATTAGCATATTTTTGAAAAAAGAAAAATTAATAAATAGCCCTACACTTGCGACACGCTTTAAGCTATACATTTTAATGCCATTAAACTTAGGGGGTAAATATTTTGGATAAAAATCCTAATGTGGGAAAGAGACCATAAGTTGCTGCCAACATCAAGGAAGCAAGGTTGTCATCATGTCATGTCATTTTGACATTTGTAATTGATAATTTGACAAATGTAAATAATAAAATAAAATTTTCATAATTTCATGCGGATGAAGTCGCACGGGAACAGCTAGTTTTTACTAATATAAAGAGTAAATTTTGTTTGTTTGATTGTAATGAATAGGCTGAAAAACAACTGGACCGATTTTAAAAATTCATTCACCGTTATTAAGGTTATTTATCTGTATGACATTGGCTATTTTTTTTTTATTTTCTCTATTACAATTTAAATTTCATGCGGACGGAATCGCGGGCCAAAGATAGTTATTTAATAAAAAAGTATATAAGAGAATTTAAATCTATATCTATCTATACATGTAATAAAATTGTGATGTCCACAAGCGTTTGTTCCGGGTAATCTCCGAACGGTTGCGACGATTTCGACTACTGGAGAGTAGCAGACATAGATAGGCATATTATAATCTTCTTTACTTTTAACTAGCTTTCGCCCGCGACTCCGTCCGCGTGGAATAAAAAAAAAACAAAAGTAGACTATCCTCTACATCTATGCCAAATTTCATCAAAACCGTTCAGCCATTTAGGTTACAAACTCTAACAAACATCCATCTAAACTTTCGCATTTATAATATTAGTATGATTTCGTACTGTCAAAATGTAAAACGCTAACGAAATTTGCAGGCGACAGCTTTTAATATGTGAAAACTATATCTTGTCAAATTTGTTGTAGATGACGCGATCAAAGTTGGAGTCTCTAGTTGGTGATCTAATAAAACGTACGGTGGCGCCGTGCCAGCGCGCGCTGCAGGATGCTGAGGTCCAGCGCTCCGATATAGGGGAGGTGCTGCTCGTAGGAGGGATGACCAGGATGCCTAAGGTATAGTCACACCCTCCACCCTCCACACACACACACACACACGCATCACCAGCTCATAATACGTCCCCAGTTAGGAGTTAGGATGACTTCACACATATCTTTGAATTTCTTCGCCGATTGCATCATGTTTCCTTCATCGTAAGTATGTCGGGTACATTATGTACATATTAAAATTCGAAAAATCGAAATTCACATTGGTAAGGCGGGATTCGAACTCAAGACCTGTAGATTACAAAACACCATCACATGTTTTAAACATTGGATTGTTATTAGACAATTTACAATTTGGTGGGACAGGCCCTTAATCCGTTTGTTCGCGGATTATGTTCACATTTTATCCTAAAGTCTTGAATTTGCTCTATTTTCTCTCCATCCAACTTGTCTAATCATATTACCTTCTTATCAATAATACAAATTTGATTGTTTTGAATTATCCCCGAAACTAATGAACTAATTTCATAAAGATTAAGCGGTTTTGATACTTGTTTTACAATTGTAAGAATGTTAGCACTTAGCAAGTCAATGCCAGTTGTACATAACTGTCGTGGCTGTCATAAGACATGTGCTAGAACAATTTGGAGACATATTCCCCGGCTATACTCTGTGTGTTGGCGGGTTATATTCTCACAGACATTTTTTTCTCAAAATCGATTACAATAAAATAACATATAAGTGTAATGTACACATTATTCCTGGTACAAATAAGTGGTAATTAAATTCTATTGATTATTTTTTTTATTTTAAAGCTGGTTTTGATATCGTGTTTACAGTAAAATACTTCAAGAGTGTATTTCTATATAAACTAACGTAAATGAACTGTGTATTGTCAACACAGCGACAGATAAGCCACTTGCTTCGACCAATAGTGTGCGTTTTAGAACTTAGCGAGGGAATTTGAATAAAGACACTTTTTAATGATTAAATTTTGCCACTAAATCACATTATATTTAAAAGAATCTTTGCAGGACTGTTTTTATAGTAATAAAGTATACTTAAAAAAAGTTTGGTACAATTTGGCGTCATATCCATATTGCCTATTGCGAGAGGGCGCACACGGTCTGACCGCATGCACCTTTTTCACTCCATACAAGTTGTATTGTCTATTCATTTTTGACAAGTCTCCTCCTAATGGGTATGAACACAATGGACACGAACATCATTATCATCATCTCCCCTGCCTTATCTTACTCTCGTAGTGACGCACTAGGTTTTCGTCCTCCAAATAACTATCATCCGTCATCTCAGTCATCACTCCTTTCTTGATCATGTCACTTTTCACGCAATCCATCCATCCCTTTCTAGGGCTACCTCTACTGGTGTACCTCCACATTCATAACTACCGTCTCTCTTGTTACATGCGATTCATCCCTTCTCATAACATGCCCATACGACTCTAACCTTACTCCTTATTTTCTCAACCACTGGAGCTACTCTCAAACTTCCCCTAATGTACTCATTTCGTATCTTATCCAATCGTGTTACCCCACACATCTTAACATTCCCATTTCTGCCACAAGTATTCTCCTTACGAATATGTTTGTAAAATATACTTGTTACATTAGGTACAACAAACGGTGCAAGATATCTTCGGGCGCGCGCCCTCGCGTGCGGTGAACCCCGACGAGGCGGTGGCGGTGGGCGCGGCGGTGCAGGGCGGCGTGCTGGCCGGTGACGTCACGGACATACTGCTGCTCGACGTGACGCCGCTCTCCCTCGGCATTGAGACCCTCGGCGGAGTCTTCACCAAGCTCATCACGAGGAACACCACTATCCCCACCAAGAAGAGCCAAGTCTTCTCCACAGGTTGGTATCTATCTGTGTTTGTTCGTTATTTATATCATAACTAGTTGTTCCTGAAATTAGGAAAATGGTATTAATATATTGATAGCAAATGTTAATATGACATGACATGATCCTTGATGTTGGCAGCAACTTATGGCCTCTTTCCCACATTAAGCTTTTTCCAAAATATTTACTCCCTTAGTTTAATGGCGTGAAAATATATAGCCTAAAGCGTGATGTAAGTGTAGGGCTTTTTATTAAAAAAAAATTGTATATAAGAAGTGTTTGTTTACACTTTATTATAATAGTATAGAAGTATAGATGTGGCAGACGAGCAAGCGGCCTCAACCCACCAAACTGGTTAAGGGACATTCGCAATTGTAGATACGTTGCCTACCGATAATCGATGGAGGAGACGCGCATAAACAGCATATTTCCCCTTCCTATGCGTCTCCTCCACTTTCCCATCCTATCCTTTGAAGGGTGGAAAGGGATAGGGACTAAAATTGGGCATCCGGCACCCATACTATTCAGAATGTACTCGAAATTGCTTCCACTTGACGCTTGTCTTCTGTGTGGTCGTGGTATAGCGTATAGCAAGCCAATCCATTTGGCCAAGGACATTAAAGCGGGCTCTACCAGTGTTAAGCTCTAAATAAGTGAACCTGTTGGGGTCCACGATTGTTAGAATTAGTCTTTTGCATTAGGGTTTGATCACACATGCCAGTAAAATGGATTAGTAGCTGGCATACCAGACTGGCTAAAACTAACGCTGCCGCAATATGTATACAATCACTAAAATTGTCACAACGAAAGTGTCACTTACATATTTAGATATTTAAAGTAAAGGGAATTAAAAGATAAATAAATGTATACCTTATATATTTATAAGGAAACATATACTTCTTTTAGCGTCTCTTCTTTGAGAGCGTCGGTGTCTCAGTGGTTTCAACACTTGACTTGTAATCTACAGGTCTTAGGTTCGAATCCCGCCATGTACCAATGTGATTTTCGATTTTTCATATGTACATAATTTAACCGACGTTCTTACGGTGAAGGAAAACATCGTGATGCCTGCACATATCGGCAAAGAAATTCAAAGATATGTGTGAAGTCAACCAACCCGCACTGGGCCAGCGTGGTTGACTATGGCCTAGTCACCCCTTATTAGGGTAGGCTCCGAGCCCCTCGGTGGGGACATGTAGTGAGCTGGTGATGATGATGATATACTTCTTTGTTATGTAGGATGTCGGCAAAGCATATTTTAGAGTATTTTTTTTAATAAAAAGCCTTACGCTTACGGCACGCTTGGTAAAAATTTGCTCTGCGAGAAAAGGCTAGAAACTATTGGCAGCAAAGCAAGGTTGCCATGGTTACTTAGTTACTGGTATTACATAAAAAGTAAAACAAAGACATCTTTTATGTCTATTATAAGCACACATCTAAGCCATATGATTACTATATTCGTGTGGTAAAGCTGCGAGCGAGAGCAATGCGGTGTGGTGTGTCGCGAACTGCAGGGTTTTTTTGCGTCGCGGTACGATACGCTCATCCACATTATAATATCTAGTATCCTCTAGACAGCTTAGATCATCGGCTAACTACGGCCATGATTTAAAAGCAGAGATTCAAAAAATATATAGAAGTGGCTTAGTTGATACTTAATTTTAGACATTTTTCACATAGTCTTACTGACGGTATCTATTGATAGATACTAGAAATCAGATATCAATAAATTAATTGCTAATATGTGTTATTAAATAATATTTAAATATTTACATTGTTTTGTGGCACTGTGTAGTTTATTTATAACAAAAGATAGAGCTTCTTATAATTTTGTAAACATGTTTTATAACATGTCAATACAGACAAAAAGTGGCATACTATTCAGAGAATGTACTGATGAAAAACTGCCTCGTCTATATATTTTTAAATCTGTACAGATATCAATTATAAAGAGGAAAGATTTGTATTTGTATGTATTGAAATAACTCACAACCTACTGGACCGATTTCAAAAATCCTTTCACCTATTTTTAATTTTACATTGCCAAAGTCGCGACTAAAATTTTTTAAAAGGTCTTTATTTTAATGTAAACCATTCTATTTGCAGCTGCCGACGGCCAGACCCAAGTTGAGATCAAGGTGCACCAAGGCGAGCGTGAGATGGCCACCGACAACAAGCTGCTGGGCCAGTTCTCGCTGGTCGGCATCCCGCCCGCGCCGCGCGGCGTGCCGCAGATCGAAGTCACCTTCGATATCGACGCTAACGGCATCGTGCACGTCTCCGCACGCGACAAGGGCACCGGCAAGGAGCAGCAGAGTTAGTATAAATAATATTTTGCACATGTATCCATATGGATATATGTGCAAAATGCTATGGATATGTGCATCTCCATGGATATATATCCATAGAGATGCACATACCCATAGCATTTTACACATATATCCATAGTATTTTGTACATGTATCCATATATCCATAGAAATGCACATATCCATAGCACTTTGCTCATATATCCATAGTATTTTGTACATGTATCCATTGAACATTACACATGTATGCAGTTTGCATACGTATCCATAGTACTGTACATGTCCATTGCACTTTGAATTTTTATCCATTCCTTCCACATATCCATAGCATTTTGCACTTGTATCCATACCACTTTGCATATGTATCCATAGTACTGTACATGTCCATTGCACTTTGAATTTTTATCCACTCCTTCCACATATCCATAGCATTTTGCACTTGTATCCATACCACTTTGCATATGTATCCATAGCAATTTGCACATTTATCCATATTGGGTGAAATATTCGATGAAATTTGGTATAGATGTAGAGGATCTTCTGGAAAACACTTGGCCCCTGACTTTTGTTTTGTCTAAATTCTATGCAGACGGAGTCGCGGGCGAAGGCTAGTTATGTTTAAGTATGAAATTTTATTTAAATATTTTCCATACAGTCGTGATCCAATCGTCCGGCGGTCTATCGAAGGACGAGATCGAGAACATGGTGAAGGCGGCGGAGCAGTTCGCGGCGCAGGACCAGCAGCGCCGCGAGCGCGTGGAGGTGTGCAACCAGGCTGAGGGTGTGCTCCACGACACTGAGACCAAGATGGATGAGTACAAGGCTCAGCTGCCCCAGGAGGAGGTGAGTTAAAAGGTGGAACTTCGCATGTGTAAAGAGCGGCTCTAGAACTGCGTTTGGCTTTGGTCCCTAAGTAGTTTTAGTATCTGAGAAAGGTGCAGAATACAGTTAAGCGTATAACGTTTGCGTACCCCCATATAACGCGGGAATTATCCCCACTATAACACGATTTATGGCTCTTCTCTAATGAAAAATTTATTATAATGGGGATTTCTACAATGCGAATTAAAATAATCCCCTACTAATGTGACAGCCCAAGCCGAGGTCTCTAAGTTTAACAGCGTGAAAGGTTATAAGCCTAAAGCGTGTTGTAAGTGTAGGGATTTTAATTAAAAAAAGAATTATTCAAAAATATGGTGTAATTGCTGACATCTTAGGCAACAAAGAAATTGTGTTTACGCTTTATTATAATAGTATAGATAAATAATTTAGTTTAATGTTTTGTGATGCAGTGTGACAAGCTGCGCGAGGAGATCAGCAAGCTGCGGGAGCTGCTCGCCAACAAGGAGTCTGTGGAGCCCGAGGCCATCCGCAGCGCCACCGGACAGCTGCAGCAGGCCAGCCTCAAGCTCTTCGAGCAGGCGTACAAGAAGGTAATTAACTATGACTAAAAAAGCAGTAAAAGTAGCCTATGTTACTGGTGTAATTTTTGAAATCGGTTCAGTAGTTTTTGAATTATCCTCAACTAGCTTTCACCCGCGACACCGTTCGCATGGAATTAAAAAAACAAAAGTGAGTAGCCTATGTGTTCTTCCAGACTATCCTCTACGTTTATACCAAATTTCATCAAAATCCGTTCTGCCGTTTAGGCTACAAACTCCAACAAACATCCATCCATCTAAACTTTCGCATTTTTGATATTAGTAAGATTGCAACTGTCAAAAATACCGTTACCATAATTCTTCTTCAATCCTAAATGTTGGCAGCATTTGGTTTATAGTCCCTTTCCCACATGAAGATTTTTCAATTTATTTAACCCCTAAGTTTAATAGCGTGAAAATGTAGCCTAAAGCGTGTTATGAAGGGCTTTTTATTAAAGAAAGAATTATTCAAAAATATGCTGTGGTTTCTGACATCTTACGCCACAAACTGTGTACGCTTTATTATATTAGTATAGGCAAATGCACAATTTTGAGCCGGCCCACATTCTTGGTGAAGTCGGTCAAGCGATTGTGCTAAACTAAATGAAGTGCGTTATCAGCCGTTCTCATACAATATGACTACGGAAGATTTACGCTTCGTACATTTTTGTACAATGCTAACTGTTGCTCATGACTTTGTTCGCGTAGTTAATATATGTTACTCAGTAATAAGGTAGCTTATTAATAGTGAAAGAATTTCTGAAATCGGCTTAGTAATTTTTGACATATTTCGAAATATACAAAAATACTAATCTTTAGAATAGTGTAGGCTAGCTTTTGCCCGCGGTTTTGTCCTAACCTATTGTGTGTTTTTCCAGACTATGGTCTATATCTATGACAAATGAAATACAGATCAGTTTAGCTGATTTTGAAATACATACACAAAAATCCAACCATACATATGTTCTCGTTTATAATATTACTTTTTCTATTTAAGATATACATATAAGATAATATTACTTTTTCTTTTTAAGATGGCTGCTGAACGTGAAGGCCAGCAGCAGCAGACCGAGCCCCAAGAAGACAAGAAAGAAGAGAAGAAGAACTAGGCACAAAACCAGAGGAATACAGTTTGTAAATAGTTTATTTGTTAACTTGTATGGTTGCCATACAAAATATATTAACTTTGAAGCACTGCACTACACAAGCTTTAAAGTATGGAATAATTTAATTTGAATACGTTTTTTGCTTTCTGCTCTGCTCCTAAGAGACAAAGCGTGATGCGAAATAGTCTATAACCTTCAGAAATAGATATATTATCTGGTAAAAGTTTTGTTTTCTTGTGTTTATTAATTTTTGAGATTAGCGCGAACAAACAGACTATAAATACTACGATGTGGAGCGCTTTTTATATATATTGCAACCATAAAAGTTTACAAATTAGTTGATACCAAAATAACTAAGAGTTTTTGATGTATTGTGCGTTTATTTCTCATAGTATTTTGTTGATACAAATTACAGGCGGGAATGCGGCGCCAAATGTCAACTGTCAAATCTGACACAAGGGCAAAGACGCCGGCGTACAGCCACAACTGTCAGATGTCACTGACGTTTTTAATTTCTCTGTGACAACATTTGTATTATGATTAAAATTTTATGTTTTTTAGTAACCCTGTGATTTTTATTGCAGTAAGTTTTCCAGTGGTTTGATATGGCTTTTTTTATAATACAAGTCTTAGAAACTCGGATGATTTAAATATATACGATTATTTTAATTACCAGAAAAAATGTAATTACCTATTGCGGTTATATTTATGGTATTTAAAAAGTCGATACCAAAAAACTTAATTTATGGTCAACTGAAGTTGGTAACTGTTGTGTTTCTGGTAATTTTAAAATAATTCTATATAGAAATTGTATAAATTCCACACATTTGAGTATTGATATCCCGCAGGTTACGGTAGATTAGTTGGAAAGTATGTTAGATGTAATATATATTTTTAAATGAATGTATTTGTGACTCTGTGCGATAAAAAAAACTTAAACATTCTCATTCTGACTAAAAACTATATAATTGACTTAAAATATCTAATATTGACTATAACTGGTTCTTTTACTTTAATAAATATGAGAAATTATACTGTTTTCTGGCTTAAAACAGCAAAGATATTATAATGTATAGACGAGGCAGTGATTTTTTCACCGGTACCTTCTCTGAAAGGTACTATATCAGTTGTCAAGTAAAGTGACACCTTGTGTCTGTATTGACATGTTATAAAACATTTTACAACAATTATAAGCTCCATCTTTTGTTATTAAATAAAATAAACAGCTGTGAAATAGAATATAAATATTATTTAGTAACACTTATTGGCAATTTATTCCATTAATTGTTATCTCTATGAAAAACAGTCATTTTTGTATCACGTAGGGTTGTAACGGAACTCCGCTTCCGCATCCGCAAGTGCGGAAATTCCGCAAGAAATGAAAACTTCGCATCCGATTCTGCTTATTTCTTATGCGGAGTTATAACGGAGGTTAATTTACGTCTCGCGAGTGGGGCGATTAGGTGTCGTTTATGCCCACGCGGACTTGCTAGGTCAACTAACTATAATTGTTATACATTATATTTGCACAATAAACTGTATCTTGTCATTGTGTACCAATCTGTATTTTGGTTTAACGTAGTTTTAGTTATTCCTTTAATAAATCGCAATTAATATTTTATTGTTGACCTCCACTTAAGGTTCCGTTAACCTCCGCTACTGAAGAGTTGAAGCCCTTCGCCTCCGCATCCGCTTCCGTTGAAATTGTCACCGTTACAACCCTACTATAGACAATCATCAACCAGTTTCTTATTTCTATTGAATTCTAATAAAACCGAACTGTAAATTAAAAAAAATAAACAACGATTGGAAATAAATGTTTGCATTTAATGTTTTTCAAACTGGTTTTCTTATACACAGAGTCACAATATGTGTGATTAAATGAAGATTGTTTTTTTGTTACTTTGTAAAGGTTATTTTATGTTTGTGTTCATGTCGTTTTTGTTACAATACTTTGAAACAACTCGAAATGTAAAATGTTTTTTTTTCTTGATGTTTTAGACAAAATGTTAGAGACAAATTGCTTTATGGCTGTTATAAAAAATTTCGATAAAACATGTAATTGCTGAAATAGTAATAAAACCTTTTCAATGTCGCTTAAATGTGTATGTTTAATTTTTTGGTATATATTGAATTTTTTAAAATAAAAGTTGTATTAATGAAGTAATGTTTGTGAGAAAAATGACATGTATGAAGTTTGTATGGTAGTTTACGAACTCTAGATGTAGTTGTATGTGTGTTGGGGTGAGGCAGATGTGCGTTAGTGTAGTACAAATATATTTCGCAAAATTTATTTGTCTTTTATTTTCCATTAGCTTTCGTACGCGTGGAATTATAAAAAAAAACACAAAAGTGAGTACCCTATGTGTTCTTCCAGACTATTTTCTACGTCTATGCCAAATTTCATCGAGATCTGTCAGCCGTTTAGACTACAAGCTAACATCCATCTAAACTTTCGCATTTATGATAGTAACACGTAAGATTAGCTTATATCCGCACGGAATTAAAGTAGTTTGTGTTCTTCCAGACTGTTCTACGTCTACGCAATATTATATTGAGAACCGTAGAGCAGTTTAGGATACAAACTCTTAACGAACATTCGCATTTATTTCACATTTGTTTCGTATAATCTCGGCAAAGAGTACTATAATATATATAGAAAACAAAATCTCTGAAACAGCCGAGCTAATTTCAACCGGACTTTCACTGAAGGGTAGCCGACATAGACCGGCATATTATAGGCTACTTTTATATGTTAATATTGCGTGAACGAGGCCTCGGGCAACAGCTAATTGTAAATAAATATCCAAATCTAACGGCGCTCTTTATAAGAATAATATTGTCCAATAATTCCCTTTTATGGTTCCAAAATAAAACACATGTTTTGTAAAAACTTATATTTAGAACTTATTGTCGTATTTAGTACAAGTTTTTAATACTAACAGCGTTTATTATAAACCAGCTGTCTTATTGGAATTATAAATTCTAACAGGAAATAAGCTTAAATCGGACTAGTAGTTTTTCAGTTATTTGTGGCATATAAAAATATAAATTCTCTTGACATTAGTGAATTTTCATGAGGTTAGTCAGCACTCATTCACGTTTCCAATCGAAACCATAGACAAACTACAAATTACGCCAAAACCGGTAAACACCAAAATATGTCTGATAAAATACATTCTTACATAACTAAAAGAAAGGGTATCTTTATTTCAAATTATCGCTTCACTTTATCTCACAATTTTCAAAACATTTAAGACATTCCGTAGAGAGGAGTTTAGGCTTTCATTCGAAAAATACTCTACTCTCGTGCGAAACTAGCGACATAAGTCAACACTAATGTTTAAAAGATTTGTATTTTTGTATTAGAATAACTCAAAAACTACTTAGCCGATTGCAAAAATTCTTTCCCTATTAGAAAGCTAAATTATCACCGAGTAACATAAAACCATTTCCATAATTCTGTGTGGACGAAGTCGCGTGCAAAAGCCAGTATTCTTTAACCTCCTGCCTCCGCGCTGACCGACAGCTGCTTGCCTTGCGCGTCGTCATATCTGTCATTGGTGACGCAGTTCATAAGCGCTATCACACCGACTAGCAATATGCCGAAACACACCGAAGTCACAAACATACAGGCGATTATGGTCGAAGTAAAGTACGGCCCGCAGTTCACCTGCAAGAAAAATTCCTTAAAATTGACTGTTAGAGGCTATCAGCTGTGGAATTGTGCTAATTTGATTAGCAGCATTTTGGCGCTGGTAGCGGTGTTGGAAACTCGAACTAAATAGAGTGAGCTGACAGGACCTTGAACTGGCGCTTTTAAGTCGCCACGAAATATTAGCTGTTATTTCCAAGCAATGACTTGACTCGGGTCTTTTTCCAATTTTGTGTTTAGGTTCGATTTTGTCGTAAACTTGTGAAACATCTTCCTTACGAGTTACTAGCGATGAAGTCATTTATAAAGTACGGTGTGCATAATATTTTTAGAAAGGATATATGCATAATTAGGTATACTTACGCCGGGCCCGAACCCCTTACAGGTGTTATTAGTGCTAGCTCTCAGGTAATCCCATTCAGGGTAAATCATGTCGTCGTATGATCGATCGTGACGTCGGAATGCTTGGATCTACAAACAAATGTTAAAACAGCATGGACATCGCCAACGTGACGACAACCGTCAGCCAAAGTAGATTTTTCCTTCGTTCTCATCCAGTTTTAACGTCAAATGCTCACTTTATTAACGGTAAAAACATTTCAAATTTCGTTTCAAACGTTTTATTGTGTATTATAATAATATCGAATGCGTTAAGAAATCGGCGCAACACTAGATCGTTGGCATACACGCCCCGTCCATACGACATCTGTCAATGACAACCACAAGTATTGAGGTTAGTACGCCATTCTGGCGAGACCAGTAGGTTTGAATATTAACGTAGATTTACGTTGTTACAATTACATTATTGTCTAAAACTATAAAGGTAAAAAGGGAGCCAAGAAAGTATGTATTGAGCTTAGAGACCGATAGAGATGGAAGAGTAACCGACACAATGTAAAAGTTTATTTAAAAACCTGATAATGTGATATGGTGACAGCGCTGCCATCCCTCAAGTTTATTATTACAAGGGGCTCCCCGCATACGTAGGAATTCTCCCAAGGGGCACCAGCACCCATTCGTGTACGCCCCACTTCTTCTCCGCCTTCCAGTAGAGCCACGTCATCTGATAAAGAACACCATTAACAAAAGGTTGAAAGAAATGGATGGATTACAGTACAGGCATAAGGCTACCCACCCCCAGGGCACTGTTTAGAAAGTGGGGTTAAAGTTCAAACTTTTATTACAAAAATACTGTTTCCAAGTAATCAAATTATAGTTTTTTTTTATATATGAGCAGAGGGCAAACAAGCGGCGGGAACACAAAGGTGGTCAATGACACCCATGGACATTCTCACCAGAGGAACTACAGATGCATTGCCGGCCTTTGAGACGATTGTAGGCTTCTTGAAGGACCCTAAGTCATATTGGTTTGGAAATACCGCTGAGGAGAGACCGTTCCACAACGCGGCGGACAGAAAGTTCCGCGAAAACCGCACGGTTGTGGAATGCCAGCCATCAACATGGTGAGGATTGTACCTGGCGGTCTGTCCTGTCGAAAGTGGAATCGAATCCACAATGATTTCAAAACAATAATACAAACCAATAACCCATCCGTCCTTTTTGAATGAGAAGTTAAATTCCAATTCAAAATCGGTGTATGCTACTTTAGTCGACAGATGTCGCCTCGATAGTCTCTCGTCCGCCACTACAGGCGGATGACTGAACCTTGATTGACGCTTCGCGCTCGAAGAGTAAACACCTGACAATGAAAATTAAAAAAAAAACAGTTAACTCTAGCCATCGATTTCTTAGATATCACAACAATCTCTGTTGCATGCTTAGAGGTTTTAAAATAAGGTAGCAAACAAGGGGCGGAAACACCGAAGTGCTTATCGACTCTTGTAGACATTCGCAACTCGAGAAGAGCTACAAATGTGTTGTCAAAAATCCTCTCCATTTCAGGCAAATGCACTAAAGTCCAAAAGAAAATACAGACGAATTGAGTACCTCCTTTTTTTGGAAGTCGGTCAAAAAGTAACAACTTACCAACAAAGCGAAATAAAGCGTCCCTGCTCTCAACAGAAACGCCACCATCCATAGAGATTAATTTACGTTTTTTAGGTAGTACTTTATATTTTTTAAGAATTATAGGATTACTTTTGCCAGTATAAAAGCCGATCACTGGTCCCGTAGCGAAATTTCTCACAGCATTATAGATTTCTTTTACAATCAAATCGTGTCTCCTTAATGTATCTATTCTTGTTTCATTAAAATTATCCTCGAAATATATGTAATAGTGGCCATTACGAGCTTCATACATCTTCAACTTATCCATATCACCAACGTGGAATACGTTTTTATTGTGATTTGCGAAAATCTGCTTTAGTGCTTTATATGGGTTATAGACCGCGGGGAAGTATTTCACACGTTCGGACAATAATTCATCATGCATATTACGATATGGCGTACCCTTAATATCTTTAGAGCTTATATCCTCGTTACATAACAATTCTTCAATAAATATGACGACCACTTTGCTGCTCTTCTTCGAATCTTGTAGGAGATCTAAGAAAAATTCAGTAGATATTTTCACGAGCGGGTTAGGTTCTACCTTCACGTGAGTCAGAACTCTATCAAAATCTAACATAAATACAGGAAGTATGCCATCTCCTTTAGTTGTTCTTAGGAAGAATATTAATATTAAAATATGCAAATGCATTTTCCTTATTTATTCAGTTATTTTAAAAAAAACGGCCTTCTGACAACTGAATTTCCAAATATTTCAAATTTTATATGTGTCAAAGTTAAATAACATTTGCAAAGAGTTTCCTATGCTTTTAAATTATACTTTTGAAACCATTAAATAATGTAATTCTTTCATTGTTTACATAATTCTAGTTAAACAAATATTTAAGAGCTATAATTAAATTATTTGTTGGGCATTGTAGAAAACATTTTATTTTGTGGTAATTTTTTAGAAAAACATCACCTGGCAATTTTGTTTGAACCATAGACAAGCACGCGTCAAACTAATCATATGATCACTTTTCACATGACCGATGGTCAATCGTCATCCCTCAATTCTTGTCGTTTTATGACAAATTTTGGACTAAAACTATACTTTTAGTCCCCATACGTCCACTAGTAGTAGTTAAAAAATCCATTGATAATGGCGTACTGCCGATTAGTGTTCCCTTTATTAGTGCTAAGTGTGGTCCAGAGTTACGCCTCATCCGTGCCTGTATTTCTATGGGGCGATTTGTCTAAAACATCATTGAAATCTAACCCTCTCGCCGCTGTCTCCGAAAAGGAATTCGAGGATGTATTAAAAGAGGAGCTTTCAGGTGACCCTTTCACTGTTATATTTATAGAGGAGACGCTATCTGTTGAAGATTTTTCAAGTAAAACCTTAGATGGTGAAGTTCCGTTGAAATATTTGCGGTCTAACCTTGGAGATTCTTATTATTTACCTTCTGTATCGAATGCTCTTGAAGCTTTAAACAGTTTCGCGGACGTGGAAAAAGAGAATCATGTTAAATTGACCGAGAATGGTTTATCGGCGGAGATCGAGCCTGAAGGTGGTAAATTCCTATTCATCGAGCTTAAGGATGCCAACGAGAAGGATACGAGAGCGGAGTTGTTGCGTAGACACAATGATGTTATGGAGGATATGTTCGCCAAGTTACACAACCGTTATGAAAAAGTTGTGGCAATATACACCGCAAGGAACCCCTCATGGACTGTATCGGAGAGTCACCGCGTACGTCGTCAGGCAACGGAAGACAACAAGGTGTACAGGTTAGATGGACTCCTGTTATACGTGGAGGATCTGATGCTAACGGAATTAAATAAGACAATCCATTTGGACAACCTTGAGAGCAGCACCAGTACATTTAATGACACAAGCAACACTATGACCACCAGCATGAAGTTTGGTGCAGATGAAATCCAGCTTAACTTTGTACACAAGAATGGTTATTGGACATTTGGTAAGATAATGTTCACCTTTTTTTTTAAATTATCTTTTGACCTACTTTAACTTTTTTTATATTATTATTGTTCATAAACAATATCTCATATAAGTATTCCTTCCTTGTGATTATACATTTAGTTTTAATAAGTCATCATCTCCCCTGCCTTATCCTACTTCTGTAGGGTCGGCGTAATGGGTTTTCGTCCTCCAAATAACTCTATCATCAGTCATCAAGTCACTAAGTTATAATAAGTAATGCATATATTCTTCCAGACTTTTGTATGTTCTGTGTCTATGTTAAAATTTATTAAGATCTGTTAACACTTTGTGAAGTTGTTTAACAAACATCAATCCATCAAAACATTTGCAATTATAGTAAGTATTAAATGCATAATGAAAGTAGCGCCAGTGGTGGAGAAATTGAGAAGCAAAAGGTTAGCGTGGTATGGACATGTTATGCAACATGATGGGGACGTCAACCAGAAATTGATTGAATGTGGATGGCTACAAAGGTAGAGGAAGACTGACTAAAGTATGGATGGATTGTGTGAAAGAGGATACGCTTAAGAAAGGAGTGGATTCAGATATGACGGCTGACAGAGATGTATGGAAGAGCAGCACATACTGTGCCGACCCTCTGTAAGGGATAAGGGCAAGTGGATGATAAAATGCATATTGATTTTTGTAAAAATCTTATTAATAGTACAAATGCAAAAGTTTAAATGGATGTTTGTTTGAGTTTGCTGCTAAATCTGTTGAACAGATTTGAATAAAATTTGTCAATAAATGTAGAGAATAGTCTGGAAGAACACATTATGCTCCTTACTTTTGTTTTTAAATGATAGTCGCCGAAAGCTAGATATCTAATATGGCTTTATATTTTCCAGAGAATGTTGTGCTAACCAGACCATCAACAATCGAAGTTTTGTACCCGGAGCTAGAAGTCTACTCGTTATCTGAATGGTCATACAGATGCGCTGAAAATGTCACATTTGCCAGTGTCAATGGCACAATCAACTATGCAGTCACCTTCAGAGATATGCAGGTATGTGAATTATCAAGGAATTTAATTTGGAAACCATCTTGGATCATTTTTTTTTATTTATGTATTTACTCTAAACATATTAAGTACATTCTTATCTTTTACTTTAGGTTCTTAAAGCTTCTGGTATGTGAGAACCCTGCACATTCTCTGTGGGTTGTTTACATTTTTTTACTTGTGAAGGATACGCCTTTTACGTTGCTATACAAACTAGGGACTTGAGACATTAGAATATATAATTAATTGTGTTAATAGTTGTGTAAGTGCGGCTTCATCTGTACGTAATTATGAAAATTTTATTTTATGTTTACATTTGTCAAATTATCAATAGCAAATGTCTAAATGACATCACATGACAAACCTTGGCAATCTTGTTTTCTTGATGTTGGCAACAACTTATGGTCTTTTTACCAAATTAGGGTTTTTATCCGAAATATTAACCCCTATGTTTAATGGCGTAAAAATATATAGCCTAAAGCGTGACGTAAGTGTAGGGCTTTTTATTAAAAAGAAAATAATTCAAAAATATGTTGTAATTGCTGACATGTTAAGCAACAAAGAAGTGTGTGTTTACGCTTTATTATAATAGTATAGTATTACAGGACTAAGTGTCTCTGAGAAATGTACCGCGGCGCGTTCAAAGAGTAACTGCCAATTCAAAACTCGGCGTCACCACAGCGGTCGTGTGTTTTAAAATCATTCGGTTATTTTTAGACCAATAACAAGCATCCAGGGATTTTGTTGAGCTGATATAGACAAAGACCTACCGTTCTGCCACCCTTTCAGTGTTACCATCTAATAATAGATATAATATTGTTGAAAATGTTTTAGTTACCCTTGCATTGTTTCTGAAAAGATGAAAACAGAGATATGCTTGTAGGAATTTATCATAGGGTTAAAAAGTCTATAGAATAGTTTTTTGTGTGTAAATAAAATATTTCATAATTGTGTGTTTCTTAAAGTTTTTTTTTGTTGAATTTGATGTTATATTTATCTTGGTAATTTTTTTAATGTACAATTTATTGGTAGTTTAAAATTTTAGTAGCTGGATTATAAACTATTGCCTAATATAAGGGTTTTTAAACCGTAAAGTGTATGCATTTATATTTAGAGAGTTAATTAACTCTAACTAAGTTTAAAGTCTCATCGTTCACATTTAGTCAGTACAGTTGGACAGTAGACCTTAACCACTGGAATAGCATTCAATTATTATAATTTGAACAATAACAGTATAACAGTCCAACTATACTGGCAAAGTGTAAAGCCATAAGTGTGAAGTCATAAAGGTACAAAGTTTTCCCTTCACATATATTGTAAACTAGCTGTTCCCATGCGGCTTCATTCGCATAAAATTATGAAAACTTTATTTTATTGTTTACATTTGTCAAATTATCAATAGCAAATGTCAAAATGACATAACATTACAAAGCTTGGCAATCTTGCTTCCTTGATGTTGGCAGCAACTTATGGTCTCTATCCTACATTAAGGTTTTTATCCAAAATATTAACCCCTATGTTTAATGGCGTAAAAATATATAGCCTAAAGCGTGACGTAGTGTAGGGATTCTTATTAAAAAGAAGAATTATTCAAAACTGTGTTGTAATTGCTGACATCTTAGGCAACAAAAAAGTGTGTGTTTACGCTTTATTACAATAGTATAGATTTTTGTATTACAAGTATAATTTGAGAGCGGCGGCTGTGCGGCGACAGCCAGTCTGGCGCCGCGGCGGGTAACGCGATCGATCCTAACGTTCAACGTCCGAATGTAGGGTGACCATGCTATAACATTTATATTTAATGTTGCTCTCGTTTTCATCGGCATGAAATTATTAAATAATCAAAATTTAGCCTATATTGTTCCCAGATAAATTACCTTACTAATGGTGAACAAATTTTTAAAATTGGCCCAGTAGTTTTTTTTTATTTATTTCAATACCAATACATACAATAAATACAAATCTTCCCACTTTACAATTCTATTGCTCAGTACTTCGTCCGCGTGAAAGTAAAAAATAATAAAAAAACATAGTCTATGTTACTCATTGATAACATAGATTTTTTATGGTAAAAGAAATTTTGAAATCGTCCAAGTAGTTGAGTTATTTCAATACATACAAAAATACAATACTAAGCTCTGAGATACGACGAGCCGTACACTACATAGGACTGTCCCGATAAAGTATAGTTAACGTACATTTATATTTTTCTAGTAATACTTCCCACAGCGAGATTAAGTTGGCGTGAGTTCAGTTATTATTGAGGTTCTAACACGTCAAGTATTTAAAAAAAAACTTTAAAAGTACATTAACCTTTACAAATTACCTTATGTGTTTGTTGGCAATTTTATAAGATTTTAGATGTCAGAAAATGTCGCGTGTACATTACGAAATGTACTTTTTTATATGCTTAGATTTAGTTACTTTCTGACTATACTAAGGGCCTGTCTCACCAAGTTGTAAAATATCTGAACTTGTAAAATATGTCATGGAAATATCGGATTTTGTTACCTTATCTGACAGTAACGTAATTTTTAAGCTATCTGAGCCTCTATCAGCCAGCGGTGTCCCACCTGGCCTTAATAATTGTTAGAATATTCAGAAATATCGCAATTCATCCAGTATGTTTATGACTTTGATTTAAAAGTTTTTTTAGAATTACAGCACACAGTAATTTCTATATATGTATACTTCTATACTATTATAATAAATCGTAAATACACACTTCTTTGTTGCTTAAGATCTCAGCAATACACTTACGTCACGCTGTAGGCTATAGATTTTCACGCCATTAAACTTAAGGAGTAAATATTTTGGATAAAAACCCTAATGTGGGAAAGAGACCGTAAGTTGCTGCCAACATCAAGAAAGCAAGAATGCCAGGATTGAGAATTTGACAAATGCAAACAATAAATTTATAATTTCATGCGGGTGAAGCCGCACGCGAACAGCTAGTGCCTTATATGTTATATTAGTCCAGGTATTAGCGCTACCAACAATGGCGCCCTTTTTAACATAGGTCGAGAGGTAGTTAGGAGGGTTTCAAAAGACTGTAATTTATGTACCTCTGACACCCTTTATAGCCCAGAACTATCATCCAATCACATCCTATCGTCGGTATTAAAGAATTATAAGTGTCTTTTTTGTCATTTCAGGTGCAACCGTTCTTCAAGACAACGAACGCATCGGATCTGGTCTTCGGCGATACCTTCAACTGCATCGGTTTCTTCTCCGTGCCGATCTGGTCAGGTCTGTTCGTGGTGTTCATATTCCTCGCGATCACCTTCTACGGCATCATGATGATGTTGGATATCCGTACGATGGATCGCTTTGATGATCCCAAAGGGAAGACGATCACTATCAATGCCGCTGAGTAAATTTACCAAGCAGTGTGACCATAACAAAAAATACTACTAAAATATTACCATCCTGAAATATTACTAATTTGAAAAAAATTACCTACTTTAAAAAATTAGCAACTTTAAAAATATTACCAACTTGTTAGTAATTGTTTTTAAATGGTCACACTGACAGTTGCTGTCATTTTTGACAGAACCATAGAGCTCAAAAATCTATAGTTTATACGATGAAATGTAGATTTGAGATGTAGAGTATAGAATACGAGTAATGAAAGGAATTGTAATTTATTCTACAAAAGAAATCAAATACACCAATAATTATTGTAAGTATAAGTTATATTTGCTATGTTTTTCTTTATAAAGTTTCGTGCTATTTTACTAGTGGAATTAAAACACTATTTGTCGCCTAATTTAGAGCGCTTACCTCTAAAATATATAATCTATGTAAATCACCGACAAAGTGCCTATTTGTCAACATTTAGGCAAAGACTTGTATACACAAATCTTAAAAAAAACTTATTCACACAATAAAAACAGATATATGACCTGTAGATACTTAATCTACACAAAAAAGGCGAAAGAAAGACTAGCCATTGCCTTTTGTTTGGAAAAATTCTCTTAGTGTATACTAGGACATTAAGAAAATTCTCGATTAGATGTCTTTATTGTATGACTTTTTGTATAACGATCTATAAATTATATATCTAATAGATATTTGTGTATATAACCTTTGCATGTAGATATATGTTAGTAGTTTGGAATCTAAAATGGTCATTTTGAAATCATAAATCACGCTACACTTTCACCATTTTGTACAATTTTTGTCAAAAATAGCAATAAATGGTTATAAAGGTAAATAATTTTTAAACACATTTGATATATATTCTTTTATTTGATATTTTTTTTACATTATTTGTGATTAAACTACTTTTTTTTTCTAATTCATAGACAACCTATAAATGAGTGATTCATACAATTTTGACATCCAAAGTTTGATGTCTTTTGTATTGTTAATGAGGTAATTTACTCCAATAAAAGGCTTCTAGAGACCTAAATACCTAAATATTTGTATATACGTTTTTTACCTATTGTTTTAAATGAATTTTGACTGCAGTTATGATATAAAAACGCGCGAAAATCATAACAACTTGATGAAAAAAAATTAAAAGTCTTACCAACATGATAATCAAAATGTTGATATTGTAATAATGGTGAATTTTAGTCTAATTTGTGGATTTCAATTTGTACCATTATTTACAGACCAATTAGTACGCTTTTATAAGTAAAAATGCCTTAAAAGAAATAAAATATATTGAAAAAAAAATCATTATTTCACACAAGTCTGAGTACGAGACGATTTCAATAATTCCGAGCTTCGATTAAATTTATAAAGCGTTAAATTATAGTTGTTAATTATTGAGATATTGAGAAATATGTTTATACGAAAAACCGAAAGCCCTCCATTTTAGTGCCAACGAGAAATTCATTCCAATAACGAGAAATACTGTTCAAATAGTTATAAGTGATTTCACGTATGTTTTTGTCTCGT
Source organism: Papilio polytes (assembly GCF_000836215.1). Taxonomy (NCBI): domain Eukaryota; kingdom Metazoa; phylum Arthropoda; class Insecta; order Lepidoptera; family Papilionidae; genus Papilio; species Papilio polytes. Next base: position 128,689 of record NW_013525511.1, read on the forward strand.
AAGCCGCCATTTTGTTTCAACCATAGAGTATCAATTGAGAATTACGTTGTATTTACACAGATTAACAAAGTTTTTAATTTAACTTTTACAGAATAAAAAATGTGTTGCAATCTTTTTATTAGAATAAGTTAAAAAAAATCAACTTTGTATTTATCAATTTTTTTCTTGTAAATATTGTTGATTTGTATTCTGTGCTTTATTTTGTTGATGAGTATTAAAATCGTGAGATCATATTTATTCTTTTATTATCTACAGAATGTTCCTAAATAATTGACATTGGAAATATCTATCTTGAAATTAAATGTTGAACTATTATATAGAATGTTTGAATAAAGCTTTTAATTTATTTATGGGTTTTTGTTTTGAAAAATATTCACATCGCGTACTTCACAATTTTTTTGCCCAAGATATACAGGATGATTAAGGGACGGAACATAAGCTTTCTAAAGGTAGATGGCCTCAACAGCAATCGTTTATACCCAAAGTATGTTCCGCGATTTCGTATAATTTTAAAGCTTATTTTTTCGTAGAAAATCAAAGATTTGATTATCAACTAAAATATTCCTCCAAAGTATGAGTTTGCAGTAATTTTTTTTCTAGGATATGCCTAAAAATACGAAAACTCAATTATTTCGTATTGTTACTTGTGACTTGCGTTTGATCACAAGATCTGATCTAATACATTGATGACGTTAGTAAGACGTCGCAAATTTTCGTGCTGTACCCCCTTATGTTAAACGCTGTAGTCAAAATGGTACTATGTGGTGAAATTAAGAAATATATAGGCTTTATAATATATATTATATATAATAATTTATATAATATATAGGCTATATTACAGATAAATTACCTTTCTAACAGTAAAAGAATTTTAAAATCGACCCAATAGTTTTTGAGTTATTTCAATACATACAAAATTACAAATCTTTCCCCTTTATAATTAGTATAACTAGCGGTTTCTCGCGACTTCGCCCTCATAAAATAAAAAAAAGTAATAATATAGCCTATGTTATTCAGTAATATTCAGCTTGTTAATCGTGCGAGATTTTTTTTAATCGGTCCAGTAGTTTGAGTTATTTCAATATATACAAAAATACAAATCTTTCCTCTTTAACAATCTACAGAGCAGAGCATCTACGCACATTATTTTTTCAAGATTATACACTGAACCAGCTCGATATAATTTACACGGAAAAATGCCTGTTTTTCGGATTTCCTGGGTACGCCTTACCTTAAATTAAATTAGAGGACGCCCATAGATGACAGATGACGTATGATAGAGTTATGTGGAGGACAAATGCCTAGGGAGTAGGATAAGGAGGAAGATGATGACGCCCTTTATGGCCGCGTAACGTTTTTAAATAAGAGAGAACGCATCTGTAGTTCCTCTGGTGTAGGATGTCCATGGGCGTCGTTGACCACCTTTGTGTTCACGCCGCTCGTTTGCCCCTTCTCATATAAAAAAAACACTACAAAGGTTTTCATTTTTAGTTTGTCTAATTAAGATAGATTAGTTTGATAAATGACGCATATGAAGTATCGAATTCAATTTGTATGAAGCCAAATGCCATACTTAATAGACAGGTATCATAGTGACGAAATAAATACGAATAGCTAACAATTTCGAACTATCGATATTCGGTTTTAATAATTATCGAACTCAACTAAATTTATTATTTTCTTATTAATTAATTTAGAGGACAATTCTAGTATTGATTATAGTGTAGAGAATTTAGCGATGACAATAATAATAGCGAAATCCAATTCGATTACGTACGGCTGTAGTAGTAATAAACATTCATTTACTCTCATTATTTGTTATGGTCATTATTAATTTGAGAAAACAGTGTTTATTTATTTCATAAGTTATAACTATAAATCTATCGATTCCAACTTCTATAAAAATAATAACGAAAATCGATAAGATTCATGACTGATTTTACACAACCCATCCCTACTAAATTTGAAGTGAATTGTCAAATTAATCTAAATTATTTAGACAGAGACACACTATAATACGAGTGATCTACAAGTTATCAGTGAAAAACAAACGAATGAAGAATTAGGTTATAAATACAAGTCATCCTTTGTGTTAGAAATAATACAAAGATATTGTTTATAAGTTACTTTTATTACAAAAATAATACATTGAACTATGAAAGGGTTCAACACGTGCATATTAGAGTGGCGTAGTCTTTTGTGGTAATCTGCAACCCTTTTAAATGACATTTTTATAAGGGCTTTGGTTAAAACTATATAACTTACAAAAACACTTAAAATACACAATTTTGTAAAATTATAAAAAATAAGGTGACCATAAATTTTAAATGCAAAAAATAATTACGCTTAAGACTAAAGTTTAAATGTAGTCCACTTGTATTTTATTTGGTGCGTAATTTATTTTACATAGCTGTAGTTCGCGACTTCGCCCGCGTGAAATTGAAAATGTAAAAATATAGCTATTACTCAGTGATAACGTAGCTTTTTAATGGTGCAAGAATTTTCAAAAACAGCCCAGTCGTTTTTGAGTTATTTCAATACATACAAATCTGTCCTCTTTATGAACTCAAGTAATATTTAGTTGAGTTCAAAGAAACTACGAGAAGCTGCATTATCTTTAGATAAGAGAGATTGACATTTTATCTTAGGATAAAATACGTGACTGATATCGAATGCAGATATAAATATACTCTAAATTTGACCTCAAATGACCTGAAACATGCTTATAAGTAGGGTTGTAACGGAAGCCATTTTATCGGAAGCGGATGCGGAAACAAAGGGCTTCAACTCTGCAGAAACGAAGTTTAACGGAAGCGGAAGCGAAGCTCGATAATTAGATATTACTCGATATTATAGAAATAAAAAACTAAAACTACGTTAATTCAAATTACATATTGGTACATAATTACAAGGTACAGTTTATTATGCAAATATAATGTATAACAATTATAATTTGTTGACTTATGCCCGCGCGGGCATAAACGATACCTAATCACCCCACTCGCGTTAAACACGTAAATTAACCTCCGTTATAACTCCACATCAGAAATATCAGAAAACGGAAGCGGATGCGTAAGCGGAGTTCCGTTACAACCCTTCTTATAAGAATAAATTATTACAATGGGTACATCTTACTAATATTATAAATGCGAAAGTTTAGATGGATGTTTGTTAGAGTTAACCTTAACTGCTGAGGGGATCTCGATGTTTGTCGTAGATGTAGAGGATAGTCTGGGAAAATACAAAGGGAAAATTTTTTTAAGTGTATGCCGACGGAATCTCGGACGAAAGCTAGTCATTACATAACTCCAAATGGCTGTTAGATTTGTCTGAGAGTTTGTTTATTTTAATCACATGACGACTAAACCGATTTGAATGCGGTTTTTTACCGACTTCCCAAAAGAAGGAGGTACTCAATTCGTCTGTATGTTTTTTTTTATTTTTTTTATGTGTGTTACGGCATAACTCAGCCGCTAGTGGACCGATTTTGATAATTCTTTTTTTATCCAAAAGGTAATGCTTGCAGGTGGGTCCCATTTTTTTGGTTGATTTTTGGAGTCAAAGACTACGACGTAGTTAAATAGTTTTCATTAATATATTGTATCATCTAACATCTAAATTTCGCATTTAAAATTAGTAAGATGCCGTATGAAGTTAACGGTATAATCTCAGGGCCAAACGATGTTCTCTATCCAGGACATGTAAGGAGACACTTTAGTGTATATCCCGGGGCGGGCGAGCGTGCCGCAGTCCTTGCCGAATGACGTCACACCTATCACTACGTACATGCAGTTGATGTGAGGGCTCGTCACTTGTAGAGGTCCGCCGCTGTCGCCCTGATATCAACACTTAACTACATATACATAAAGAGCCTTACAAATAAACGCTGTATAAAGTAATACAAATTTTGTACTAATATATGCTTATACTCAGTTTATTCCTAAATTGAACTTTATATCGCGTTTATTTGTAAAAATGTAATTAGACTGAGTATTAACACACGCCACTCACCAAAATGGCGCGCTATTGCAATACGTCTAATGACATTGACAACTGTCAGATAGGAACGGGACGTATATGCCAGTAATCTAGTGATGCGCCAATCCTCCAGCAGTACTGATTTTTTAAACTATACTAATATAATAAAGCGTATACACACACTAATTAGTTATGTAGGATGTCAGAAATCACAGCATATTTTTGATTTTTTTTTAATAAAGTGTCCTGAGTTACGACATGCTTTAGTCCATATTTTCAGGCTATCAAACTTAGGTAGTAAATAATTTGGAAAAAATGTCCCGCGGGAAAGGGACAAAAAATACCAGCTGACATCAAGGAAGGTTGCTATGGTAACGGTTTTGTTATGCAACATGTCATTTGTGCATTTGAAATTGAAAATTTGACAAATGTAAACAATACAATAGAGTTTTTTGAATTGAATGCGGATGAAGCCGCGCGGGAACATCTCGCATTTAATAAAATACTGAAAGCAGTGTAATACATTTATGGTGAAATATGTAACGTCCATATCAAGCAGCGGTCTGTATTAGAGTTTGTCTAAATAAGATAGATTAGTTTGATAAATGACGCATATGAAGTATCTAATTCAATTTGTATGAAGGCAAATGCCGTACATAATAGACAGGTATCGTAGTGACGAAACAAACACGCAGCGAACAATTATGAACTATCGATATTCGGTATAAATGTTTATCGAACTCTACTGAAATTTTTATTTTCTTATTCACTAATTTAGAGGACAATCCTACTATTGATTATAGTGTAGAGAATTTAGCGATGACAGAAATAATAGCGAAATCCAATTCGATTACGTAAGGCTGTAGTAGTAATAAAAATTTATTTACTCTCATTATTTGTAATGGTTCTGCAAGTCATTATTAATTTGAGAAAACAGTGTTTTTTTTTCAATTCATGAGTTATAACAACGAATCTATCGATTCCAACTTCTATAAAATAAAAATCGAAAATCGATTAGATTCATAACTGATTTTACACAACCCATCCCTACTAAATTTGAAATGAGTTCAAACTAATCTAAATCATTTAGACACACTATAAGTAGTGTTTAACTAGGGTGTCTAACTGGATTTTTTGGGATAATAAAGAAAATCTCACCTGACAAGTGTCTTTAGATTGTAACTTATCACCGTAGCAGAACTGCGTGTTGGCGTCAAATCCCCGCAGCATGTTCCTGTGCGGTTGGTGAGACGCTGAACACTCCGATTCCGTAAACTTGTTCAACGTTACCTTGGAATTAACATTTTACTTATGCAACAGCTTAAAAAACTGTAGTAAGTCATCAACTTGCCCTTATCCCTTACGGAGGGTCGTCACAGTATGTGCTGCTCCATACATCTCTATCAGCCGTCATATCTGAATCCACTCCTTTAAGCATATCCTCTTTCACACAAACTATCTATACTTTCTTCGTTCTTCCTCTACCTTTGTAGCCACATTCAAGCTTAACACTTTCTGGTTTATGTCCCCATTTCGTCGCATAACATGTCCATACCACGCTAACCTTTTACTTCTCAAAAAAACTGTAGTAAGTATGTGATAAGAGAAATTTCCTCGAGCTCAGTAGTTTAGGCTACAAACTAACAAACATCCATCCCAACTTATTTATAATAGTAAAATTGAGATGAAATAAATACGAAGTCTTCCAAAACATTAATAAAAGCCACATTTGAATAGGTGTAGTCGTTATTCAGATAAGCATACACAAACTGACAGACAAACGGACAACCCTTCGACGGAGATTTTTGTAACAAAAGTCATATTAAAAATAGTAAAATATAACCTATGTCACTCAGTGTTAAAGTAGCGTTTTAATGATGCAAGAATTTTTGAAATCAGACCAGTAGTTTTTAAGTTATTTCAATACTTACGAAAATCCAATGACACAATCCTTTCCTCTTTATAACATTAGCTTTTGCCAGCGACACCGTCCGCGTGGAATTAAAAAAACAAAAGTGAGTAGCCTATGTGTTCTTCCAGACTATCCTCTACATCTATACCAAATTTCATCGAAATCCGTTCAGCCGTTTCGGCTACAAACTCTAACAAACATCCATACTTCTAAACTTTCGTATTTAAAATATTAGTATGATGTACATATGAATTATTATTTTTTAATTAGTTCGTCACTGGACACTCGAATTAAGGATAAAGTTTTTGCTTCTTTCTTTGGTGTCGGTCGTTGAGTGAGTTTCGCCCGGAAGCTGGTGTTGCCACAGGCGTCCCACAATTCTACTTTGTCTATTGTTGGTATTTATAGATTATCATTTATTAAATTAATTAATTAATTAATAATTATATTTTACATTTTAAACACATACCTTCTCAAGTTGATCAGAGGCGTCTCCCTTGTGCTGTGTTGCGCCCCAGCCTGTAGCGATCGCTTTCTCTTCAGAAACAGTCTCCACAGGCAGACAAGCTGGTACTGCTTCTTGGCTTAGCGTCATTCTGAAAACATGGAATAGCTAGCACCCGCTATTGGATTCACAACCGTCACCCCGCTCTGTCCCCATGTGAGAATAAAACGTGTCACCCGTCTTACTTTTTAGTCCCACTATTTCCAGTGACAGATGGAACCGTTATGGAACAAAATAAGTTAAAACCTCCTCGTCGCAAAAGGTAAGACGGATGTAACTTTTTATTGTTTTTTTTATTATATAAGTTGGCAAACGAGCAAGCGGCCACCTGAATACACTGAAATGGAAAGCGACCGCTGCCCATAAACATCCCCAATTGCAGATGCGTTGCCTTCCCTTCATTGACGGAGGAGGACTCACATAACGAGGACATTTCCCCTTCCTATGCGTCTCCTCCACCGTCAAATCCACTTTTCCTTGCCATCCTTTCCTCTTAAGACAAGGGTGGAAAGGGATTTTTTTGTAGAAAAACAATGAATACAAGATAATCGAAAATCCATAGATTTTGTAATTTGATAGTCCGAAAGCCGTAGAACACGGCAATTGTCGTAGCATTGGCAACACTGGAGAGGACTACGAAAGATGAGGTGTCTGAAAAGGCGAGAATGGTGAAAAGTTTGAAGTAAAAGTTGGGAGTGATTAAATGCAAGGGGTAAAAGGACGGTAAATAGACAAGACAATAGGCAAGGTAATATATGAATGTGTTAGTAAAAAGTAAAGTGTACTAAAAAGTGGGAGGTGATAAACAACAAATTGTCGTGTCTGGATAAGTTTGCCGTACTTACTTTATGGCAGTTTTTAATAATGCGATGTCATTATATTTGGATGGCGATTTGTACTCAGGATGTTTGATGATATCCTGTATTTTATAAAGTTGGCTGCTATGTATATTATTCCTGTCTAGAACACCTAAACGTGCGTAGCTCACAGGTCTGTAAAGAATATATAACCAAAAGAATCTAGTTAATATCAAACACACAAGAATAGAAATGTTATGAAAAATATTGACTCGTTTCCTATTTTTACTTAGAAAAACTGAAATTACATATGTTAATAACACAGCAATAAACAATACAAACGCCTTTTTAACTGACCCTAACAATATTATTAGTTTCAGAATCGCAATATGACGGTTCTTTCTAATTTCGAATACTTTTAGACAAATAGTACAATTGTAAATTGACACTCTATCTGCCGATTCGCGCCAGAATCAAGCGCTTTCATTAATATTTCAAAATGACATTGACAGATGTCATAGTGACGGGACGTATACGTCAATGGTCTAGTGTTGCGCCGTTACTTAGGCGAGGTACCGATTTCTTAAGAGCGCCCACACTTTTGACTAAACTATGGCACAACTGTTTATTATTGCTGTTTATTATGTTATACGAGCTGTTGCCCGCGACTTCGTACGCGTGGTATTAGAAAACATACAAACTATATAAATGACAAAAAACTACATTTCTCTGGGATGAAGCTTATCCCATGTGTACTCTAGACTTTGTTTTATGTCTGTGCCAAATTTCAATAAGATATGTTGAACCGTTGCAGAATGATCGAGTAAACATTAAAAAACTAAATTAATGAATCCCACGGGAACCGTAACTATTTCAGGGATAAAAAGTAGCCTATGTGTTCTTCCAGACTATGCTCTAAACCTGTGCCAAATTTCATGGAGATCCGTTCAGCCGTTTAGACTACAAACGCTAACAAACATCCATCCATCTAAACTTTCGCATTTATAATATTACTAAGATGGAGGTGCGGACACTACTCGATTTTGAGTTGTGCAACTAAATTTGAATTGGTTGCGAAACAATCGACAATCGCATAACAGTTGTGCGATAGTTTAATCAAAGGTGTGCGCCCAGTCTTAAAATACTTACATGTCATTATGTGACGTACAATGACCAGCAGTGAGAATGTACCATTCGCTGATTAGAGTACCTCCACATGACCAATTTGCATCTGCCGGATTGCTGCCGAAGCCGAGAAGGACCTGCAAGGAACGGCTCTTTGCTCATTATGCGCGGTTTACACTTGGCCAGTACAGTTGGATAGTTGCGACGGCAAGCGACACTAAATAGCGCCTATCAGGGTTAGCACTCTGCCAGTTAATTGACAGTTCAATCAGAGCGACTGACCAACTGTCCGCGCCAAATGTGAACCGCACTTTAGTTTCCCTGTACTGATCATCTCCCCTGCCTTATCGTACTCCCGTAGGGTCGGCGCACCGGGTTTTCGTCCTCCAAAGCACTCTATCTTCCGTCATCCCAATCATCACTCTCTTCTTTATCATGTCACCTTTCACGCAATCCATCCATCTCTTTCTAGGTCTACCTCTACCGGTGTACCCCTCCCTATTCGTAACTAAGATGCGTCTTGTTACATGCGATTCATCCCTTCTCATAACATTAAAAGTGGTAGAGCCCGCTTTAACATCTTCGCACGAATGGGCCGGCTCGCCCGGTGAAATACCACGACCATACAGAAAACAGGCGTGAAGTGGGAGCAATTCCGCGTTTCGTCTGATGAGTGTGGTGCCGGAGGCCTAATTTTGATCCCTTTTCCTTCCCACCCATTTCCTTAGAGGGACGGATGGGAAGGAATAGTGGATTTGACGGTAGAGGAGACGCATAGGAAGAGGAAATATCCTCTTTATGTGCGTCTCCTTCCACCGTCGATTAAGGGCAGGCAATTGCGGATGTCTATGGGCAGCGGTCGCTACGTCATTTCGGCGGTTTTAAGTGGCCGCTTGCTCGTTCGCCACCATATGATATAAAAAAAAACATGTCCATACCACTCTAACCTTTTACTCCTTATTTTCTCAACTACTGGGGCTACTCTCAATTAATGAATCAATTAGTTTCACTGTACTGTACTGGCTGAATACTCGCCATTACATCGATCAGTTAAACGACTCAATGCGACAGTTTATGTCCGTCGTGCGAGGTAGACGCATCTACAGTTTGTCTAAATAAGATAGATTAGTTTGTCAATTCATTTGACTAGTTATGCTTTTCCACTGAAGACAAACGCTTAGTTACCATGTGAGGGAATTCTCTCTTTTTAGCATTGGAGCCGCCAACGATAAGTGGATCGCTGGGGTGATGGCAGCGACGGGCGCGCGTCATCTCGCTGGACATGCCTGATGCTCTGATACACGGGTATATCAACTGTTCCTGGTATTCTATACATTCTGAAAGAGGTAAATGTCAAGTTCACAGAATAGAAAGACAGAGAAGTTCAGTAGTTTGGGTAAAGCTGGACCGTCATTGGCTCAGTGGTTTACGCACTTGACTTGGAATCTACAGGTCTTGGGTTCGAATTCCGTTGTACCAATGCGATAAAAGAAAACATCGTGATGCAACCTGCACATAACGGCGAAGAAATTCAAAGATATGTTTGAAGTCAACCCTCAGTGCCGCGTGGTTGACTAACACCTAGTCACCCTAACTTAGGATAGGCTCCGAGCCATTCGGTGGGGACGTATAGTTAGCTGGTGATGATGAGGCGTGGCGAACCTTTATGCATCAAATAATTTTGACCGATTACATCAATTCCATGGTGCATATATTGAAAATTGAATGTTTTCTTCTTTTAAAATAAAAAAGACGTACTATCCCAAGCTTTTCGGCCAGTTTTCTGCTTTGTCAACTCTTTTGCCACAGGAGGACATCTATTTTGATTACTTTGAGTAGTTGTCCTGAAAATTAGACATACTTTTATTTAAAAATAGCTTATGTGTTCTTCCAGACTATCCTCTACGTCTAGGAGATATTTCATCTAGTTAGATCCATTCTGCAGTTTAGGCTACAAAGTAACATAGGCTATGTATCTAAACTTTCGCATTTGTAATATTAGTAAAATAGAAAATAATAAGGTTATCTGTTTTAAGTCAGCCGTATAGTTAAAACTGCTAGAATATTTATCCTCAAATATGAATAAAAACATAAGTACATTCCCTATGGATGACAAAGTATTTGTAAATGTCCATTGGCATTGGAAATTCATTTTCAACTTAATTTATACATACCGCTGTGTTGTGGTTCTAGGTTGGTACAAAGAGACGCAGCAAACAAATCTCTTACTAAGACGGTTCGAACAACCCTCCTAAAAAAGACGAAATTATTAAAAACTTGAAAATCTATACCTACATATATCTATACTAATATTGTAAAGATTATAAGAGGAAAAATGTATATTTTTGGATTTTTGTATATATTTGATCCACATAATAAAAACTACTGGGCCGGACGGAAATATAGTTAGGGGCTCATTTCGGCCCGCAGCCATACCAGATGAATTATGATTTTACTTGTAGCAGTAAACTTAATACGTTTACTGCTTAAAAAAATAAATAGACATACATACCGAAAAATAAGTAGAAGATTGACAATTTCTTAGAGTGGTGCAAACACCATTGTACCTGTCGTGGTAACATCGCTCACCTGTGAATTAAACAACTGATAAATAAAAGAAGAATTATCAAAATCGGTCCACTAGCGGCGGAGTTATACCGTAACACACATAAAAAACATACAGACGAATTGAGTACCTTCTTTTTGACCGACTTCCGAAAAGAAGGAGTTATTCAATTCGTCGGTATATTTTTTTTTTTTTATTTTTTTTTTATGTGTGTTACGGCATAACTCCGCCGCTAGTGGACCGATTTGGATAATTCTTTTTTTATCCGAAAGGTAATGCTTGCAGGTGGGTCCCATTTTTTTGTTAAATTTTTGGAGTCTAAGACTACGACGTAGTTAAATAGTTTTCTTTGTGACTGAATGTTTGACTTGAAGAAGCATTTACAGATTCACCGGGCTTGAGGTGGCCGAGCGCAGATGGCGCTTAGCCTAAACCTCGTTTATGAATAACTAACCTCGAGGGCTCCCTCAGGAGCCTTGGCACGAGCAGTTACTGTGTTATTATTACCGGATTGGGTACCTCCTTTTGGGAAGTCTGTCAAATATAGGCCTTGCCCAAAGAAATTCAATAAAGATAGAGGAGGCATAGTTGACAACACTCTAAATATTTTTTACATAATCAATCCTCAAAACCACATGTCAATATTGTTAGCTATTTAACTATTTTGATATATTAATATTGATATATTAATAATTAGTAATCTATGTCTTGGGTTCGAATCCCGCCGTACCAATGTGAATTTCGATTTTTCGAATTTTCATACGTACATAATTTACCCGACGTTCTTACGGTGAACATCGTGATGCAACCTGCACATCTCGGCGAAGAAATTCAAAGATATGTGTGAAGTCAACAAACCCGCATTAGGCCAGCGTGATTGACTATGGCCTAGTCACCCTAACTTAGGGTAGGCTCCGAGCCCCTCGGTGGGGACGTGTCACAACACACTATCATCCCCAGCTCACTATCTGGGGATGATAATGAGTGCGGGGGTAGTTTTATAAAATACTTGGCAAGGAGGGGCTCGAACGCTCAGTCGCAGTCTCGGCGCTCAGCCGCCAACAAGCTCAGTGTTTTACTAGTCGTCACAACGGAACGTTCGATATATTTGCGTTGTCGCATTGGAGTTCAGTTTGTGTGTTTTAAAATAATTTAGAATTCATTTGTGTCGAAATATCTAACAATATATAGTATGTCTAAATAATTTAGATCAGTTTGACAATTCATTTCAAATTTAGTAGGCATGGGTTGTGTAAAATCAGTTCGATAATTAAATAATTAGTTAATAATTATTAGCTAATAATTAGTTTAAATAAACCGAATATCGATAGTTCAAAATTGTTTGCTATGTGTGTTTGTTTCGTCACTACGGTACCTGTCTATTGAGTATGGCATTAGGCTATTGGCGCTTAAAGTTTTGCGATAGTTTAATCGAAAGTGTGCGTCTGTGTAGGCGGACTAGAAAGCTTTATAAAATTACGAGCTGTTGCCCGTAACTTCGTCCGCGTAGTATTAGAAAACATACGAATAACTATTCCCGGGATAAAACGTAGCCTATGTGTTCTTCCCGACTATGCTCTAAATCTGTGCCAAATTTCATGGAGATCCGTTCAGCCGTTTACGCTACAAACGCTAACAAACATCCATCCATCCATCTATCCATCCATCCATCTAAACTTTCGCATTTATAATATTTTTAAATAATATTAGTAAGAAGTAAGATTAGTAAGATTGAATTAACTCACCCTCAGGATAACGCCCTTCGACACGTACAATAAAATATATAAAATAGAGAATAATAAATCTACACAACATTATTCGATTTATAAAATATAATATTAAGAATAGCGAAATATAATAAAATATGTCGAGATATTTATAATCACTAACAACCGAGTGTCTTAGCCTTACGTGTCAATTTTAAAATAAAAGTCGAATACGTGGAAACATCAGAAACTTAATAAATGTTATGTTATCAATTAACAAATAAGATTAATATTCATATCGATTCGTTTTCAATAAATTTAATTACTAAAGTTATTAGAGTGTTCTCTTTACACCAAGTTTATTAATTCGTAGCAACGGAGCAATCGGAAAGCGACTCGAATTGTCAACGACCGAGCTCTTACCGATAGGCTAGATCCCTTGGCTTTGCTGGACGTCAGTTCCCTCTGCATTTTTTACCGCATTTACCACGGGGAGTGTTCCGAGGAATTGTTAGGAACGATTCCTGTCGCCGAGTTTCATCGGACGACACGACAGACCGTCAGGTACCATCCTCACCATCTCGATAGCTGGCATTCTGCAACCGTGCGGTTTTCGCGTAACTTTTTGCACGGCCGGGTTGTGAAACGGTCTGACCTGGAATTTCCAAACCAATACGACTTAGGGTCCTACAAGAAGCGAGCCTATCATTTCCACAAAGGCCAACGCATCTGTAGTTCCTCTGGTGTTGCGGATGTCAATGGGTGTCATTGACCACATGGGCGTTCTCGCGGCTCTTTCGCCTCCTTTTATTTTATAAAAAAGCAACAGCAAATTATGTAAATATTTTCAATTTTTTTATCCATATAGATCCAGCTTTGGCGCCTATGGGGTCCCATAGACGTGGTCAAGTCAGCTCAGGGGGGTCATGACCCCCTCCCCCTGGATCCGTCCTGGGCCCACTGCGGGTTAACCTCACACATATCATTACAGATTGAATTTCTTCGATCACTATGTTTTCTTTCACCGCTAGTACGTTGGGTAAATTATGTATGTACCTACATATGAAAATCAAAAATTAACCGGATTTTAAACTCAAGGTCTATAGATTACAAATCAAATGCTAAAACCCCTAAGCCATAACACTCTATTGTTTATTTTATGTTTACCAGTAAATATTTTTTAGGTTATTAGTAAAATTTATTGTTAGCATTAGAAACAGGATATGACGATGAAGTCAATAAAATGTAAATATTATTTAATTACTTATTGTTCTAGAATTTATTGTCTAACTAACTTTCGCCCGCGACTCCATCCGGGTGGCATTAAAAAAACAAACGAGATAAAAAATAAATAAAAGTAGGTAGTCTATTTATATCTCCAGATTATCATTTACCATACGTCACTGCCAAATTTCATCGAGATTCGTTTAGCCGGTTAGGTTACAAACTCTAACAAACATCCATCCATCTAAACTTTCGCATTTATAATATTAGTAAGAAGTAAGATATAATAATTTTATTTAACTTTTAAGGAACTTTGTTAACTAATTCCTAAAAGATCGAAGAAAATTCGAAGGTATCTTGATAAATCGCATAAAACTGCTGTCTCCTTTTTCTCAAAGAGTACGTAAGGGATAGAAAATCTATTGTTAATGTCTCCAGTCGAAAAGCCCCAATAGTAGAGAAAACAAAGAGTAAAAGGTTAGCATAGTATGGGCATTTTATGAGAATCGCATGTTACAAGGAGAATGTTAGTTATGAGTGTGGAGGTACACCGGTAGAGGTAGACCTAGAGAGGGATGGATTGCGGGAAAGATGACATGATCAAAAAGGGAGTGACAGTTGACGTATGATAGTTATGTGGAGGACCTGTTGTGCCACTACGGGAGTAGGAAAAGGAGAAAGATGACGAATGTCTCCAGTCGAAACTCACTTAACATAAATAAATTTTCTTTTTTTTTATAATAAGGCATCGTGTGCTGGCAGTTTCTGTTTAAACTTTTTTTTTCTCTTTTAACCAAAGAATAGAGGTCAGAAATAAAACAACAATTTGACGATTAATGAATAATTTTTATTTGAAAATAACTGAAAAACCAACATATGCTCTAAACATATATTCACGATAAACTTATAACAAATCTTAGAATTATACAAACTAAATTGAAAGAAATCACATTATTACAGCCTACTTTGTACCACTGACATTTAACAGTGTTGCAAGGAATAAATGCTGGTGAAAACTACTAAATCGGTAGATATTTTTGATTATATGATAGATAATTAATTTATATAGTGGAGAATTAAGAATTTATTGTTTTTGTGAGTGGATTTAAACGACCTTTTGGAGGTATTCATCGAAAAGATACAAGGCAAGAGAGAGGTCTTGTCCGTTGTTGGCCACAATGAACTTCTTGAGATCAGTGGTGTGTCCGGCGAGGTTCCTGATGGTGTCAGCTTGCTTCTCAACGAACTCCTCTTCTAAGTATTGAGCGATCTAGAGACAAAATTGTATTTTTACACCTATTACTTATTTTAACTGTCGCCCGCGGTTCTATCCGCGCAGTTATAAAAATATTAGTAGCCTATGTGTTCTTAGCCTAAACTGTTGAACGGATTTACGGATAGTTTGGCAGAACACGTAGGCTACTTTTGTCTTATTTTAATTCCACGCGGCGAAGTCGCGGCTGAAAGCCAGTTTATTATTAGTAAGAAGTAAGATTATGTACTGCGACGCGTCAATAATCAATACGGTTGACAGAAAAGGTTTGTAAAACCTAACAAAGCAAAAAATAAATGAGTGAAAGAGGAAAAAATCAAATTCTGTAACATCCTTAGTGAGTTTTCGGCAAACTTACGAACGGCTAGTAAAACATACCTCAGGATCGTGGGTATGAGGGCTGTTCCTAGTAGCTTCACGGTGAATATAGAAAGCTCTTTCAGCGAGTTCCTTCTGAGTATCCAGAGCTTTAGCGAGAGACTCCAGCTCGTGGAGTTCCACTGTGTAGTTCTTATCTGTCTTCTCTTCTTGTGTGCTGCGACGGGCAAAGTCCATTGTGTCACCTGAGAAATGTCTTATGTTGAATCGCCACTGTTATGCTATCCCTTTCAGTCTCTTTGGAAAAGACGGAGAAAGCAAAATTGTAGGTATAAGTGTGACGTCATAGGTCATATTAGACTGAGACGCTTCATATTTTTTTTATACTACAACCATAATAGTTTTGGCAGTGTTTAATTACAGTGGCGAAGTTTATTTTTATTTCATTTAAACTCATGGTAATATAAATCCTTCAGTATTGTATTATTTAAGGTATAAAATAACATCAATACAAGAAAAATATTCAAATAAATAATTATATGCTTAAAAAAAGACAACGATATCAACAGTGTAGGTATAAAAGTGTGACGTCATAGTTCATATTAGACTGAGTTACTCTATGATTTTCTTACACCATAACAGTTAAAGGTTTTGTCAATTTTAATTAAAGGGACCACGTATTATTTCGGTTTTGCAAATTCATGGTAAGATATATTTTTTAACCTTAAATATTAAATATTAGTTTAACTCTTACCTCTCTTGGTAATATGCTTGATAATTTCGATGCTCTTCTCCCAAGCTTCATCAGACAACTTCCTGAATAGTTTACTGAAGCCGGCACGGTTCGTCTGATAGTTATTATAATATGACGCTGATAGAAGATATTCATAAGATCTTTCTAGATGGAGATTAGCGTACGCCTGCATCTCAGTTGCGACGTTGCCGTGCCGGCCGTAGTTGCCGAACACCGCGTTACACCTCGGTAGAGCTGGTAGGAATTGGTAGGAAATTTAAAAGTCAGATTAATGAAGTTTATAATTTCTAAATACGACGTGTTTATTAATAAAAAATAATCAAATTGTAAGAACTCAATATATTGGATAGTAGAAATTAATAGGTCGTACATGGCAATACGAATAGCACTAAAGTGTCGGTTTTAATATTGCCATTTTTTTACTTAGTTATTTTAGTTGACAAATATAAAAACAAGATGTCTCAACTGTTTATTTTTTTTTATTTTAAAAAAATTTAAATTATAACAATCTTGAACTCTGAACTATTACTGTTCGCTGAATTATTTTGTTATACAAAAGTTAATAAAATAAAATAAAAGAGTAACCAATATATTTAACTTACCAAGGCTGTTAGAAGCCTGTCCACAATCCATGGAGACATCTTGATAGCAGGTGTCGGCTGCGAACGCGCCGGACGCGAGCATGCACACGAACAAGAATGCGAACATCTTCATTGTTCTAAAACAATTCAAAATTCACATAAATCAACCTAACCTGTAAAAGTTGCTGATAAACGATCTTTAAAGACTGGTTAACACTTGGCTAGTACAGTAGGACAGTTGTAATGGCCACCCATAGACTCAATGGCACCCTTTAGTGTTCACACTATGCCAGCTGATTGCCAGTCAAGTTATTGAGTATTGGCCAACTGTAAACCGAGCTAAACATGTACATATTTTATAATTAGCTGGATTGTAAACTTTCAAGTGACATGCTATGTAAAGAAAGGTGTGTTTACATGTTCACGTTACAACAGAAGTTACTGCCATTGTCTAATATCATGAATAAACTATTAAAGTAAAAAAAATATATTTATTTGATGAAATTCCTAAATAAAAATCAATTTACAGTCAGTTTTTTCATTGGCTACTACAAAAGGAACTTATATTGAAAACAATTTAAGAATAATAACTGAGATGTGACATTGAGATCATGTATATTTAATACAAAGTACCAACAATGTCAGATTTTATCTCTTTATCATATTACAATAGCCATGTGGTATTTATCTTTTTATTTGTTAAAAAAAAACTGATATATTTTCCAATTGGTACAATGATGACACCTTTTTTACTGGATGTAGGAAAGAAAACAATAATATAGATTATATAACCAGTTATCTTTTTAATTGATTTACAAAAGGATTACTGGCAATCAAAACAATTAAAAAATGATAAAAAAGTAATCCACGATAAGAAAAAACATAGAGCACTGCTAAGACAGAGTAATCAGTTTAATTTTTTTCGCGATTTTTTGT
Organism: Papilio polytes; assembly: GCF_000836215.1. Lineage (NCBI taxonomy): Eukaryota > Metazoa > Arthropoda > Insecta > Lepidoptera > Papilionidae > Papilio > Papilio polytes. Next base: position 146,364 of record NW_013525511.1, read on the forward strand.
TAATTTACAAAGACATGTCAGTTTCAAATCTAGAACAATCAATCTTGGCATAATACCCACATCCAAAAATACCCGCAATTAACAAAGTCGCAATAATCAATGCGCAATTAAGTTTTTATGCAATTTGACAAAGCGAAAGCATTGATTTAAAAGAAAAAACCTAACTCACCAGAATTAATTTTCAAATGCAGAGTAAGACGGAAAAAATAGATCCGTCGAAAGTGCAGCCTTTACACACACTGGCGCAGAAGGCGACTTTCAACACAAAGAGTTCGATAAAACTGATAAATACCCCGAGACGGGACAAAATCAAATGTATTATTTATCACTTATTTTTCCGCGTAGTCGATGAGTGACAGTGTGCGCGATTACAAAGGTAAAGTATTATTGTCGTGTCGTCATCTGATGTTGGCGAATTGAAGTTAGTGTAGCCAGTATTCAATTACCATTTCCCAATTTGATCAAGAAATGATCAGAAACGCGCTATTTGAGTAAATAATTTGATTTGTACTTACTTATTCTCGAACAACTAAGTCGTATGTGTTATAATTTCAGTAAACACTTTATGTTAATACTTGAAACAAGAGTGAAGTGCTTCCTTTAAAGTGCGGTAAATCTTTATGACGGTATCTCTGAATCCCTGCCCCGCGCCGATTCCCTCTACCATCTACCTAATAATGACGTATACCTCTCCTTGTCATCAAAAATTCAAGGTTTTGTGTTCCAAATAATTACGACATATTTCATCAAATCCGCAGATATTAAGTATTTTTTACGACTAAAAAGTTCAGCACATTTAGTAAAACCTTATATCAGCAAATAAATTCTTACGTGAAGGTGGATATTTTGCAAATAAGCAATTTGAGAACAAAAATATTCCACGCATTCGGAACACAAAACCTTGGCCGGGCTTTGCTTCATCATCTGTCTCATTCTCACACCGTATGTCATTTACTCCGAAGCGCCTGTCAACACGACATGCTTTTGTTATCGCTGCGTAGTGAACATTTTTCTCGTATAATCTAAACCTTTTGGAGGAATAGCCCTTGTTTTTCATTTATTAGTGTTAAGAGAAGTCGCCTTCTGCACCAGTGAGTGTAAAGGCTAGACTTTCACAAGGTTTCGTACGTTGCGGTTCTCGCTGAAAATCTTTTTTTTTTCCTCGTCAAAGTATCTGTGATTTTTGTAGATTAAAATGAAGGCTGTTATTTTCGTCGTCGCTGCCCTACTGGCTGTTTGCATCCCCATTTCTGCGAAACAATGTAAGTATTCTATTTTTAAAATTAACTATTTCTTTTTTGTTTAATGCGTATGAAACGGTATTGAGGATTTAATCGGACGACTTTGATTTGCAAACTTAATTTTATTGTCTTTGTCATAAAGTCGACTTTGCCTTGTTTTCATTGATTCCGTTTTACCCTCAATTGTTTTGGTTGTGATATGTCGGAAGAAACCCTTTATTTCGTTACGTAATAACCAATGACAAAGCGAATTTATGAACTAAAGTTTTGAATCTTTAATGTTGTAATTTAAATATTTATTGCAATATCCGTATGTTTTATAATACTCTGTGCAAATCATTTTTTTCTGTAACCATCAATTTTTTTTTTAAATCGAGATATAACTCATAGATTATAGGACTTATCTTTTTTATTGGTACTACCTTTTTTTTAAGACAAGGGCAAAAATATCCCCTACAGATACAAGAGGAATACAAACAATTGAATAATGGTAATGAGTTTAGAAAACTCTAAGGCTTTATTAATCAAATAATAATTTATGTTAATGTAATTTGGTGCGTCAAACATCTGTTTAATTTGTATACAGATAAAAGATATCCAATAACAGCAAAACAAGGAAGTATTCAAATTGTAAATAGATATGTAATCTGTATATATAAGTATATTTGTAATTTGGTTGATTTTTATATAGATTTGTTACATTTTCTTAATTACCACCAAATTAACTACAGTAGAACCTTGATAACTCAAACCTTGGTAACTTAAAATAATATGTTCCCTTCCTATCAAAGCCCAAGACCTCTATAACATAGACTCTTGATAACTTAAAACCTATATAACTTAAAACCTATATAACTTAAAATATTCTGTGTTTCCCTTGGACTTTAACTTATTGAGGTTCTATTGTATTTTATAAATATACATCGAGATAGTAATATTGTTACCTATTTTCCAATGTTTATGTAAGTGATGTAAGTAATGATAAGTTTTAAAATATGTTACTCCAATGTGGGTAGTAGTTAAAAGTTTAACATATCTTACTAATGCTAGAAATGGGAAAGTTTAGATGGATGTTTGTTAGAAGGTATCTATCTCCAGATGGGTTCAATGAATTGTAATAAAAGTCATATGTTGAATATAGTCTGGAAGAACACATAGGCTGTTTTATAGGTTACTTTTTTTTTAATCCTGTGTGGATGGAGTTGCTGGCAGTTGTCAGTTATATTGGGTAAAATATAAATACAATTTGAACACATTAACAATATTATTTACTAGCTGTTTCCGTGTGAATTCATCCGCATGAAATTATAAAAACTTTATTTTGTTATATTTGGCAAATTATCAATAGCAAATGTCAAAATGACATGACAAACCTTAGCAATCTTTCTTTCTTGATGTTGGCAGCAACTTATGGTCTCTTTCCCACCTTAGGGTTTTTATCCAAAAAATACCCCTTAAGTTTAATGGCGTGAAAATATTTAGCTTAAAGCATGACGTAAGTGTAGGGCTTTTTATTAAAAAAGGAATTATTCAAAAATATGGTGTAATTGCTGACATCTTAAGCAACAAAGAAGTGTGTGTTTACGCTTTATTATAATAGTATAGATAATAGTATGGGAGATAAAAGCATCTTGTCTACATAAAATACAAAAATGTAAACATTTATATCTTGGGTAATTTACCCAAGATATAAATGTTTATGGAAAATTGAATTGCAATAATGTAGGTAAAGTCCCTCGACTGAATGTTAAGTAGTCTTGCTCTTGGGGAAGTACTATGAATGTAATAAATAAAAACTATCAAAACCAGTTGTTCCTTTCCTTTAAAATATTATTATATTACATTACAACAGTGGTAGTGCCCGCTTTAACATCTTAGCACTGCAGGGCCAGCACGCCCGGTGTAATACCACGACCACACAGAAGACAGGCGTGAAATGGAATCAATTCCGTGTTTCGTCTGATGAGTGTGGTGCCGGAGGCCTAATTTAAGTTCCTTTCCCTTTACCACCCTTTTCTTATAAGGAGAGGATGGGAAGGGGAAGTGGATTTGACAGTGGAGGAGATGCATAGGAAGGGGAAATATCCTCTTTATATGCGTCTCCTCCTCCGTCGTATAAGGGTAGGCAACGCATCTGCAATTGCGGATGTCTATGGGCAGCGGTCGCTTCGCCATTTTGGCGGATTCAGGTGGCCGCTTGCTCGTTTGCCACCTTATGTTATAAAAAAAAAAAAACATTGTTTGATATGTATACAATACTAGCTGTTCCCGTGCGGCTTCATCCGCATAAATATATGAAAAGTTTATGTTATTGTTTACATTTGTCAAATTATCAATTGCAAATGTCAAAATGACATGACATGATGACTAACAATGGCACAATCTTACTACCTTGATGTTGGCAGCTTGTAGCTTATGGTCCCTTTCCCACATTTAGGTTTTAATCCAATTTGTTTACCACCTAAGTTAATAAGCGAAAAAATATATAGTCTAAAGCGTGACGTAAGTGCTTTTTATTAAAAAAAGAATTATTCAAAAATATGCTGTAATTGCTGACATCTTAGGCAACAAAGTAGTGTGTGTTTACGCTTATATCATTATAGTATAGATTTTTCTATGATGTAGATGCCGCAAGGAAACAGCTAGTTACGAAATAAGGTACTAATTTTAACCTTAAAATGTCTAAATCATATCATTTTGATATTCAACAACATAGAAACAGTTAAAGAAAGAAGATAAAAAATACGTGTCATTTTATCGTCCACTTGAGACTTCAGGTTACAGATAAAAAAGATGTATATTGAGTAATATTTTTCTCTGGTAGACAAGACAAAGGATTGAAATCTATACAGCCATAAAGTACTTGTTTGGAACATGTAAAATATTGTAAATTATTATTGAGATTTTGTCAATAAAATAGGAAAATAGTAATATTAATCATCTCGCTTGCAAAACAAAGGAGGTAGGAATTATAGATTTGAGTAGCAACAATCTAGGTATATCTATCTCGCTTTTCGCACATATTTCTCTTTCTGACACGAACTAAAAGTGTCGATTTTAACAAGTATATGTAATTAGAACAATAGATTAAAAATTGAACAATGAATCGGCGCGATATTGCGTCGTTGTTGGCGGCCATTTTGTTTTGCACATTGACCCTTGGCAGTGCAAGTAAACATCATACATTTTAATCAATGCTATGTCGACGTTTTGGCATCAGTAAATAATTACATTTTAACGATTACTAAAATACAGTTTGTATTCGTAGAAATCTAAAAAACAAGCATTAAAATAAGACAGATTAAAAATATTCAGATTCCTTCGTCAATTTTTTTCTAAATTTCGACTGCCAGTTTCTTTTTAATTCCGAGAGTTTGAAACGAAAGAACTCTTTTACGTTTTAACATTCCATAGACAGGTTTTTGAAGATTGGAGAGTTTTTTTAAGGTTATTTTGTAGTGGTATAATTATTTTATGCCAGGAGTAATAAGAAATATACATTTACTGCCACACTCAGAATTGTAAGATCACTAAGTACTACCCTTAATGTTAAATCTAATAAAAAACTGTTTATACCATTAAACGAATATGTTGAGTTTAACGCAGGTTTTAAAGCCTTAAACCGTACAAACGAAAAAAATTTCAAATAGACTCTAAATAGGTTTTATATATCCTTTTTTATTTTTTTTTTATTTCGACAGGCAATGTGAACCCTGTGAACATTCCAAAGGGATGGATAACAATGCAGCAGAGCTGTCGAGGCAGCATGCGTCGTCAGATACAGACTGAAGTTGGCGCGTCGCTGCAATATCTGGCTATGGGTGCTCACTTCTCTAGGGATGGGGTGAGTAACGTTATTTTGACAGTGGTAGAGCCCGCTTTAACATCTTCGCACGGGCCGGCTCGCCCCCACTTATACTACGACCACACAGAAAACAGGCGTGAAGTGGAAGCACTTTCGCGTACAGTCTGATGAGTGTGGTGCCGGACTAATTTTAGTCCCTTACCCTTTCCACCTATTTCTTAACAGGAAAGGATGGGAAGGTAAAGTGGATTTGACGGTGGAGGAGACTCAGTCGTCGTACGTCGTGTATATTATGCATTTAAAAATCGAAAATCACATTGGTACGAAATTCGAACACAAGATCTGTAGATTACAAGTCAAATGTTTAAACTCCTGAGGCACTGACGCTCTGGCTGATTGGTGATAACATTTTTTAAAATCAATAGTTTCGTTATAAATGGAAGTAATCAAATCTTTCCCCTTTATTGCTTACGACTTTGTCCACTTCCAATAAATTGTAAAAAACATAGCATATGTTACGAAGTGATAACGTAGCTATTTATTGGTGAAAGAAATTTTTAAATTAGCGTAGTAGTTTTTGATTACTACAATAGCAAAATACAAATCTTTTTATTTATAACTAGCTGTTCCCGTGCGCCTTTATCAGTATTAAATTATGAAAATTTTATTTTATAGTTTACATTTGTCGAATTATCAATTGCAATTGTCAAAATGACATGACATGATGTCAAACCATGGCAACCTTCCTTCCTTGATGTTGGCAGTAACTTATGGTCTCTTTCCCACATTAGGGTTTTATCCAAAATATTAGCCCCCTAAGTTAATGGCGTTAAAATATATACCCTATAGCATGACGCAAGTGTAGGGCTCTTTATTAAAAAAAAAAATTCAAAAATATGGTGTAATTGCTGACATCTTAGGCAACAAAGAAGTGTGTGTTTACGCTTTATTATAATAGTATAGGTATGACGTTATTGTTTTTACAGGTAAATAGGCCAGGTTTTGCAAAGCTGTTCTTTGACGCTGCATCCGAGGAGAGGGAGCATGCGATGAAATTGATTGATTATTTGCTAATGAGGGGTGAACTGGATACTGACGTCACCTCGCTTATACAAATCAGGGTGAGTATTTTTAAATACATTTACTATTGGACTAAGATTTCTGACAATGTTTTATTTCAATACTGTTAAGAACAAAATTAGTACCGTGCAGAATTGGAGCAACTCTAGATAATCGGCATAAGTCACGTCCCTAGCTGACAGCTGTCAATGTCACTAGAAGGATGGATTTTGGCGCGCAACCTGAGTCCTGACGAGAAGTGTTGCTCTGAGTTTAAAGCGACAGTATTAATTAAATCAGTTGTCTAATAATAAGAGCGGGCGCACTTTTGAATTAACTATCGCACATCGATTGTTTCGCAATTCAACTGTTTAGTTGCACAACTAAATATCGAGTTGTGTGCGTCCCATATGACCTAATAGTGATAGCGAGACAAAACAGTTGTGCGATTTTTGTTTTATGAATATTTGTAACAGTGGTAGTGCCCGCTTTAACATCTTAGCACTGCAGGGCTCGCCCCCAGTAATACCACGACCACACAAGACAGCCGTCAAATGGAAGCAATTCCGTGTACAGTCTGATGAGTGTGGTGCCGGAAGCCTAATTTAAATCCCTTTCTCTTTACCACTCTTTTCTTATAAGGAGAGGATGGGAAGGGGAAGTGGATTTGAAGGAGGAGGAGATGCATAGGAAGCTGAAATATCCTCTTTATGTGCTTCTCCTCCTCTGTCGAATAACGGTATGCAACGCATCTGCAATTGCGGATGTCTATGGGCAGCGGTCGCTTCGCCATTTTGGCGGATTCAGGTGGCCGCTTGCTCGTTTGCCACCTTATGTTATAAAAAAAAATGTATTTCCCTTAGGCTCCTGAACGTAAATCCTGGGAGAGTGGTGTGGATGCTCTGGAGCACGCTCTGAAGATGGAGACGGAGGTCACCAAGAGCATTCGTTCCGTCATCATCGCCTGCGAATCTGATCCCAAGTTCAACGACTATCATGTAAGTGACGACCATAGACAATATTGGTTTTTAAACCATAGATTTTTTTATAGTAAGTAGGTAAACAAAACCGTATGGTTGAAGTTTATCTTGTCAATGTGAGTTCGAATCCCGCGATGTGGTTATTGTCTTGAATTTAAAATTTTAAGAAGTAAAGTTAATTAATAAAAAGATATATTAGCTGTCTCCCAACTCTGTCCGTGTCTATTTAACAAAAAAAGCACTATATCTTCTTCCAGACTATTCTGTAATTGACAAATTTAATCGATGTCCGCTTTTCTGGAGATATTTAGTAATAAATATCCATCCATATACACTTTCGCATTTACAATATTAGTAACATAAGATTAATGGCCGGTTTCCCAAATACTTAACTATTCGATAACATCATGAAATGTGTTTCCTAATTACAAAATTTGGTTGAACCTTCGTCAACTAAATACTAATGAATCTCTAGGTTATGATAAAATTAACGGAAATTTCAGAAACCCAGCATAAGCTTTAATATTAAAATACGCACGAATGGGCCGGCTCGCCCGGTGTAATACCACGACCACACAGAAGACAGCCGTGAAGTGGAAGCAATTCCGGGTACAGTCTGATGAGTGGGTTGCCGGAGTCTTAATTTTAGTCCCTTTCCTTTTCCACCCTTTTCTTAAGAGGAAAGGATGAGAAGCAAAAGTGTATCTGTCGGTTGAGGAGACGCATAGAAAGGGGAAATGTCCTCTTTATGTGCGTCTCCTCCGTCAATGAAGGGTAGGCAACGCTGTAATTACGGATGTTTATGAGCAGCGGTCGCTTTCCATTTCGGTGGATTCAGGGGGCCGGTTGCGAGTTTGCCATCTTATATTATAATAAAAAAACATTATTTTCTCACACAGCTTGTGGATTATCTGACTGGTGAATTCTTGGAGGAACAATACAAGGGCCAGAGAGACCTCGCGGGCAAAGCGTCCACCCTCAAGAAGATGCTGGACCGTCACTCCTCACTCGGAGAGTTCCTTTTCGATAAGAAACTCCTTGGAATGGACATTTAAAAACATACAAATTAAATTCATTAAAATTGTCTGATTTTTATTCTAGCAACACCAATTTGTTATTAAAACTCAATATCTCTAGTACCTTTGTCTTAATATTAAAAAAAAACATAGATTTCCAAATTCAATTAATAGATTTTAAACGCATTTAGACATTGTACAAAAAAAAAAACAATTAGATAATAAGTAGTATTTTCTCCACTATTATGTGATAAAATAATAATTATAAAAGGTAGCCATTTTTTTCAACTTGTCAATTTTGGCGCGTCTTTTTGTCAAAGACGCTTGATATTTATTGTTATAAATTACCCAAACTTTTGTAGTCGGATTGAGTTTTTGTTTATTTTTTTCTTATAATAAATTTTAATCATCTAAAATGTGGTTTTATTTTCAACATAATAAAAAAAACTAACCTATTTTACTTGTGCCAATATCTTCGTAAACAGAGATTTTATTGAAAATTTGTCGATTTGTACGTTAGCCCTATTTGAGTCTATACTAACATTATAAAGAGAAAAGATTTATGTTTGTTTATGTATTGAAATAACTCAAAAACTATTGGACCGATTTTAAAAATTCTTGCTCCAAAAAGCAATGCTAAGGCTGAGTAATACAGAATTTTTTTTCAATTCTACGGGAACGAACTCGCGAGATTCAGCTAGTTTTTATAAAAAAAGCAAGCAAACGAGCAGCGGATCGCTGATATTCGACGCCCATGATCGTCTGCAACGCCAAGGAAACTGTAGATGCTGGCGGCCTTTAACGGAGGAGAACGCTCTTTTCTTAAAAAAAGAACAAGTATTTAAGATATAACCATTTATTGTATCCAAATTATGTTACAGAAAACCTTAATCTTCAAATAAATCTTTAATGGCTTTTCTGTCAAATTTTACACCAGCAACTTTGGGTAGGTGATCAACAAATCTTATACCTCCTTCCAAACTGATGGATGTTAACTGGAAAAAAAGGAAAACAGTATATTTATTCAAATAGAATTGTATAATGCTTATAATATAATATATAAAATACTAGATGTTCCCATGCGACTTCATCCGCATAAAATTATATAAATTATATCTTATTTTTCACATTTGTCAAATTATTAATTGCAAATGTCAAAATGACATGACATGATGTCAAACCATGGCAACCTTGCTTAATGTTGGCAACAACTTATGGTCTCTTTCCCACATTAGGGTTTTTATCCAAAATATTTACCTCCTAAGTTTAATGGCGTGAAAATATATAGCCTAAAGCGTGATGTAAGTGTTGGGCTTTTAATTAAAAAAAATATTCAAAAATATGGCGCAATTTCCAACATCTTAGGCAACAAAGAGGTGTGTGTATAATAGTATAGAAGTATATATAATGAAGCGTAAACACACACTACTTTGTGGCGTATGTCAGTAATCACAACATAATTTTGAATTCTTTAATAAAAAGCCCTACACTTACGATACGCTTTAGGCTATATATTGTTACGCCATTAAACTTAGGGGGTAAATATTTTGGATAAAAACCCTAATGTGGGAAAGGGATCATAAACTACAAACTGCCAACATTAAAGAAACAAGGTTATTATAGTAACGGTAACTTTGACAAATGTAAACAACAAAACAATGTTTTTATAATTTCACGCGAATGAACCCGGGAACAGCTAGTACTATTATAAACAGTGCGGTCGTTAGGGAGCTGGACAGAAAGAGGCGCAATTTTTAAGACTCAGGGCCTGTCCCACCAAATAGTAACTTATCTGACAGTGACGTCATTTTTAAGCTATCTAGCCCCTATCAGCCGGTGGTGGGACAGGCCCTTGACCTTCACCTAAAGCTTGTAAAAAGGGGGGACGCCAATATCGCCTAGAGCATTAGTAGCGCCAAAACTCTACATGGAAAACATACTTGTTCAGCCACAAACGTCATAAGATCTTCTTCAGTGACGTCATCCGCTACCACAGCCGCGGCGGGAACTTCCCCGTGTGTATGGTCGATTGCTACTACACAAGCTTCTTTAACTCCTGGATACTGCAGGAGTACTGCTTCTATCTCACTTGGAGACACCTGGATGGTATATAATGACAGGTGTAGAATAAGGGCCTGTCCCACCAAATTATATATTGTCTAACAATCCAACGTGTTAAATATGTGATTGAAATATCGGATTTTGTTCCCTTATCTGACAGTGACGTTATTTTTAAGCTATCTGAGGCTCTATCAGCTGGTGGTGGGGCTCTTAGTATTAAGAGTAAATACTTTTGACATTGTTTAGTCTGTGTTATTACCGTGGCTCCTTTGTATTTGATGATGTCTTTTATTCTATGCGTAACGTAGATGTAACGATCTTCATCGTAGTAGCCGATATCGCCGGATTTAAAGAAACCTTCTTCGTCTAAATAATCAAGAGACATGTCCCCTAAATAACCTGTTTAAAATATTATACCGTTAATTCTAATAATTGAAATGTTCGTATAAAAATTGTTCATTCAGTCAAAGACAATAAAATGGTTTTTATTTTACCCGACTGAAGGCATAGTCAAAACGATTGTATCGATTTTGACGAGTGAAGTGAAATGACGAACTACATAGAAATTCTAAAAAAAATATAGTGATAAACCGGATTCAAATATCACTCGCAACTTTTTTTTTAAATCCCTTTTGAGTTTATCTGTTTAAAAAATAAAAATCTATCCATTTCGTAGTATTCGGATAAATTAAAATTTTAACGGTCTTATTTGAAAACTAAAGTTACTAATGTACAATATTCACCTGGCATCAGAGATGGTGTTTTGAAGCATATTTCACCTCGCTCGTTTGGTCCTAGAGCTTCTCTGGTATTAAGATCTACTATCTGGAAAGATTAAAACATTTTCGACATTCTCCACGTCCTGCTCATAATCTTTGAAAAGACTGAGATAAGAATATAATGTTGTACAGATATTAAGCAGTGACCGATGGAATTTTCGGTTTTAGTTTCGGAACAGTTCCGCGTTAGTTTCGGTTTCGGCAAAACTGAAGTATTATTATAGTCTTGTCACGGGTCTATTATAATCGAAAATCCATTTTTTTTACATTGTTTACGAAAAACATAATAAAATAATAGTGGAACATAAATAATCTTTTGATCGTAATATTAATTGTGTTTACGGAAGTTCGGTTCAGGTTCTGGTTTCGGTTTTGGCTGATAAACCAGTTTCGGTCGGACAATAGTCATAAGTAGAACATATAACTACGAAACCTTACCTTGAAAACAACACCCGGGTTTACACAACCAACACTCCCCGGTTTTGAACCATCTGGAGATCTTAAATCATCGCACAAACAACCAGCTTCTGTCATACCGTACATTTGAGAGACTTGTTTGAGGTTAGGAAACCTATGAAAAAAAAAATTGTATTAGAGACCCGGCTTTGTACGAGTCCAATCTCTCTCTCTCTCTTCTGTTCCTGTGTTCCCAAAGTTGGGCAGAGGGCGTCCACAGTACGCCGCCAGCTCGCTCTATGCTGGGCTCAGCGTTTGGTCTCGGACCATAACAGCCCGATTGCCTTCAAGTCGGCCGCCACTGAACTCCGTCAGGTTTTGTTTGTTTGTTTTACGAGTCCAATGCTGATACGAAAATATTTCTATTCACATCACATTAGAAACCTTAAAACTTACTTCAATTTTGCAGTTTTTACTAAATCAGCGTCGATTGGAGTGCTCGTTGACATCATACAAAGTAATGAAGATACGTCATAATTTTGTAGGTTAGAATTGACGAGATCTCTTATTGTGGTAGGCACTACTTGTATAATGCTAACCTGAAATAGCGTAATTATTTACGTTAATTACAGAAAAGATGGCATTCAAAGTCATCCTGCTATATTGTTAAGATAAAAATCGATATCGATAATACATAGCGGCACAAAACTAGATCGTAGAAGGTTGACATACACGTCTCTATGACAGCTATAGGGTAAAAGCGCGCCATTCCTTTAGAGCGCTATACCTTTGACTAAACTATCGCACAACTTTTGAGTCTCGCTTTGATTCCTATGAGCTTGTATGGAGGTACACTACTCGATTGTTAGTTGTGCAACTAAACAGTTGAAGGCTGCGAAACAATCGACAATCGCACAACATTTCTGCGATAGTTTAGACAAAGGTGGCATTGTTAAAATAATATTTTTGTCTAAAAATTCTGACCTTGTAATCCTGGATTGCTTGTAAATAATCAATGATTTGGTCCCTCGTGAATACCACAGTAGCACCGACGAGTAACGTCCCGATTGTATGATTCAGACCGTAAGTATAATACCATTCTCGAGTACTCAGCATTTTGGTATTTGTAAATTGACTGTGGAACAGCACTAGTTATTAAAAAACGCATCTGATTGTACCCTTATTATCTATGGTACGCGTAGCAATGAAAAATTTAAAAACAATTAAAATATGAATAAAAATCAAATGCAACTTTATAGTTTACAATAAATTGTAGTTGATGAATGCTGTTTTCCTATTATTTAAGGCATTTTTGGTATAACTACCATCCACTTGCTCTTATCCCTTATAGAGGGTAGGCACAGTATGTGCTGCTCTTCCATACATCTATCCATACTTTCTTCGGTCTTCCTCTTCCTTTGTAGCCATCCACATTCATTCTTAACACTTTCTGGTTTATGTCCCCATCTCGTCGCATAACATGTCCATACCACGCTAACCATTTGCTTCTCAATTTCTCCACCACTGGCGCTACTTTCAAACTTCCTCTAATGTACACATTCTTAACTTTATCCATTCTTGTCACACCACACATCCATCTTAACATACGCATCTCAGCCACATCCTTTCATCCGCAACTTTGGTGGCCCAACATTCAGATCCATACAATACGACATGTCTTATGATGGACTTGTAGATCTGTCCCTTAATTTTTGGTGTAGTAGTTGGAGAAGGTTATTCTAAAAATACTTTTTCTTTATGGGCAATACAGGGTTATGAGAAATTTCTACTTAATAGAGCCCCCTCGGTGGTGAAGTATGTCTTGGAGGTTCCCGGGATCTCCAATAGATCTCATTAACACCATCTTGTGTGTAACTCAAGGCACCGTAAAGAATCATTAGTTCCAAAGGAACGTGTACAAAAACATTCTTATCTCTGTTATTAACAGATATAACAGATGACTATGTTTTTGTACTGTTTTTGCAATGAAAATCATATTAACCATACTAATATTATAAATGCGAAAGATTAGATGGATGGATGGATGTTTAAGAGTTTGTAGCCTAAACTGCTGAACGGATTACGATGAAATTTGGTATCGATCTACAAGATAACATAAGCTATATTTTTGATTTTTTTAATTCGACGCGGACGGAGTCGCGGGGGAAACCTAGTACTATATAACGGTACTAATCACCTGTTACGAAGTCCATGTTGATGGCACAGAAGGTAATTAAGATGTGTAAGAGGTACAGCCTTCGGTTGTCCTGTAGTTCCGGATGAATATAACACTAATGCGACATCACGCCAACCGTTAACTGGTGTAGGAGAGAAATCTAAAAAAAAAAGCACTACTAAAGATGTGACGTTTGCTGACCTTAGATCGTTATTTGAAATAGATTATCTCTTTTTGGTTCTTAATAAAATCGTATCTGTTTTCTCTTTCATGTAACATTATGCGTCCTTGAAAATTGACATATCACGTTCAATAAAGTTTAGAAATACCTTCAATAGGAGCATGCTCCGATAAAAAGTTCTTGAAGAGTATAACTCCATCCGCAGATATGTCTCCATAGACAATAATTTTCTCCAGTGTTGCCACAGACTTTAAAGTTTCCTTGTGTATTTTATAAGTAGCAGTCGAACAAAACATTATTCTAGGTCTTGTCATATTTATACGATAGAGTATTGTAGCTGGAAGAATTATTTTATAGTGCAGCGTATTTTTTTTATTAGAAAATGTAAAGATTTATTTCTCTTACCGTTCCTACAACTAATATCGGCTGTCGTGAACGTTGCACCAACGCACAAAACTCCTATCATTGTAGGTATAAACTCCATTCGTTTTTCAGAACAAATGCATATCACATCTCCTTTTCTCACTCCTATGCGAGAGAGAGACAGCGCTATGTCAACCGACAACTGCGCCAACTCACCGTAAGACATTTTAGCGCCAGTAAATGCATCTAACTACAGTAAAAAATAAAAATCTAAATATAAATTGAATACTAACAATATTACGTGACACTCAGACGATGGACGCGAATCGAATGACACCTCATTTATCGAAATTGGTCCAGTAGTTAAGGCTTTAGGCCGTCATAATAGAATTTACATACAAACATAATTCCACTAACTGCTCCACTGAGCCCATACAGTCCATGCTAGGCCTACTGTGCAACTGTACTGATCAAATGAAAACCAGACAAACTGTAATCGAGAAAAACTTACCAAGGCAATCGCATCTCTATACAATTTACACTTCTCCAACATTAAGGTACCGAAATGAAGATGAGAGGGCACCAACACTGAATCCGAACCGTACACATATTTTTTATTTCGTAGCATTATAATTCCGAGAATTTTATATATTTGTAACAAGAACTGCCAACTTTTATAATCTATTACCTAATAATTCCACAGACAAAATGAACTGTCAAACGTAAAAATGGCGCTGTTTTATGCGTACTTAAATATTAACTGAACCGTCTTGTATGTATTTTAATATCGTAAAATAAATCAACAAAACAATAACTCTTTCACTTAACAGCTGTTTACATATTATTAATAGGCTGTTCTAGAAAATATGCTTTGTTATACAGGTGTTAAAACTACAAAAAAACGTAAATTCTAATGTCTATTTTGAATGGAAAAAATACATAACCTATAAATACCTAATCAAGCTCAAAAATGAGGCAAAAAAACTCCAGAAGGCTTATGTTGGGGCTGTTCAGTGTCATTTACAACACAAAACATTTGTTAAACGGACTATAAGAGCGGGCGCACACCTTTGTTTAAATAAATCGCACAACAGTTATGCGATTGTCGATTGTTTCACACCCAATTGACTTTTTAGTTGTACAAGTAAACGCTAGGTGCGATAGTTTAGTCAAAGTAGTGTCTAGTCCTTAGACGTCACACTGGTACGACACACTCTATACATTATATATCTACTAGCTGTTCCAATGCGACTTCATCCGCATGAAATTATGAAATTTTTGTTTTATTGTTTACATCTATCAAATTAGCAATTATAAATGTCAAAATGACATGACACGATGACAACTTTGCTTCCTTGATGTTGGCAGCAACTTATGGTCTCTTTCCTACATTAGGGTTTTTATCCAAAATATTTACCCCATTAGTTCAATGGCGTTAAAATATATAGCTTAAAGCGTGACATAAGTGTAGGGCTTTTTACTAAAGAAAGAATTATTCAAAAATATCCTGTTAATGCTGACATCTTAGGCAACAAAGTAGTGTGTGTTTACGCTTTATTATAATATAATAGTATAGATAATTGAAGGCATGAATTTCACCTCACGCTGTATAATTCTCTTATTTATATTTAAACAGTTGTTTTGAAATATTGTTATTTGTAATTGGTTTAGTAAATAAACGATGTCATTGCCCTTGGTTTAAAAAAGCAAATTAAATCCTATTTCCACTGTGCATAGCTTTGAAAAACATTTTTTAAATCGTACTAAAAGCCCTTAAAGGTATTTTTATTGTTTAAGATATAAAAATAATATTTGAATAACATAACTTTTATTTAATATTTAAAATACAATATATTTAAATAAAAATAATTTTATAATATTTGCATTATTATTAACAATACAATACTATTTGTACAATTTTTTTCATTAGTGTAACATTCCAATACTGAAACACGTGTACAAATGACATCCCTTTCTTTATCTATGACGAAAAGAGGATCAACGAAATGCAGACAAGGAATAAATTTCCCTACCCACACCCACATGAAAAGACTGTCACCTTAATTATCTGACAAGTTACCTGACAATGGACAAAAATTCAACTACATTTTGATAGTTCTTTTTCTTATACGAAAGGGAGAGTAGAGAGAGAGTAGCCCCCGTAGTAGAGAAGGTAAGGAGTAAAAGGTTAGCATGGTATGGGCATGTTATGAGGAGGGATGAATCGCATGTTACAAGGAGAACGTTAGTTATGAGTGTGGAGGTACATCGGTAGAGGTAGACCTAGAAAGAGATGGATGGATTGAAAAGGTGACATGATCAAAAAGGGAGTGATGGCTGAGATGACGTATGATGACGAGTTATGTGGAGGACAAAAAGCCGACCCTACGGGAGTAGAATAAGGAGATGATGATGATGATGATGAAGGGAACGTAGATTTTACGGCGCATAGGAAGGGATATCCTCTTTATGTGTGTATCCTTTGTCGATTGTAGGCAACGTATCCGTTATTACGAATTATTATGGTCAGTTTCTTCGCCATTTTGGCGGATTCAGGTGACCGATTGCTCGTTTGTCACCTTATTATTTAAAAAGGCACACTAGCGCCCTCCTATTATGACACTTTCTAACCTCAAAATTTTTAAGGATAGCGCGGTATGAGCATATGCGGCGAGAGGATAATGTAAACAGGAAAATGTTAAGATCGATGGCTACAAAGGAAGACCGAAGAAAGTATGGATTGCGTAAAAGAGGATATGCTTAAGGGAAGTTCAGATATGACGGTTGATAGAGATGTATGGAACAGCACATACTGTGCCGACCCTCCGTATACAAGGGCAAGTTGAAGATGATGAGTGAGGTGTCATAATTTGGTATGATTTACGACTACCAGGTCAAATAAGTTAATCCGTCTACAACTTTATTGTGTTAGATAACGTCATCTTGGGTAAGGTAGTAAGTAGGTTGGTGGGTAGGGAATAAATTTTCCTCGACTGTAACTTTTTTTCTTTATAAAAAATTACAATTGTCTATAAATAAAGTTTATATTTCTTTAGAAAAAACATACTTTTGAGACTAAAATTTCAATTTTAAATAGACTAAGGGCCTGTCCCACCAAACTGTAAATGTCTGATAACAATCCAACATGTAAAATATATGGAAATATCGGATTTTGTTCCCTTATCTGACAGTGACGTCATTTAAGCTATCTGAGACTCTATCAGCCAGTGGTGGGACAGGCCTTTAGAAAATAAATATTAGACCGTATCTGACATATGACAAATAAATTTACTTAATTACAATTAGTAAAATAAAATAAGCATAATTTCAAATATACAAAGTAAATATGGCCTTATCTAAAAATAAAAATAATTTATGATATTTGCACACAAATCCCGTAAAAAAAAATACTCGACATAATATTACAATCGATATTCGAAATCACATAAATAGACGTCAACAACATTTGGATTAAAGTGAACATATCAAAGAGATTCAGATATATAGAGGAGGCATAGTTGAAACTTTTAAGTAAAGGGTGGAGAAGACAAAGGGACTTAAAATAGGCCTCCGGCACCACTCATCTGACGAAACACGAAATTGCTACCATTTGACGCCTGTTTTCTGTGTGGTCATGGTATTACTGGGGGCGAGCCCTGCAGTGCTAACATTTTAAAGCGGGCACTACCACTGTAAAGTACCGGTGAGAAATATTTACTGCCTCATCTATCATTTAAACATCTTTGGAACACATATTATTTTTAAAATAAGCTGGAAGAATTTTATATCTTTTGTGCATCATCCAATTTCATTCAAAATCATTAAACAGTTAGTAAATTATATAAATTATAACACGGCTAAACTCACGTGATAACATTCGGTGTAGGCACCGACAGTTTCGACAGTTGGGGGTCCTTCTTCAGGGTGAGTGATTAATCGGGTATACTCGCTATCACGTCGCGACGGTCACTGTGTGCCCTCGGCCTTCGCCCGCATCACGCGTTTCGACAGTGCGGGGGGCGCGGGGGGTGCGGTGGGCGCAGGGGGTGCGGGGGGCGCAGGGGGTGCGGGGGGCGCAGGGGGTACCCTATTCACTATGTCCGTCGGCGAAGACGAGCTCGAAACTGACGTGGTGATTAAGTTATTAAGAGTTTAGCCGTGTTATAATTTATTATAGTATAATGTCTCACGAAAGTTTTAATAAGTTAGTAAATTATTTATTTATGTATTCAAATTAGTTGGAGCTTCTATTCTACATATAACAACAGCACGATTTGTACATAACGAGTCATCCATTCTTACATCCCCATCTACTTTCCTATCATGTACTTTCAAATGCCCCTTTAATGTACATTTCTGTGTAAAAGCCCGTCCACATACAGGACAGATAAATCTTTTATCATTATTATGTATTCTCATATGTTCTCTCAATGTTTTCAACCTCTGATATGATTTTTGACATATATGACACACATGAATCCGTTCACCATCGTGTTTTATCATATGCATTTTTAACGCATTCTTTGTGTAAAAAGCCAAATCACATTTGTCGCATTTGTGATTCCTTTCGTTCAAATGGTCCCTTCTTACATGACTCGATAAGTGTCCAGGTGTTATATAACTTTGAGTACATGCTTTACACTTATATCTTTTTAATTCCTCATTATGTACTTCAGCTAAATGTTTCTGTCTCGTATAAAATGATGACAAAGATATATTACAACGTTTGCATGCATATCTTAAACCCGATTTATGTTCTTTTGATACGTGATTTTCTCTTTTTGTTACTCTATCGAAAACTGCATCGCAGTATCTACAAGGGAAATCACCGTATTCATGTGTCCTCATATGACCGCGTAATCTAGCTTGGGATGCAAAACTTTTTCCACAATTCTCGCAAATATGATTCGGGTAATGAACATTCATATGTGTGTTTAAGTTGACGAAATTTAGAAATCTCTTTTTACATATCGGACAGTCAAGTTGATCTTTTTCCAACTTGAAAGGTAAGTTACTCCATTTGTTTATTTTTAATTTTGTACATAAATCTATATGCTGTCTTAACTCGTTATAATTTGATATATCAATTTTGCATAGCTTACATCGTAACTTATTATCATATTTATAAAATGTTTGCAACTTCGATGAGCGTATTTTCTCAAAAGCTATATGCAAATTGGATATCGAATGTTCCGACATATGTTCTTTTATGTCGTCTAAAATTGTCGATTTCTTAGGACATATAACGCAAGAGAACGTCCTATCTTTGTATATTTTGAATGGGAACAGTCCCGATTTCAGCATACCCTCAGTTTCTGTCGTGTCAGAGTTTTTTTTTAATGTATATGAAAGTTTTTTTTTATTTGCCAACGTTTTTCTTCTACGTTTAGGTACATAATCATCGGAATCTTCACCTTTTATTAACATATCAACATCTGAAATGTAATTAAGAGTTTATGTTACAATTATTTATATGCTTTCAAATGTCTCCGTCTGTGTGGAAAAAAAAGATTAAGGGCCTATCCTAACTAATTGTCAATATTACCATATTGTCAAAAATAACTAATCACTTCTTAAACGAAAAACTGATAATAAAGTCAATAGGGAATATGCATGTATTTATTTTCTTTTTTTAAACGATTTAACTTATAAAATAACCAGAAAAATAATTTGACGCGAAAATATTCAACCATTGAGCTAAAAATAACAAAATAAAATTACGATCATTTTCGAGCGACTACAACGCGACCGGAGTTGTCATGAGACAATTGACGTCAATTGTCTTATTCCATTCATAACATACGCTCGGATGTCACTTCGACGCAAAACACAACAAAGTATCTCAAGGTCAAAAAGTCAAAAATGGATTTATTTTTATTATTCCTGGTACAAATAAGTGGTAATTAATAATTCTATTCATTAATTATTTATTTTAAAGTTGGTTTTGATATCGTGTTTACAGTAAAATACTTCAAGAGTGTATTTCTATATAAACTAACGTAAATGAACTGTATTGTCAACACATAGTGTGCGTTTTAGAACTTAGCGAGGGAATTTGAAAAAAGACACTTTAATGATTAAATTTTGGCACTAAATCACATTATATTGTAAAAAAATCTTTGCAGGAATGTTTTTATAGTAATAAAGTATACTTAAAAAAAGTTTGGTACAATTTGGCGTCATATGCATATTGCCTATTAAAACAATGGCTAGGAATTTACATTCTTGGTTAGTCTATATTTATTATATTTACCTGTTTCATCATGCATCAGGTCTTGTAGTTCCTGCTTAACATCAAATACATCATCTAAAGAATCTGGAAGAAACAAAAAAGTCATTTGAAAGAAATACCAAATTTATCAGATATTTTTTTTAAATTCCTCCAGTCGCAGTTTCAATATGCCAAGATCAATTCAATGTTCATATTTTCAATGCAGGACTAATTTCATTACAATATCTTTTCCCAACATATTCTTAATGAAATTATGAGTTGGGAATAGTCTTGGGTAGTACACATACTATGTACTAAAAAGTAACGTTACCGAAACGGCTTCTGTTAATCGGAAATTTAGTACTTTTAGTACACTACACGATATCAGTGTTAACCTCGTGTTTGATTTCATTGTATATTTGCCAGATTAAAACATCCACCTTCGGTAATGAGAATCAAAAGTGGATAAAAACATTTAACATATGTTTGACCCTGCTTAAAATTTGACGTGAAGTAATCTATAACCCTCGTTATATTCTATTCATGGTATTGTTTTCTTACAAATCTGAAGTACTAAAGGTACTAAAAGTGTGTACTAGTATGTTTTCCCAATAGTACTAGTATGGTGCGCACTTGCAGATGTCCGATTAAGCCCAAAACTAGTTAGGAATTGACACAGGGGACACAAAAATATCCCGATATTGTCTATGGGTAGTAATCACTTTGCTAATTCAAATTCGAGCTGCTTGCTCTTTGCCGCCTTAAAAATTGTTGACTATGGCAATCAATTTAAAAAAAATATTGACACTCACCCACTTGATTATCAGAATCATTATCACAAGCTTCTTTAATAAGCTCTTCAAATGCTAGTTCCTCTTTTACACCCGGCAGTTTTTGCTCTGGAAATAAATTAAACAATTTCAATCTATACTATATACTATAACAAAGTGTAAACACATACTTCTTTGTTGCCTAAGAAGTCAGCAATTACAACATTTTTTAATAATTCTTTTTTTAATAAAAAGCGATACTTCTTATATTTTTTCACGCCATTAAACTTAGGGGGTAAATATTTTGGATAAAAACACTAATGTGGGAAAGAGACCATAAGTTGCTGCCAACGTCAAGGAAGCAATGTTGCGATGGTTTGTCATGTCATGTAAATTTTCTTATTCACTAATGTAGAGGACAATTCTAGTATTGATTGTAGTGTAAAGAATTTAGCGATGACAGAAATAATAGCGAAATACAATTCGACTATGTACGGCTGTAGTAGTAATAAACATTTATTTACTCTCATTATTTGTTATGGTCATTATTAATTTGAGAAAACAGTGTTTATTTTTTTTTATTTCATAAGTTATAACTATAAATCTATCGATTTTTATAAGAATAAAAATCGAAAATCGATAAGATTCATGACTGATTCTCCACAACCCATCCATACTAAATTTGAAATGAATTGTCAAACTAATCTAATTTATTTAGACACACTATAACACTAAGCTTAGATTTGAATGGATGTCAGAAATATAGTCATCTCTTTTGTTTGCATGGGAACATAGTCTAACAGCGCCCTGCAAGGGTTTAAGGTAATAATAACTACTGGTTACTGCTGGAGCTTCAATACAGAAAAATACTTCCTGCTACAAACTGAACATGTTAAACAAGAAAGCTTTAGTCAATCAGGCATTATTTTATCAAGATTAATTTACTTAATTAAAAAATGACTTCTTTTTTCGAACAATAGTGTTTATTTATTTATTTATAAAATACACAAATTGCATGTTCGAAATTCTCAACCAAATTAACTATATTAGAGACAAGGCAAAACAAAAAAGCAGAACACACAGATGACAGGTACACAGCACTTGCAAGAGATCTTTTTATAACAAATGTTGACTCAGATAACTACCACACACATATTACACACACACATACATTAACCAAAAGTTCTAACAGTGGTAGTGCTCGCTTTAACATGTTAGCACTGCAGGGCCGGCACGCCCCCAGTAATACCACGACCACACAGAAGACAGACGTGAAATGGAACCAAAGCCGTGTTTCGTCTGATGAGTGTGGTGCCCGAGGCCTAATTTAAGTCCCTTTCCTTTTACCACCCTTTTCCTGAGAGGATGGGAAGGGGAAGTGGATTTGACGATGTAGCAGATGCATAGGAAGAGGAAATATCCTCTTTATGTGTGTCTCCTCCTCCGTCGGATAAGGGTAGGCGACGCATCTGCAATTGCAGATGTCTATGGGCAGCGGTCGCATCGCCATTTTGGCGGATTCAGGTGGCCGCTTGCTCGTTTGCCATCTTATGTTATAAAAAAAAAACTGAAGACAAAACAAAAAAAGAAAATTTAAAGGGGTTTACTTACTTTGCAATGTTACATTTTCCAAAGACTTCAAGGAGTTCTCCACCTTTTCTCTAAACTTAACGAAATGCAGCAACTCATCAATACAGGAGAAGCAGATAAGTCTTTTTGTATCCTCCAGATCTACTGATAGTACCTGAAAATGAAACTCACCGTTACCAATAAAACTATGTGGGTAATTCACAGTAGAGTTACTTAGATCTTAGCCAGCTAATAACTTCATATTAACAACAAAGTTGGCAGCTTTTGACTCAATGTGATATGCTAATTGGATGCAAATCAAAACTATGCAGTTACAAATTGATCTTACTAATCTGCTTCTCATGTTATCGGTAAGCTCGTCTACATGTGAACAATCTAATTCGAAGTACTCGTAGCTATAGCTTACAAATTAATAAATCTACGCATATATGTCGATTTCGTGTAATAGTACTCTGGAGTATTCAAAGTGGATACGATAATTTAAACATACTTACATCGATACAGAAACTTTTTAACAGCATTTCGACGTATGTTTCTGATACGCCGTCATGTTCGTACTTTATTAGCATACTTTGTACAACTCCGTCGTGCAAACACAGGTTACAAATGCCCAGTAATGGTAGAGGCTCTACCATGATATCCGTACTATCATCCATATTGTTGTTTAGTTAATTAGAATAACACAATACTATATATCATAGTAAACTTGATGGAAATAAGAAAATTTTGCTTAAAAATAATAAAAACATCGACTTCTGAAATCTTATCTGTCAATGTCAAAATTATCATTTACAATAGGGATGCGCAACACATGTTATCGGTATCGATTTTGTTAAAATCGATTTTATAATAACTTAAAAATGAGTAATTTTTATTTGAACGTAGAATATGAAATGAGATTTGTATATTCTAAAATTACCTATAGTTTAGAAACCCATCTATGATCGACTTTATGCTGAGTCTTCAGTCTTCAGTCAAGTATTCAACCTAAATCTTCCTAAAATTGAAAAAATTATGAAAGTTAGATGGATGGACGTTTGTTAAAACGTATCTCGGATTATCGAATCTCGATTAAATTTGCCATAGATGTAGATACGTGTTAAGAACACATACGCAAAATCCCCTGCATATGTAAATAATAATATGGGTAAAATAAAACAAAAAACATTTAAATAATCTCAATTCTTTATATAATTAAACTTAATAAATTAAATCTTATAAATACGTACTTACAATAAGTTTTGCAGAGTATATAAAAATTAATACATTATGGTTTTAAAAGTATATTGTACTTCTAGATTACAATAAAACCGATCTATATAATATTGATAATACCAATCAAATCATTTTAAAAACATGAGTCTTTTTCGTATGAAAACAGAAACTTATAAACCGATTTTAAAAATTACTTTACTATTTAAAAGCTCTTCTATTATGGAGTAATGTAGCATGTTTTATTTTTATACATAAAGGAAGAGACTAGTTTTTAATAGAAATAAATTTAAATCTTGTATTTTTAGCCTCTTTATAAAGATAATAATTTTTAACAAGTCACCAATACTAATCTATACATATCGTATTTGCATTGTATGGAAATTCACATAACTCTAAAGGTAATATTGTACATCAAATATTTTAACATTTACTGTCACTTGACTATATTTACAAAATAATTGTGATGTTAAGTAGTATGAAATTTAATGTTAATGGCAGTTAGCACAACACTATTTTATCTGTTGGCAACACCAATAAACTATATACGTCAGGTGTCTTAGATCTGCTCAATTATTAAAGCTAAATTCAGGGTATTTTTAAACCGCCCCTTAACTATATTATTAATACAAGAGGAATGGCGCCCCCATATGTCCGACACTCTAGGCTGTTGCTATACCTCGTCCTATCCTAACTCCGATACTGTCTAAATTAACTGCCAACAATACATTTTTGTTTTATCTGGCAACATAGTGCCTACAATAGTCCACTCAGATCAATAAGCGCTCATTACTAGAGGAACACGCTGTGTATATTGGGTGCCTGCACCCATTTCCGTTCACAGAGGGCCCAAGACATGCTCGCATCAACCGGGAGCCGCCATAAAGTTGGAATCTAACAATACTTTATGCTAAAAATAGCAGCCTTCAATATCACACTCCGGATGATGACTTTTTATATGAGATTTCAGACTCGCATTCTGTATGAACGCTTGGCCACATATATGACATCTATATCTTCTGTCATTAGTATGTGTTCGTATATGATACTGCAAGGACTTTAATCTTGGATAACTCTTCTCACAGTATTCACAGCGGAAGTTCCTTTCACCGGTGTGTGTTGCCATATGCTCTTTCAATCTTGACGGCAAGTAGAACCTTTGATCACAATATTCACACTGATGTTTGAGCACTTTCTGATGATTTCTACGCTGATGTTCAGTTAAAGTCTTCTGTCTATTATATACTTTATCACACAAATTGCATGGATAAGTTCTTTTTTGCCCATGAGCCTCTGTTAAATGTTTATTCTTTAACGCATATGACATAAAACATTCATCACACCTCGGACACCGTATTATTGCCTTCTTTTTATGCACAATATCGACATGCATATCTTTATAATGGTTCGACTTGAACATTTTCCCGCACACTTCACATGTATGTCTTTCATCGTCTTTGTGACGTTTCAAATGTGCGTCTAAACGAGGTTTCTCTAGAAAACATACACCACAAATATCACAAGTATAATTACTGAAATGTTCAACCATATGAGTATTCAAAGAGTTAAAATCTTCAAATATATCACTACACATCACACAAACTAGATCGTTCCAAGTTAATTTGTATAATAACATTTTATCCGGCGCTTCGAAGTAGATTTTTTTCCCATGCACTTGGTCTATATGTTGTTTGAACATCCCTAAATCATC
Organism: Papilio polytes; assembly: GCF_000836215.1. Taxonomy (NCBI): domain Eukaryota; kingdom Metazoa; phylum Arthropoda; class Insecta; order Lepidoptera; family Papilionidae; genus Papilio; species Papilio polytes. The sequence goes on from NW_013525511.1 coordinate 171,915, forward strand.
GATTTTCGCTGTACATAGTTTACAATCGATTCTTGTAATATCGATTTTCGGCATTTTTTTATACCCCATTAATAACTGGAATGGCTTCGTATCATGTGATACTGTGTGTTCACGTAAATCTTCTGGTTTCGGATAATAATCTTTGCAATAAAAGCAATAATAATTATTCCGTCTATTTTTGAACGGACAAACATAAGAGTACTGTATTATTGTTAGTAAATTCTCCTCCGACATACAATCTAGATCTCTATCGTAAGTATTTTTCTTTTCCACTGGTGGTTTCTTGTTTTTTGTTGATGGTTTCGAACTTGTACCTGAAAATAAAATATAAAATTTTAGGTTACCTAAAAAAATGTCATATAGATATCGTTTTTTTTATGTTTGTACAATCGGGGAATCTATTAGTGTCTCACTTACAAGCTACAGTCGTTTGAATATTTTGTACGCATTGAAACGCGGAATTTTCCCTTTCCCTTTCCACCAGGCAACAGTGGTAGTGCCCGCTTTAACATCTTAGCACTGCAGGGCCGACACGCCCCCAGTAATACCACGACCACACAGAAGACAGGCGTGAAGTGGAAGCATTTCCGTGTTTCTTCTGATGAGTGTGGCGCCGGAGGCCCAATTTAAAGCTCTTTCTCTTTACCACCCTTTTCTTAGGAGAGGATGGGAAGGAAAAGCGGATTTGACGTCGGAGGAGACCCATAGGAAGAGGAAAAGTCCTCTTTATGAGCGTCTCCTTCTCCGTCAAATAAAGGTAGGCAACGCATCTGCAATTGCGGATGTCTATGGGCAGCGGTCGCTTTCCATTTCGGTAGATTCAGGTTTATATAATATAAGGTGGCTCGTTTGCCACCTTATATTATATAAAAAAAAAATCCTTAACACTATTTTTGTCTGTATGAAAAAGGTCAGTGGTACATGGGTAATTACTTTTTATTATTATCACTTTGTGCAAGTCACGATTGTACATCAGTTTTTTATATTATAAGGTGGCAACCAAGCAAGCGTCCACCTGAATCCGACCAACTGGCGAAGCAACTACCCGTAGACATCTGCAATTGCAGACTCGTTGCTTACCCTTAATCAACGGTAGAGGAGACCCACATAAACAGGATATTTTCCCCTTCCTATGCCTCACCTCCACCGTCAAATACACTATTCCTTCCCACCTTACTCTAAAGAAAAGAGTAGAGGAAAAGGGAATAGAATTAGGTTTAAGTTTGTGACCTATATTAACGTAAATTGAACCAATAAAACAAGTAGTTTGTTCAAAGATTCATATTCTAAAAAATATATTTTCATATCTCACCAGCTTTCTGTTTCTTGATTCCTTTCTGTTTCTTCTTCTGTACTCCATTGGTTTTGACCTTCTTCTTTCTAGTGCCATTCTTCTTTCTTATGATGGGTTTATCAGAATCTGATGATGAGACGGAGTAATCGCTGTCATCATCCATTGCATCGTCTTCTGATGCTATGGACGCATTCTCATCTTCTTTTTTTGGTTTGAAATCTGTAATTAAAACCAGTAATAGTAAGCAGGTAATTGATTTAATGAAATTACTAGCTTTTGCTTCGATATATCTTTGTGATATAACATTAATTATCTAGACTTTCACATTTATTACATACTAGCTGTTCGCGTGCGAATTCATCTACGTAAAATTGTAAAAACGCTAACGCTATTGTTTACAATTGTCAAATTATCAATAGCAAATGTCAAAATGACATGACATGACAAACCTTAGCAATCTTTCTTGATGTTGGCAGCAACTTATGGTCTCTTTCCCACATTAGGGTTTTTATCCAAAATGTTTAATGACGTTAAAATATATAGCCTATAGCATGACGTAAATGTAGGGCTTTTTATTAAAAAAAGAATTATTAAGAAATATGCTGTATTTGCTGACATATTAGGCAACAAAGAAGTGTGTGTTTACGCTTTATTATAATAGTATAGACTAGGTTTCGCCCGTAACTCAATAGAAAATAGCATATTTGTTCTTCTAGATTATTCTCTACATCTATGACAGCAAGATCCATTTAACAGTTTAGGGTAGAAACTCTGACAAACATCCATCCAAACTTTCACATGAATAATATGTATTAAGAAATTATGATTAAGATGTAAGAAAGATATAAAATAGGTTTTTTGCTATCATCGACTTATCTGTAATTATAAAGAGGAAAGATTAACTCAAAAACTACTGGACAGCTTTTAGGTTCTTGCACCAATAATTGGCTATGTTATTACTTATGTTTTTTTTACTATTTTTAATTTCACGGGGGCGAAGTCACAAGCCACAGCTAGGTTACTTATAAAGGCTCTTGTCACTTGCCTTCGTTACACTTACCTTCCACATCATCAGCGGAGTAATCATCAAGCATACTATCATCCCGTTGCTCCGGACATATTGAGTTATGTTCACTAACATCATCCTTCGGCTCCGCTTTCAATTCCACATCTATTTCAACATTCTTCTTCATCTCTGTAATGTTTATTAGTTTTTATAGTATAAGGTTAAAAGCTTAAGGCTTGGGTAGCCTTATTTTCTAGAGCCCACATCCACAGATGTATGGTGAAATGCTTGATGAGGGGATAAAACCTCTCAAAGGGCAGGAGGGAAATAAAAAACCTTCCGCGGTCCATAAGGCCGGAGATGTAGACTTAACATTTTTTTAATTATACTTGTTCATACTGTGAACTTCATCACAGTGACATGATCAAGAAGGGAGTGATGACTGAGATGACGGATGATAGAGATTGGAGGGTGAAAACCCGGTGCACCGTACCTACAGGAGTAGAATAAGTCAGGGGAGATGATGATGACTGTACACTATACTGTTCACACTGAATACTATTTAATGGTTAAAGAATTATTTGTCTTTATTTAAATAAATCATACCATCTTTATCTTCTAGCTTAGCATTGAGGAATAGTTCCTCAGACTGTAGTACTTGCTGTCTGAATGCAGAAGCATCTCTTAGTCTTACAACACAGGTAGCGCACACACCAGCATCCTTCATGTCTTCATCTATATGAGATAACTGAAATAATAAGCAAAAATATATAAATCTATGTTTATTATAGAGACTCAACACCAAACTATTTAATTCAGATGATCATAGCAACTTTATATATTTTTTTTAATTTTAATGATACTTTAAAATATACTTGTAATTAAAGTAATAAATCAATTGTTAGATTCACATTTATTGAATTTTTTACAAATATTTAAATATACATAAATGAAATACTAACAACAATTCCAAAGCAATCCATCAACATTTCCGCGTAAACTTCTTTCTTTTCCATCCAAGTGTATTCGGCGGTCAACAATCTACATTTTTTTATAGCTCGACAGAATCGACATAGAGCTGGATCTATTATGGGTCCGTTATTTTTTGCAGTAGTCATTGTGATAATAATGTGTCGGACAATATTTAATTCACAATTTATTAATGAAATAACAAAGTGAACACATAATTCAAGTTTGTTGGTAAAATAATTTAAAGACGAAGACAAGTCTATAAGTCAAAATCAACACAACACAACCACAGATCACAATCACATATTCTTCGCGGCGGCATTGTATCCTTTTACTTTTTGTAAACGAAGTAGTTAGACGAATAAATCGAACTAAAACATATTTTTTTCTTAAATATATCGATAAACGTATATTCGAGCTCTATTAAATTATTCATTTATTAATGTTTTAAGATTTAGGAGCAAAATAAATAATATGAAGCCGTGAAAACGTATTAACTCTGTGCATAAGAACACATTAGAATGTCAAAATTCAAATATGGCGCCTTGTTTTCATTGTCATGTGTTCGTTTTCTTAACGGTGTATTAATTTTTTAACATATAAAAATAAATAGAAAATAAGACCTGTTTTTATAAATTATTAATTATGGAGCCAAATACTGAAACTTTCATTTACATAGCAAGATGTAAGTGCTGTCTTAACGAAGATGAATTACAAAACTTGTGGGAGCCGTACGTATTTGAAGGTGAAACTGAGATTTACGGAGAAATGTTGACCGAATGTTTTTCGCTACCAGTAAGTAAAAATACTTATAATAATAACTAACACCCATATAAAGTAGTATATTGATGGTTGTTTAATTAAATCAAGTAATAGTTTATATTTTGTAACGTAACCTTACAGTCGCAAACTGAAGAAGAGTTACAGAGCATTGAAATGATATGCAGCTCTTGCATCAAGAGGTTGAGAGATTCTCTCGGCTTCAGAAGAGAAGTAATGGCGAGCGCACAAGTGCTACAAGAAAATCTAGATAAAAGTAAGATTTCATCTTATTTAAATTTAACGACACACTGGTGACTTGTCCAAGCCTCGCATGGTTTGGTGTATTATAGTGATAGGACTCGAGTTGCTTTTTACTCAAGTGACTCAAGTCATTTTTATCCATTATACCAAGCGGAGTAAGAAATTCTTACAGCAATTTCGCCTAAATTTGTTATCTTTTTAAAAATAAACTATTTCTGTTCTTTTGTTGAGTTTCTTAATCTTCATTTAAGTTAATTTTAAATCATGTTTATTATCTAAATTGTGTAAGAACATAAAAAACTGTACATATTTGGATCTCATGAAAATTACTTGTTAGAATTAATTAAAATGGATTAGAACTTATTAGTAGTACATTATAAAATTTCAACTAATAGTTGATATAAGAGGTTTCTTGATTATGTAGACAGGTTTAGTTTATAGGAAAATACACATTTTGTACAGATTTTTTGAGTAACTTTTACATTATTGCGAAAATAATTTCTTTATGTCAAATTAACATTGTTTTATTGGTTTTAAAATTTTGGTTACTCTATTTTTATATTCCTAGTGACTCGCATCTATAAACATCACTCGAGTCTTATCTTCACACAAGTGGCATTTGAGTGAAAAAGTTACCAGTACCGAGTGACTCCAGTGAAAAAAAATCACTCAAGTCCCAACACTAGTGTATTACCTTAATTATTGTATTATTTTATTTCAGTGTTCCTACATACAACAGTAAATGTTCAATTAGAAAATGAATCGGTTTATCAAAATGTTGAATATTTGGACATTGCTGAAGGTAAAGAGCAACCAAATGAGGACAACTCAGAAAATGGTATGTTTTAGTAACCAAATGAACTATTAACATTTTATGTAAATAAAACTTCTGCCCACTATAGCTAGGATCTTTTGCAATAAGCACAAGGTGGCAATAAACTTGACAACTGATATAGTACCTTTCAGAGGAAATATCGTTGAAAAAATGTTTTTCACTATGCCTTGTCTATATATAATTTGAATATCTTTGGTTGTAGTAAAGTTGCCTCCATGTCGCACTTGTAGTTAGAAATAAAAAAAAATAATCTATACCTTTCAGATGAAACTATGGTTAAACAAGTGACCAATGTTACAAAATGGCCGAAAAGGTTACCAAAAGAGAATCGTAATAAAACATACAAGCAGTATAGTGTAGCTGCATTAAGAATGGCCATTGATGCGGTGTTGAATGATGGAATGACTATCGCTGAGGCGTCTTTAACATACGGAGTACCGCGGAAGACCGTCACTGCAAAGATACATGCGGCAAGAAATAAAAAAGATGGTATGTCAAATGTTAAAATGCTAGCCTGTTACTACATTCGCGCGGTTTTCAAAATCAACTTAATCTGTGTGTTCTTCTAGACTTTTTTATAATATAAGATGGCAAACGAGCAAGCGACCACCTAAATCCGCTAAAATGGCGAGGCGACCGCTGCCCATAGACACCGCAATTGCAGATGCGTTGCCTACCCTTAATTGACGAAGAAGGAGACGCACATAAAGAGGATATTTCCCCTTCCTATGCGTCTCCTCCGCCATCAAATCCACTTTCCCTTCCCATTATTTCTCATAAGAAAAAGGTGGGAAGGAAAAGGGACCCTAGTTGGGCCTACAGCACCATACTCATCAGACGAAACGCGGAATTTCTCCCACTTGACGCCTCTCTTCTGTGTGGTTGTGGTATTACACCGGCTGAGCCGGCCCATTTGTGCGAAGATGTTAAAGCCGGCTCTACCACTATGTTCTGACATTAAGTTATAGATAGTAACACATCTCTCATTGTAATTAGGTATCAAATAACTACTGAAATTAAAAAAGTGTATTGAAATTGATATTCACATATACAATCCAGTTTTATTATCATACTAAATGTTTTAGTTTAGATGAATGGATGTTTACTATGTAAATGTGTTTAATCTTAAAGCTTGTAAAATTTGGCATAAATGTAAAACATAGTCTGGGAGAACATAAATGATTTATTAAAAGTCAGGTGAACTTAGTTAAAATATTTATTAATATTGAAATAATTTTAATAACAAAACATCCTTTATATTATTTCTTTCAGATATGAACGATGAGACAAACAAATTAGACGAACAAGAGAAACACAATAACTTTGTTGATGAAATAAAAATGATATTAACGTACACAAATGCAATACCTTACAGAACGAAAGCATCAAGATATTACTGTGTATATTGTAACGGTCCGGGATACGAAGATGCTCAAGATTTAAGAATTCACATAAGAACTGAACATATAGCTGAAAGAACGGCGAAAATAGACCAAATTATGAGACCTCAATGGTTGAACGAAGTGATTAAATTAGATATCCATTGTCTTCATTGCACGGTTTGTTTAACTGTGATACCAAATTGGAATGATATGTTCAAACATTTAAATAATATTCACCAGATTGTGTTAGATGAAGCATATAATCGTGTTATACCATATATTCTTAATAGGGAACTAAGTTGTGCGTTGTGCAGTGAATCTTTCTCTAGTTATCATTATTTAGATAGCCATATGAACACACATTATAGTAATTATATATGTTATGAGTGTGGGGATATATTCTTAGCTGCCAGTCGTCTAAACAAACATATTGAAATTCATCAGTTTGGTGTATACCCGTGCCCTGCTTGTGGTAAAGTTTTCAAATCAAAGAAATACATGAAGAAACATTATGATTATATACATAATACTGATAAGAAGATCAAATGCCATTATTGTCCGGAAACATTCTCCGGAACTTATGAAAGACATCAACATAACCTGAAAATGCATAAAGAACGGGTGAAAACTATGACCTGTGAGGTCTGCGGGAAGGTATTCGATTGGCTACCGTATTATACGACTCATATGAGGAGAATACATGGCACTGAAAAGAATTATAAATGTAAAGATTGCGGGAAAAAGTTTTTAATGAAATATGAATTGAATAATCATAAAGTAAAGCACAAAACAGAAAAGGACTTTGTCTGTGACATCTGCTCAAAGCAATTTAAAAGCAAGCCTGGATTATTGAGGCATTATCAGGTGTCTCATGGTTGAATTATGCGCTTTTATGTGCCAACGAATTTGTATTACATAGTAATGTAAAAATACTATTTTAAATATAAAATATTAACCATTTTTTAATAATTTTGTCTTTTATTATGTCATTCACAAACGTTAGCTATTGCATGTAAGCCACTGATCTCCATAAATAGAGGTAATTTCTTGAAAATTACAGCTTTCGATTTAATTTTATACCGTAGAATTAGTTAAGAAATCGATTGTGTTTGGAAAAACTATTTTTAACCATACTTACTCTGTAATTTATAATCTGCGCCTAAATTGAAATTTGACATTGACAGTTTAATTTCATTTGTTTACGTTTATACAAAGTCAAAGTTTTTAAAATTCAAATTTCATTCAAGTTCTAACGAAATAAAACTAAACCGCTAAAAAAAGAAATGATAGTAACGTAAATTAGATCATATAGGTGGTTTTCTTATTATAAAGGGACATAAATATTGTTTATTGAGTGATTTACAAAGATGTCAATGGTTCCGAAGAGTCCGCGACATAATTGTTATTTCGGTTGCAAGGTAAAAGGTAAGTCTTAAATAGGAATGATATAAGACACTTATAAATTTACCCGCACAAAGAGACTACTAATAACCTATTGGTTTGTTAATCGTAAAAATACCAATCGCAGCTAAACACTTTACATAGACATGGGTAACTCAACGTAAGTTGACCTGCAGGTCAGATCAGTAATCCGGCTCACGGATCACTACATAGTTTGTAACAAAAGTAATATGAATATGTGTTTGTTATTCACTAATATGGATAGATTGTGTGCAAGAGGATATGCTTAAGAAAGGAGTGGATTCAGATATGACCACTGATAGAGATGTATGGAAGAGCAGCACATACTGTGCCAACCCTCTGTAAGGGGTAAGGATGATATTACATTGCACTGATGTAAAGCTATGCTTGCTAGTGTCATCCTCATCACCGGCTCAATATATGTCTCCACTGAAGGACTCGGAGCCTACCCTAATGAGGGGTGACTAGGGCATAGTCAACCGTACTGGCCCACTGCATGTTAGTTGACTTCACACATTTCTTTGAATTACTTTATGTTCATATGAAATTCGAAAATCACATTGGTACATTGGGATTTGATCTAAGACCTGTAGATTGCTAGAATACTATTATAAAAATTATTCATTTTCAGGTCCATTGCATCATTTTCCTAAACTTAATGACATAGAAAGGTTTAATGTATGGAAAAAGGTTTTGCATAATGATATAATAGCAAAGGGAGATATATTTATATTTAACCAATTAAGGTTATGTAATAAGCATTTTGAATCGTGTTATATATCTCCGAGCAATAGGTTAACCAAAAACTCTTATCCAACACTATATTTAAATGGTGAGTGTTGATAAATATGATAATCCATTATCTATATTAAAAATTGGAGAATTGTATTTTAGTATTCAATTCACGTAAAACTGTTGGGCCGATTTTAAATTTTCTTTTACCATAAGGAAGGTAATTTATCTGTAACAAAGGCTGTTTTTTTTAATGCCATGTAGTCGAAGTCCTACTCAACAGCTAGCAAGCTAACAAATTGGACAATACCTTCCTTTGGGAATGGACCAAAAATACAAGTCAATAGTAAAGGAGCAGTTGCCATGGCAATGGCAAACTTTTGCATTTATAACATACGAGCTGTTGCCGGCGACTTCGTCCGCGTGGTATTAGAAAACATACGAACTATATAAATAACAAAAAGCTACGTATCCCCCGGGAACCGGACTCATGTATACTCCAGACTTTGTTTTACATCTGTGCCAAATTTCAATAAGATATGTTGAACCGTTGCAGAATGATCGAGTAAACATTAAAAAACTAAATTAATGAATCCCACGGGAACCGTAACTTATCCCGGGATAAAATGTAGCCTATGTGTTCTTCCAGACTATGCTCTAAACCTGTGCCTAATTTCATGGAGGATCTCCAGTACAGCCATTTAGGCTACAAACGCTAACAAACATCCATCCATCCATCTAAACTTTCGCATTTATAATAATAATAAGAAGTAATACTTTTCTATTTTTGTTATCACAGGTAATTCTGACAGTGCACCGACCACTGAAATATGTATGGAATTGCCTACGATTGTAACAGACCAGAATAGTCTCTTAAATGAAGGTGGGTAATCTGCAATTGTGATTTTCTATGGCCATCAGTCGTTTCGGGTTTCGCGAATTTAGACATCTTCCTGTGCCACCTTATTAAAAAAAATGATGACTAAACTTTATTAAAATTCTTTTCAATTAATCTTCATTTGGCTATAAAGTAGCAATTAAAATTGGGTTTTTATTATAATAAAAAAGTCCAGAAATAAAGAAAATATATAACTTTACTCAATAATGATGAAATATAAATTTAAAAAAATTCCTACAAATGCAAGGCCTCAAAGTTTTATGTCGATTCTATTGTTTTTTATTTTATAAATAAGATCAGCCTTTTATTGTTTAAATAAGCAAAGAAAGCAAAAAGATCCAAAATTTTGGTCGCACCATTTTGAGCTAAACTATTTAACTACGTCGTAGTCTGACTCCAAAAATCAAACAAAAAAATGGGACCCACATGCAAGCATAACCTATCGGATAAAAAAAGAATTATCAAAATCGGTCCACTAGCGGCGGAAATACCGTAACACACATAAAAAAAAATACGAATTGAGTACCTCCTTTTGGGAAGTCGGTTAAAAATAACCCCGTATAGAAGAGCAATACAAAACAGAAATACTACTTGTTATTACAGATGATGAGATGCCTATCAGTCCACCAACATCCCCAGATGTATGTATGGAGGTTGCAGATCAAGATACTGACTTAAATGAAGCGTTTTTGGAAGGTTAGTACCTGATTTTTGGATTACAGCATATTTTTGACCTTCAAAAAATCTATACTAATATTATAAAGAGGAAAATTTTTATTTTTCAGTTTTTTTTATGTATTGAAATAACTCTAAAACTACTGGGACAAATTAAAAAAATCTTTCATCATTAAAAAGCTATGTTATGACAGTACTGGACGAAGTCGATAGCTAGTAATTAATAAAAATGCATTATATATCAAACTAGCTGTTGGTCGCGACTTCGTCTACGTAGAATTAAAAAAATTGTACTGTACCCACTGTTTAAGCGATAACGTAGCCTTTTAATGGGGAAAGAATTATAAAATCGACCCAGTAGTTTTTGAGTTATTTCAATACATACAAAAATACAAATATTTATAATATTAGTGTAGATTGGGGTATTCTGTATTGTAGGTTTATTTTATTCTTATAGGTAAATGTATTTGCTGTCTTAAAGAAGGTGATTTACAAAACTTATGGGAACCTTACGTATATGAAGGTGTGACTGAAATATATGGAGAAATGTTGTCAGAATGTTATACTCTAACAGTAAGTAAAAAATAATAATAAAAATTGAATACCAAAAAAAAATCCAGACTTTTTGGTTCACTTTTTAAGAAAAACTCAATAATTATTGGATAGGTGTTATTTTTGATGAATCGAACCAAATACTTTCATATTCACATCAATAGATTTGACTATTTCCTTGATAGTTCAATTTTTTTTTATTCTAAATTCCATAAACATTGTAATTATTCTTGCAAAGACGTTTAAGAAATAAATAGACGATATATAGTGAAAAAAAGTACAATAGTAAATTGATGTTTTATTTAACAATATTTAAGATATATGCTATGAAAAAACCTCAATTTTATTACAGCCACAATCTGAAGATAATTTACAGAGCATAGAAATGATATGCCATTGCTGTATTAAGAGGTTGAGAGATGCTCTCAGTTTTAGAAGAGAAGTAATGTCAAGTGCACAGATGCTACAAAACTATCGGAAAAAATGTAAGATTTTTTCTGTTTTTTTTTTACATTGACATCCAGGACTTATACTTAACAAATGTTTTGTGTCCGTCCTTTTTTTAGGTAGATCAACAGGTTTATAATTATATAATTCAATAGTTTAAAATATTTAGACCGCTTGTACACCCACGAATGTCTCCATAAGCAGAGTTTTGTTGCCAGTTTCACCCAAATTAGAATAAAACCACAAACACTTGACACTGGCCTAATCCGCTGTGGGAGAGCCATAAACCAATAGAATAGAATACTTAACAATTAATCTTTTTAATATTATAAATGTATTTTTTTAGTAAGGATAGATGTTTGCACACTATTATCTCTATGTTTTCTTTTTAAAAATGTGTCTTTGTTTTGTTTCCTGTATATGTATGTAATTAGTACGGCCGGTTAAAAAAAAAAGGGTTACTAATTTTTAAATTTTTTTTCATTTCAGTGTTACTACACACAAAAGAAGAAGAAGATCCGTTGAAGTTAAAAATGGAATCACAATGTGAAAATATTGAAAATATAAATATCACGAAAGTTAAAGATCAATCGACTGAAAACTCAAGAAGCGTAGGACTTTTTCAAATTAAATGTTTCCATCGTCCGAAGAAATTCATCGGGACGAATAAACTGCAACTTAACCAAAAAACGAATAAAGAAAGAGAGAAAATAAAAATATGTGAGTACTGCGGGAAGAAATTCGATTGGTTCCAGGATTACGTCACACATATGAAAATAACCCACGGCATCAAAAAGAGTTTTAAATACAAAGATTGTGCTCAAAAAATTCTAAATAAACAAATAAACATAAAACAGAATATGCATTATAGCATAAAAATATAAAAGTGCGCACGCGACTGAACTATCGCACAATTGTTTAGTTTCGCTATGATCCTATTAGCTTATCTGGAGATGCGCACACTCGATTGTTAGTTGTTCAACTAAACAGTTAAATTGGCTGCAAAACAATCGACATTCGACAATCGCACAAGTTTTATGCCATTGTCGAATTGTTAATACTAAAATCATGCATTTTCATAAATTGCAAATAATTACGTTTTGTTTTAAATTTAAGACATTTGTTATAAATAAAAAACTTTAATTTTTGTATAACTTGGGTACTTTTTTTCTTATATAAATCAATTATGAACCAGTTCATATAGCTTCGAACTGAGCTTCGGCTCAACAAATACAATTGCAGCTCACGGCCTAACGCGACGTACTATGGGAGTTGAGTTGAACTGCCCGGTGACACGCGATTCACATAAGTCATACCCATCACTACTACAAAATAAAAGGAGGAATTTAACATAAAACTAGATACTATAGTAATTTTATAAATGCGAAAGCTTAGATAGATGGATGTTTTTGTTTGTTGTTTTTTTTTATCAAATTGCTGAATGAATCTGGGAGAATACACGGGCTTTTAATTTTTTTCGTTTTCGCGTTTACGGAGTTGCGGGGAAAGCTACAAGGTTTTACATGTTTTTTTTATTTACAAAAAATAACGAATCCGTTTTTTTCTCAACAAATCAAAGAATCGATTTCAACATTCGCTCTATAATTTAATTGCATCTGTGCATTAACTGTCAGTTCAGTTTGACAGTATAATTTTGGTATAATTTGTTTATTTACTAGAAAAACGTAAAAAATTAAACAACCCGTATATAACAAATGTTATAAAAATGGAAAAAAGATACGGCAAATGTCGATTTTGTGTAGAAAAAGGGGAGCATCAAGATCTTTTTACGGAATATTTGTCTAACGGCAATAAAGAAATCTATATGGACATCATTATGGATTGTTACAATATATACGTAAGTAAATAAATAAATATTAAATTCAGTTCCACAGTAATCTGTATAAAATAGACTTTTTTTGAGGAATGTTAAATCACTCGTATAACGTAACCTATTTTTATATTCCAGTTATCAACCAATACAACGCAGAGTTCCCTGATCTGTTCATCATGTGTAGAACACCTCAGGAATGCGAACAAATTCCGTATGATGATATTAGACTCGGAACAACAACTTTTAAATGCAATTACAGATAAAGAAACAGTTTTTATAAATGGTAACATAATTAAATACTTAAATTTTTATATTCAGAACGCACACCTTTGTCAAAAGTATCGCACAGTTGTTATTATCGCTTTGATTCCTATGACCTTATACAAACACACTACTCGATATTTAGTTGTGCAACTAAACAGTTGAATTCACTGCGAAACAATTGACAATCCCACAACAGTCTTGCAATAGTTTAGTCAAAGGAGTACTCCCACTCCTTCCCAACTGAAAAAAGTGTAATTTTAATCACCCGTAAGTTATTTCTATGTCTGTGGGTTTGTAAATTCCATTCTCACAGCCTAAAGCTTAAACCAATTTTGAGGAGTCAGGTTTTATTGTATTTGTCTTCTCCGCAGTTATAGGATATATTAAATTGGCACATAATATTTGTAGTTGAAGTTATTTTACAGTATTCTCTACATTTGTGCCAAAGTTTATCAAGATCCACCGTGAAGTTTACGCTACAAACTCTCACAAACATCCATTTAAACTTTGGCATTTATGATAATAGCAAGATTCCTAACTTTTATAGTTTTGGTAGATTTAGTCAGTTTTTTTTTTAATTAAGGATAGATTATTCTTGCCGCAACTAAGTGCTGGAATGACCTTCCACCTCCAATTAGAAATTTGAAATCTGTTAATTCTTTTAAATTTATATTAAAAACATTTTTACTTTCGACACAAAAATCGAGCACATAAAATCATACCCTGTACCCTGTGTGTATTTAATTCGTGATTTCTGCCAATGCACGCTAAAATATTATTTTGTTGTTTAAATGTGTCAGGTTATCAATTGCATATGTCAAAATTTTATTGTGACAATATACATTTTATTTTGAAATGGAGAATGAGTTTGTTATGTGTAAAACATATGTGCCATCTATTTTAAAAGCCACAGAAGATCACATATGCTGAGTGGTTATCACCAATAAATAAATAAAATAAAAATATAAATTCTGGAGTTAATAACAGTTTTAATGGTTTTTAATTATTTTTTTTTGTATAGTTCCAGCAAGTTCTCATCCTTTAGAAGAGTTTGAAAGCATAAAGACAGAGGATATTATCGATGTGAAAATTGAGAATGAGGACCAGGAGTCTATGGATTTTGATTCAGAATATTTTGCGGATAATATTGAAGATATTTGTGGTGAGATGTACAATTTAATAACCAGAGAAATTAATCTTGAATAGAACATGATCTTACATAGTATCTAGCTTTAGCCTGCGACTTTGTGTGGAAATAAGAAAACAAAAGTAGATTATGTATTCTTTAAGACTATTCTCTTAACAGTTTTTATATTTTAATCAATTTAAATTCTTTTGACAGAGATGGTAAATTCCTAGCTTTTTTAAGTTCATTTTTTAAATTATAATCATTATAAATTTTTTTTGGTCAATAAATAGTGTTTTATTTATTTTATAACGAGCTGTTGCCCGCGACTTCGTCCGCGTGGTATTAGAAAACATACGAACTATATAAATAAAAAGCTACGTATACCTCGGGAACCGGACATCTCGGGGGTGAAGCTTATCCCATGTATACTCCAGACTTTGTTTTATATCTGTGCCAAATTTCAATAAGATATGTTGAACTGTTGCAGAATGATCCGAGTAAACATTAAAAAACTAAATTAATGAATCCCACGGGAACCTTAACTTATCCCAGGATAAAAAGTAGCCTATGTGTTCTTCCACACTATGCTCTAAACCTGTGCCAAATTTCATGGAGATCCGTTCAGCTGTTTAGGCTACAAACGCTAACAAACATCCATCCATCTAAACTTTCGCATTTATAATATTAGTAAGATTGTAACAAATAGCATATTATTTAATTTTCAGATATTTCAACAAAAGATATAGAATCAGAGGTACTTTTAACTCCAGAAGCAGCGCTTATAGCCAGGTTCCCGAGGAATGAACTAAAACTACCAACACGACAATCTTTAAAAACAACATGCCCTGAATTCTTCAAACATCTCGAAATGTTAAAAGGTTTGTTACATTATCTTTTTGTTAATTGTAAACTTTGTCTAATGTTATAGAGGAAAGATTTTTATTTTTGTGTATTGAAAACTCAAAAACTACTGGGCCAATTTTAAAAATTCTTTCACCATCAGAAAGGTAATTTATCTGTGAGTAACATAGGCTATATATTTTATTATATTTTAATTTCATGTAAATAAAGCGGAAAAATTTGCATTTTTTATGTATTGAAATAACTCAAAAACTACTGGGTCGATTTTAGAAAAATCACTATTAGAAAGATAATTTTTCTGTGAATAACATAGACTATATTTTGTATATAATTTCACACGGGCGAAGTCGCGAGCAATAGCTAGTATATAAATAAAATCCTGTACAGGCTTAGATTTAATTGTACAGTTCAACTTTTAGTTTTAATTTTGCCTAATCATACTAAACTTGTAAAACCTCAGAACTGTTAAAACTGTGGTAGTGCCCGCTTTAACATCTTAGCACTGCAGGGCCGGCACACCCCCAGTAATACCACGACCACACAGAAAACAGGCGTGAAATGGAAGCAATTCCGTGTTTCGTCTGATGAGTGTGGTGCCAGAGGCCTAATTTTAGTCCCTTTCTCTTTCCACCCTTTTCTTAAGAGGAAAGGTTGGGAAGGTAAAGAGGAGGAAATGCATATGAAGGGGAAATGTAGGTAACGCTTCTGCAATTGCGAATGTTTATGGGCAGCGGTCGCTTACTATTTCAGTGGATTCAGGTGGCTGCTTGCTCGTTTGCCACCTAATATTATAAAAAAAAGAACTAAAGGTTGGGTGTATATCTAGTTCAAAATGAATTTTCTTTAGGATTTTGACACATGTATAAAACTTTGTACTAATATTATAAAGAGGAATAATTTATATTTCTGTATGTAACAAATAAACTCAAAAACTACTGAAGTTGTTTTAAAAATTCTTACATCAGTAAAAAGCTATATTATCACTGAGTGAAATAGGATTTATTTATTAGTATTTATTTTCAATTGTAGTTCAATATTGATTATTTTTTAGTTTATTAATTGTAAAGAAATACCCATTTGTTTTTAAACTTCAGCTGTTGTCTAAATTGATTTTATATTTTTCAGATAAAATAGTCTTACCTAGAATGATAGCAAAACTTCTAGAAACAGATCCATCTCCGGTTAAAAAAAGGAAACTCTATATATCCGAGAAAATGGGTTATTTATTGAACGCAGCGTTATTACTAGAGAATAGTAACGCTACACCGTTCAAAAACAGAAATTGTTCCGGATTCCCGTGTTATTATTGTAGAAAATTATATGAAAATTTGGATAAATTACGTGAACACATAAAACAACATAAGAAAAAAGAAATAAAAAAGATACTATCAACTTTTGGTGCGGAATATTTCGTAGTTTACGTCGACGTTACTGATTTAAAATGTACAATATGTGATGAAAAAGTGTTAAATTTGAACGATTTAAAAACGCATCTAATAAAAAAACATAATAAAAAATATAATAATGAATACACAGATAGGGTTATACCTTTCAAGTTATCAGAAGATAATATATTCGAGTGTCAAGTTTGTGGTTTTAATTTCGAGACTTTCGGTTCTATAGAACGTCATATGAATGTGCATTTCAGGAATTATGTGTGCGAGGAATGTGGTTCCGGCTTCATAACTAAATATAGACTTCGAGTTCATACAAAATCATTACATGAATCTGGTAATTATCCTTGTGAGATATGTAAAAAGGTATATACAACTGCACAGAAGTTGAAAAACCATATATCAGCTGTGCATATGAGTTTAAAAAGGTTTAAATGTCCGCAGTGTCCGGAAAGATTCTCTGAATATTTTAAAAGACATAAACATTTAGTTGACGTCCATGGTATGACTCCGTTGAAATACAAATGTAATGTTTGTGATAAATCATTTGATAGAAGATATTCTTTGTCTCGACATTTAAAAAGAGATCATTTAGAAGAGAGGGATTTTCATTGTGACTTATGTACTTATTCATGTTTTACAAATAATGAATTGCGAGTACATATGATAAAACATAATGGTGAAAGAATTTATGAATGTACTGTGTGTAAAAAGTCATATGCGAGGAAAAAAACATTAAAAGAACATATGAGAATACATAATAATGATAGAAGGTTCGCTTGTGCTGTTTGCGGACAGGCTTTTGTACAAAAATGTAGTTTAAAAGGTCATATAAAGACGCACCATTTAGAATATAGTATGCAGTGAGTTCTAGAACATTCTCATAACTCAAATAATATTAAGGTTATACAGAAATTAGTATTGTGTTAACAATCTTGAAATGTTTGTAGAGATAGTATAGAAATAAAATAGTTTTAGTTATTTATTATGTATTTTTTAGTATTTTGTAAGTTTTTCCTTTTTTAAATAAACTGGTGATTGAAATATGCGTTTTATTTTTTTTATTTAGCTATAAATAATATTTTTGTCAGTACATTCTGTACAAACGAATTCAATAGAAACGAAAAATTATTCAAATATCTTATTTAATATTATCCTGATATAATTATTTCTTACTTTCTCAATCCTATGAATTTTTAAAATAATGCCATCAAAACCTATAGGTTTATAGCGCCATCTAGCGCTTGTTATTTGCCACCAAATACTCATTATTATTCCGATAGATGTCGCTTCATACATCTTGAAAATTCAACACCACGATGTTGAAAACCTTTCATCGGGAATGACCCTCGCGGGCCGCGGTTTGGAATTCATACTTACCTGGCGTAGGGGTTACCGTGATCACGAAGGCGGTTCCCCCAGGGCGAGGCCCCTCCATTGCACTGCGGTTGGGTTGACCCCTGCGATTATCCCTAATGCGGATAACTCGGACGCGTAATTTTTGGTAGTGGGGACTGCGTACGCGCCGTCCCCCATATTAAACAAATTGAATGGCGAAGTGAAGAGAAAACATTGCTTTACTTAAGCGCTTGCTTTTATTTTCACTAAGCAGAAAGTTTAAGGAGACTTCTTATCGAGGTTACTATATTTGTAATACGAATTACGAAGCAATAATCGTATATGCTTTTATGTGTATATTAAAAAAATCTTTGATTTCCCTTATGGCTGGTGTCTGGTGTCAAAACTTGGGTGGTATTATACGATAGATCACCAGGCCCTTATAACACAGATAGGAAACAAATACCAAACATTACTCATTTTACAAGTGGACATTTAATTTTAAGTAAAAATTTTGTAAGTGTGTGTATTTAGAATCTCCTTATTGAATTTGGTTATAAAAACATACAGACAAATTGAGTACCTCCTTCTTTAGGGAAGTCGGTTCAAAAATAGCCATGTAATGAAGAAACAGCTTTAATTTGGTAAAGGAATAATTCAACAAACAAAATACTGTCTTATACTTTTACAATTTTTCCAATAAATCCATATATGCACCTTTTATTAAATCTTCATTTTTAACACCTAGTTTGTTCTGCAAGTCTTTAGCGATAGCCTCACCTTCTTCCACACTCTGATCTGGTTTTAAAACCACTTCTAATTCCATAAAATTGCCCAAACCTTTGACATTATCTATATGAATTCTTGTCTGTCCAACTAAATACAGTTTTCTGTAAAAGAAATTTAATTTTAAACAGTTTCAAAACAGCAGAGTGCTAAGTAACTTCACAGATCCTGTGAATTGACTCAATACTTCCTTTTATACTGATAGTAACATGTTTTTAATGTATTTTTTAAAATTGCAATTAAATAACTTGATTTTTACATCAGCAAATGTTAAAAAACAAAACAAGTTTTTAAATTGAAGGGAATATTTATTATTTAAAATTCACTTACCGTTCTTTTATAACACGGCCGCGTATCCCGAGGCATTTCTGTAATATATTATCCAATTGTTCAGCCTTTTTACTCTCAACGGGTGAAAATTCCAATAGATCATAGTTGCTGAGTTTTGGACCTTCTTCATCGTCTCTACTATATCTAACCAGAACTGCTGCAGAGTTAGGAAATTTCCTCATTTTAAGACGGCCGTCGTTTACTTTGTAAAATACATCGTCCTGTTTTATAATAATACAAGAACTGCCGCTTAACTCCGCGGCTTTCTTACAAATCTCTTCGACATTATGTACTTTCGCTTTAATTTCAATATTACGCATTGTAAATGCTAAA